>NC_133003.1:995462-1349301 GCF_048564905.1 Vicugna pacos | reverse complement strand
GTTTTTGAGTTAAAATAGAAAGTGAATTAGAGCAAATGATGTACCAATCGGCAAATTTCCTTCAGATAATTTTAAAATAAAAGTTTAAGTTGATTTTCTGTACAATGGTTTTATCCCATTGTTAAAAATAACCTTATGTGCAAAATTACTTTGTATCATTTTTAAACAGTCCTATTGAGATGTATAATTCATACACCATTGAAGTATATAATTTGGTGTTTTTTAGTATAGTTAGAGATTTGTGCAACCATCATTCCAAATCTAATTATAAGACATTCTGTCACCACTAGAACCCCTTAGCATTCAGTCCCCAGGTCCCTGACTCAGATCTAAACACCACACTGGTTCTCCATCCCTGTAGATTTGCAACCCCTGGCTCTGATAGTTGTGGCAGCAAAGCATACGTGGTTTTGTTTCTACCTCCTTAGTATAAAGTTTTCCCAATACCTGGACTTTTCAGAGTCAGCTTCTATTCTCTGCTTTTCCCTGTGTGTTGTTTCTTTGCACATCTTACTTTCTGTTGCTAACTGGATATGTTAGATAATACATTGTAGCAACTCTAAACAAGGATCTGAACTCCTCCCAATCCATGGATTTTTGTCCTTGTTGTTTATTTATCTGCTTGCTTGTTTAGTGACTTGGATGTGTTAGCTAGGTAGATAAATGGGGACACCAGGTAGATAAGGTGGAGGAGAGAAAGGAGGGTCCAGAAAATGGCATTATGCCCACCTCCAGCATAAAGGGGCTTTACTTTCTCTAAATGAGTGTCAGCAAGAAACTGGTTAGAACCTGACAGCCGCATCTGCGTGATAGCGACAAGGACCTAACCTGACATGACCTAGTGCTCGTTGTAATATAACTAGCATTGTAGTTTAGGCCCCCCCATGGGTGTTTCTGTGTGCTTCATGGGTAAAGACATGTGCAAAGGGGGCCAAGTGTGACTAAGCACTCCAGGGGCAAGAGCTGTCTATCAAGAGACCACCTCTAAGCAAGGGCATAAGAGAAGGGGCAAGAGAAGACCACTGCTGTCGGCCCTTGGATCTGCCCACTTCCCGTTCTTGGAGGTACTTACCCTTTGCTAATAAATCTTTAAAATCTTTCCCTACACAACGCTTTCTTGTCCCGTCTGAATTCTCAAGAACTGGAGTCTTTTCTCCTTCCCCGTTTTGGGGTGACTGATGGACTATTTTGATGCTCTGTTGCCCTTGCGATGGGAACCCTCTGACGTTGCTCTTCAGACCTATAATCTTACTCTTGCGCTGTCACAGTCTCCCTGTTACAGTTCCATTAGATATGACTGTGATTTTAGAAAAGCTCTCTTTGTCCCTTCTTTAGTCTCTCAATGAAGCTTCGGCGTGGTTTGCAACTATTGGAATCTTCACTCATGAGTTATCTTTTATTAATTGCTGGCTGATCCTCTGTTGTTTCGGCAACACTCTGGGGCACAGATTGCTCCACATTCTGATCCAATGAAAGTTGTGTCCCCTTTCAGACACTGGGTGTTATCAGGCTTGAGGTTTCATCCATCCGTCTTTCCAGCTGTCTCTCTCGCTTCTCTCTGTATGTAACTTCTGCCTGGTCTTGCACTGCATCCTCTCTCAACTACTCTGTACCAAGATCTCCTGTGTTTTTCACACAACCTCATGCATGAACTTCTCCAGGATGTATTCTGAAAGACTCACTCCCCTCTAAGGAAGTTTTGCACTGCTGTCTTGTTACAGACTTATTTGCACCTAGTTCAAACCTCTTCCTTTCTGCATTGAAGCTGGGGGTGGAGATAGCAGCCTGCTTCTTTTGGAACACTATCCTGTTTTGCAAGTAGAGTGTTGAGTGGGGTGGTAGCTGCTGGTCTGTTCAACTCACCACATTTGGAATGGAACCTCCACCTATGAGCAAACTGAGGTTTCAGGGGTGGACCCAGTGTTCTCAGCCCACTGCACTAGGGTAGGGCTTCCCCATGATGAACAGAGGCTCATGGGGCAAGAGATCTCCCCCTTCTCTCATAGTTGTATGGAACAGAGCTCCTGCAACACAGCTGCAGGGACCACAGTTAAGTGGTGACCTGTTCCTTCCAGGTATTGCAGGGGATCATAGAGAAGATGTGACCAATGGTTGACCTGTGAGCTGGATCCTAGCAGTTGAAGGCTTCCCAATTATCCCCAACTCCATGCTTGGCAGTTTCACTTGCCTCATCATTCCCAGAAGTTGCCCTCAGGTTACAGCCGTGGGGCAGAAATGTGGTGTTGAGACTACCAGGACTGGACCCAGTTAAGACTTCCACATAAACTCTCAAGGTTTGGCAGGAAGGTGTGGAAAACTACTCACCTTGTGACCTCCCAAGATAACAAGGCCACCTCATAAGTAAGTTCCTTTGCTTATGAAAACTGTCACCCACCAATCTGGAGTGATCTCTACAGAGCTCCTCTTCTTCACTCTCCCCCTGTGAGTGGGGGTGGGGGCGCGGTGTCAGATTATGCCCGTGAGCTCCCCGGGAGGCTGGAACCAGCACTGGGGTGGAGCAGTAGCCCTGCACTGGGAGTTCTGGGCAGAAGCAGCATCTATCCCAGGGAGCCTTCTATCACACTAGGCTGTTGTGAGAGGGAGGGAAGGGGGCAGGCTTGGCCCAGATGCCAAGACTCTCCCTCCTCTCATCAAGATTTGAATAAATGTTTCTCCCTCTTCTGCACACCCTTAGGGAAATTTCCGCAGACTTTAATTTTTTTATAATAAGTATTACTCACACAACTGTCGCAGAATTCTCTCCCTAGACAAATGTTTGTGTCTTAGTTTTGTTATTTTGTTTATTTCCCTATCCTCCAAACAGACTAGTGTTTGAGCCAGTGAAGGTAAGTTTACCCCATCATTGTCCCAGTTCTTCCTCACCCACCTGCCCTGTGCTCAGAGGAGCCTATTTAAAGCTTGTGGCAGTAGGGAGGGAGGGGTTGCAGTATGAGAGGGTTGAGGTCTGTGCCCAGGAAGGTTCGGTAATTCCCAGGGAACTGCAACTGCGTGAGGACAAAGCAACTGGAAAAGATCAGTGAGGGACACTATCATTTTCTTTGTTGTTGTCTTTTTAAGGACACATGAGCCGATTGGGCAACTTTCCTTCCTGTGAACAGTGGTATTTGTTACGAGAAGAGACCATTTGTGCAGTATTTCTCTTTGTCTCTTCATACAAATTTTACATCTTTTTTCTCTAAATGAGTTTCATTATTAATAAACCTGACCATTAGAATCTATCCACTAGGGGAAACTAAAATTCACTCTACCTGCAAATTAAATTATAGCACATAGAGCATTCTTCAAAAATGTACTACATGTATGCCCTAAATAATTTATTTGTTCATATTACCCTTATTCAAAAAAATTCACACTGTTCCAGAATGATTATACTCATAACCTGGTTTCCACTAATTACCCAAACTTCCTTTCTTCTGTGGTATCTATCTTGTCTTACAGTCATATTCAAATAGTTACCATCCAAATGCAGTTTTTATAATTCCTATACTTATGGTCTTTAGTCATGTTGGTGTCTAGTCAAAAGGATTTGGCATCTTAAAGGTTCATTATTTTAGCCCACAAATTAATAAAAGTATTTGGAAAAAGGAAAGTAGGAAAGGGGTACACTTTTATTAAATGTTCAACCTACTGAAACATTCCTTTGGCGTCGCATTGAGTAGTGCCGGGGATCTGATGTAAGTTACCCAGCTATATAGAGTCATGTCAGTGTGTTACACACAGCGCTGCTAACTGACGGATATGTTTCCTAAAAGAGCTCAACACACACTTAGAGGTGAATTTGTGAAACAGAAAATAGAACTTAGCAAATGGAATGCTCTGGTGCTGTTCATGTTCTGAAGAAAAGATACAGTGGGAGGTGTAATCCCAGCTTAATGCTTTTCTCTACAAATTACCTATTTGTTTCAAGTAGGTAGACAACTTTAATTTATCAAGCTTTGAAAGTAACAGTGATATGGATAATTGCAATGCAGGCAATAAGCAAAGTGGAGTTGTAGTCATTCACAATGACGAGTCACACACAACTGCTGACCTTGGAAGAGGCTGCTGTCCCAGCCCTCACATCTACTCCTTTACATGCATGTTCTTGCTCATAGTTCTTGTCTGTTACCCTCCTGAACCGTGTTTCTGGGATGAGAGCATTTTTTTTTTCCATTTTGTTTCCTAAATTACATTTTACTAGTGTTCAGCCTTTTCCTAATGTCAGAGGTTAATAGATCCAAAGTTACCCCCTCCCGAACAAAATGACTTCAGGTAGTAGAATGCTCAGGTATTTATGATTTTTAAATATGAACAATCTTGTGCTGAAGATCTTTTTGTGGTTGTCTCTGGTGTTTGTTTTTAATCTCAGCATCTCAAGGCCATTGACGGGCTCTTTTTTGTGTGTGGTAAAATTTCAGAAGCACTAAATAATACAGAATTTATTCAACAAGGGAATTTACTCCTTTTTTTTAAGTATTTTTTTTTTCTGGATGCAATTTTAAAAGGAATTATTCCTTTCGTGTAAGAAATGTCACTGAGATCTGTATGTTGAATGTTGTGTCCTGCTGTCTTGCTGAATTGTTTCATTAGCTCTAGTCATTTTTGTTTGGAGCCTTTAGGCTTTTGTATATGTAGTATCATGCCATTCACGTATAATGACAGGTTTACCTCTCCTCTTCCAATTTAGATCCCTGTGCTTTCTTTCTGTTGTCCGATTGCTCTGGCTAGGACTTCCAATGCTATACTGAATGCAAGTGGTGAGAGTGGGCATCTTTGTCTTGTTCCAGATTTTAGTGGAAATGTTTTCAGCTTTTCTTGGTAGAGTAATTTTGGTAGAGCATTATGCTGGCTGTGGGTTTATTATAAATAGCTTTTATTATGTTGAGGTATGTTTCCTGTCTGCCCACGTTGGTGAGACCATGGGCTCAGTGCTTTCAGGGGGCTGGGATAACGGTAGCTGAGGTAACGGTGGCAGTGGGAGGAGAGGGTCTGCCCCTCAGGAGCCAGTCGTTTGCCCCCATCTCCCCTGTGGCCGGGGCTGGGAGCGGCCTCTGCTGCTGCAGGTTCACTGTACCCTCGTGTTTAGGTCAGTCACCTCCTAGGAGGCTGGGATGGTGTGGTCAGGGGGCAGGGGCGGCAGGAGGGTGGCTTCCCCCTGCAAGCCCTTGGACTTAGTGCCATGTCCGCTGTGGCCCAGCCTGGGGGCAGCCTCTGCTGCCCCAGGTTTGCAGGACTCACATGTGTAGGTCAGCCTGCTCTCTGGAGGCCTATGAGGTTTGTTCAGGGAGTGAGGAAGACCGCAGAGGTGGCAGCTTTGGTGGCAGGAGAAGGGGGCTGCCCTGTGCCTCCCTGTGGGTTTGCTCCCACCTCCCCAGGGGCCTGGCCTGGTAGTGGCCTCTGCTGCCCCAGGTTCCCTGGAGGCTTGCCCTCCGGTCATGCTGCTCCTGAGAGGCGGGCACTGTGCATTCAGTGTTCGGGGACTGCAGCAGTGACAGCGAGAAATGGGAGCAGATACCTGCTCTAGCATGTGGCAGCCCCAGTCCTGCTGTTGCCCCTGCCGAGTCCCCTAGACAGCCCCCCACCTGCCTCCCAGGAGAAGGCTGACAGGGAGAAGTGCTTTGCAAGCTGAGGAACTGCATCTGCCTCCAGCCCCGCCTGCCCAGGCCCCTGAGCCTGGGACAGCTGACTGCGTGCCCATACATGCTCAGGATCCTTGCCTGGTGGCTGTCACCATGGTGATTGGAGCCTGGATTGCCCCTCCCGCGAGGGGTGAGGGGTGAGGGGGTCAGCTTAGGTTAGGGGTGCACTCGGGGTGAAGGGGGGAAAGGCTGAGGGGTGAAGGGCTGCTGGGAGTAGGGAGACCCAGCTGAGGGGTGGGCGGTCATCCCAGGGTGAGGGGTGAAGGGGATCATGTTGAGATGGTGGGGGGGACCCTGAGTGGGGCATGAGGGGTCAGCTTGGTTTGTGGGGAGCGTGAGGGCGGGGACTTCAGCGTAAGGAGAAGGAGCTTTGTCTTGGGGGTCCAGGTCGGGTACCAGGCCTGGCCAGAGGTGGGGAGGTAGTGACTGGGCAGGGGACTGCAAGCGGGTGGTGGGGGGTGGGGTGGGGGAGTGTGGCCTGGTCCAGGGCCTGTGGTGGTACTGGTTGAGTATCAGGACCCAGTCGGTGGCGGGGTGGGGGCACTGGGGCTGGGGTCCTGGAGGGGCAGGCCACAGGGTAGGCCCTCCCTGCCCCCCCTCCCCACCCGGCCCCACCCACCCAGCCCCACTCTCCTTGTCTCACATTGCAGGAACCACAGCCCAAGCTCGCCCTCTGTGGTCTAGCAGAGGCGGGGCAGGTATGCAAGCCTGGACGTCTGAGCCCGCCCAGAGCAGTGGAAGCTGGGTGAGAGCCCGGTTCTCCTGGACCAGCTACCCAAGGAGGGACACGGCCTGGGGTCTGGGCCGCCACTCTCTGTCGCCTCTTCTGCCTTCACCAGTCAGGTAAGGGGGCGTGCAGGTCTGGGAGCCAGTGGGTGAGGCCTGGGCTGCACTGTTGGGGAGGTGCCACAGGGAGGGGTGTGTGGGTAAGATCCAGGCCACATGTCCTGTTAGGACCCTGAAGCAGGTCCGGTCCCCCGCCCTGGTTCGTGGTGCCCCACCCCCCACATTAGTAGTCTCTGCTGCCACTTATATCTGGGTTTGGGAAAGGGGGTGCAACTCCTGGAGGTGGGAAGCAGCTGGACAGCCAGGGGCACCTCCCGCTGGCCCTCAGGTCGTGGCCTTCCTGTGTAGGTAGACCAGCCTGGCAAGTGCAGGTCACCCCAGACCTTCTGCTTCTCAGTTGACCTGGGGCAGAATAAGGGGTGAGGCCTGGGCCTTTGGGAGCTGGTCGCCCTGCCACCGAGATCAAAAGCTTTTGACAAGTCTGTTTTTAGTCCTTTGAGGAATCTCCCTACTGTTTCCCACAATGGCTGCATGAAACTGCATTCCTACCGGCAGTGTAGGAGGGTTCCCTTTCCTCTGCAGCCTCTCCAGCATTTCTCCTTTGTGGACTTTTTTGAATGTCGGCCTTTCTAAAGACTGGTGTGAGGTGATATACTTCGTTGTAGTTTTGATTTACATTTCTCTGGTAATTAATGATACTCAGGGTTTTTTCATATGCCTATTGGTCATTTGCATGTCTCCATTGGAGAAAAGGTGTGTTGTATGAGCTGTTTATATATTCTGGAAATTAACCCCTTGTCAGTCTCATCTTTTGCGAATATTTTCTCCCATCTCGTAGGTTGTCCTTTTGTGTTGCTTATGGTTTCCTTTGCTGTGCGAAAAGCTGATAAATTCAGTTTGGCCCATTGGTTTGTGTATTTGTGTCTTCGTGTCTGTTTGCTGGGGTAGACTGCCCTAGGAGAACGTTGCTGATGTGTGTGTCAGATGTTTTGCCTACGTGTTCTTGTGAGAGGTGTGTAGTGTCTTGTCTTAGGTTTAAGTCCTTAAGCGAGTTTGACTTTATTTTTGTGTAAGGTATGAGGGAGTATCCCAACTTCACTGATTTCCATGCAGCTGTCCAGTTTCCCCTGCATCATTTGCTGAAGAGACTGTCTTTCCTCCACTGTGTATTCTTGCCTCCTTCGTCATGGGTTAATTGACTATACGTGCGTGGGTTTATCTCTGGACTTTCTATCCTGTTGCATTGATCCTGTGTGTCTGTTTGTGTACCGATAGCATTGCTGTTTTGATTGTATCGCTGTAGTATTGTCTGAAGCCTGGGAGGGTCATTCCTCCAGCTTCGTTCTTTTTCTTGAGTAATGCTTTGGTAATTCCGGGTCTTCTGTGATTCTGTATAAATTTTGGGATGGTTCGTTCTAATTCTGTGAAAAAATGTCCTGGGTAATGTGATAAGGGTCGCGTTGAATGTGTAGATCGCTCTGGGCAGCATGGCCATTTTGACATTATTAATTCTCGCAGTGCAGGAACACGGGATGTCTTTCCGTTTCTTTAAGTCCTCTTTAGTTTCCTTAGTCAGGGTTTTGTAGGTCTTCACGCAGAAGTCTTTCACTTCCTGGGCCAGATGTATTCCTAAGTGTTTTAATTTATGGGCGTGGTTTTAAAAGGGATGATCACTTTTGTGTAAAGAAATGCCACAGATTTCTGTCTGTTGATACTGTCTTCTGCTACCTGGGTGAATTTTTTGATTAGCTCTCGTTTTTCTGTGGAGGCTTTAGGACTTCTTATATGTAGTTTTAGCATGTCATCCGCATATGATGACAATTTTACCTCTTCTCTTCCCATTTAGATCCCTTTTATTTGTTTTTGCTGTCCACTTGCTATGGCTAGGACTTCCAGTGCTTTCTGTGTGGAGTCGAAGTGGTGTGAGAGGCCATCCTTGTGTCGTTCCAGAGTTTAGCGGAAAGGCTTTCGGCTTTTCACTGAAGAGTATCATGCTGGCTGTAGGTGTGTCATAAATAGCTTTCATTATGTTGAGATATTTTCCGTCTCTACCCGCTTTGGTAAGTCCGTGGGCTCGGTTTGGTCAGGGGGCTTGGGAGGAAGGTAGCAGAGGTAGCCGTTGTGGGAGGAAGGGGGCTGCCCCTCGGGAGCCAGTCGTTTGCTCCCATCTCCCCCGTGGCCTGACCTGGGGGTGTCCTCTGCCGCTCCAGGTTCACCGCACCCACGTTTTTAGGTCAGTGTGCTCCCAGGAGGCTTGCATGGTGCGGTCAGGGGGCAGGGGCAGCGGTGGCGGGAGTGGGGCTGCCCTGTGCAAGCCCTTGTGTGTACTCCCATCTCCCCAGGGGCCTGGCTTGGGGGCAGCCTCTGCTGCCCCAGGTTTGCAGGACTGACATGTGTAGGTCAGCCTCCTCCCTGGAAGCCTGCGCGGTTCAGTCAGGGAGCGGGGAAGACTGCAGAGGTGGCAGCTGAGGCGGCGGGAGAAGGGGGTCTGCCCTGTGCCAGCCTGTGGGTTTGCTCCCGTTTCCTCTGCGGCCTGGCCCGGGGGCGGCCTCTGCTGCCCCAGGTTCGCTGGAGGCTTGTCCTCAGTCAGCCTGCTCCTGAGAGGCGGGCAGCGGTGCAGTGAGTGTGTGGATAGGGGCAGCGACAGCGGGAAATGGGAGAAAATCCCTGCTCTAGCAGGGGCAGCCCCAGTCCTGCCCACTCGCCCCGCTGATCGCACCCCACCGATTGCACCCCGCCTGCCTGTCAGGAGCAGGCTGACAGGGAGAAGCGCTTTCCAGGAAGCTGGGGCAGCAAGGCTGCCCCCAGGCCAGGCCGTAGGATAGGTGGGAGCAAGGCTCTCCCAGGGCAGCCCCCCTCCCCCACGGCCTCTGTGGCTGCCTGCTGTCCATCCCGGGGCTTTCCTGCACCCTCCCCTCTTGCAGCGCCATCGAGCATCCAAAGCCCACTGGCGAGCGAGCGAGCAGTGTGCAGCCCGGGACCACCCTGTCCCGTCACCTCAGACAGAGGCCCTGGGCACAGCGGGGCAGGGCACCCAGGCGGGAAGTGGAACAGCCTCCAGCGCTGCCCTCCTGCACTCTGCCCAGGATCCCTGTCTGGTGGCTGTCACCATGGTGATGGGAGCCTGGACCGCCCTGCCCCTGCAAGGTGAGGGGTGAGGGGTGAGAGGTGAGGGTTGAGGGGGGGTTCAGCTGAGGTAGCCAGTGCACTCTGGGCATGTGGGGTTCCCGCCGTGAAGGGGACAGGCTAAGCGATGTTTAGACATTAAAACGTAACTGCGTATGTCTCAACACCACAGCGTGGGAGACTCAACAACACGTTTATTCCTCCTGGTTCTGGAGGACGGGAGTCTGAGATCAATGCGTCTGCAGGTTGGTTTTCGAGGAGGCCCACGTCCTGGTTCCCAGTGGCCCGCTTCTCACTGTGTGGTGTGTGTGGTGAAGTGGAAGAGGGATCTCTTTAATAATCTGAGGCAGGAGAGATCCCCCTCATGCCTTGATCACCTCCCAAATGCCCCACCTCCAAACACTATCACCTGGGAATTAAGGTTTCACGTATGGATTTTGGGGGGGAACACAGATGTGCAGTCCAGACAGTGATCCCAGCCCTGCTTTCCCACCTAAATCTCAGTCAACTGTACTCCAGAATGTAGTGCGACCATGAGCACTTTATTACATAGGTCACCATGCATAGTGATGTCTTGTGAATTGTCCCCCCATCTTGTGTCACTGGTCAAAGTGTCTGCCCCACTCGTGATCCAGGCCACGGTGCTCAGCCCAGCTTAGCTCAGTAACTGCTTTGTGTAACAAAAAGATGTCTGCACCACCCTCCTTGGGCATCTGGGAGAGGAAGGTAAATTTCAGATCTGGTCAGCCTCCCAGTGCTGCGGGAAGGGGGCCCAGATGCCCACTGCTCCTTGTCATTCACCATGTTGTCAAACGGTCAGTGTCAGTGGCCAGTTATTAGTGTTTTTCCAGGCTCCTGTTTCACATCTAGTACTTAGTAGATGTTCACATTCGTTCCCTAGGGCCGCCTTAACAATTTATAACCAACTAGGGGGCTTAGAACAGCACAAATTCATTTCTCTCACAGTCCTGAACCCAGAATCCAGCAGCGTGGGGTCATCGGAGTCATGTCATCTCTGGGGACTTGGGGAGAATCACTCCTTGATGTGGACAGTTACTCTCATCCACCTGTCTTCCTGGCCTCTCTTCCCCATGTGTCTGTGCATCATCAGTCTCTGTTCTCTTATAAAGACACCAGTGGTTGAATTAAGGGCCCGCCCTAGCCCAGTATGGCCTCATTTTAACTTACATCCTAAGTATATCTGCAAAGACTGTCTTTTGAAATACGATGTGACTCTTGGGAGGACACTGTTGAACCCAGGACAATGATGGATAAACACGAGAACCGCTGGGTTTCTTGATTTCAGCTCCACACGTCCTGCTGCTGATTTGAAGACTCGGGTCAAGCTCACCCATGAATGTCCACATGCCTGCTCACCCAACTTCCCCAAAGCATGAAATTACACAGTAAGACATGTTCTTTTGGATTAAGACACTGAGGACTGATGAAATGCAAACAGACTTAACTCTTTAGTGTGACTGAATGGTGAGACATTTCCATTGAGATAGTAACCAAGGCAAGTCTCAATTGAAAGGAAATGTTCATTAAGAAGGAAGCACTGGGAGAGGGTGGGAGGAGCTTCGACTCCAGGGAAAAGGAGTGAACCCCTTCCAAAAATCACCAGCTTTAGAGTTTTGCTTAAGATGGACCCAGTGATTGGAGTTCATAAAGTTACACAGAGAGAAGATGGGTCAGAGGTCCAGCAGCCACACTTTGTCAGGTTCTCGAAGGGTCCAGAAGACCTGCCGCTCCCCACGCAAGCACACTCTCCTGGTGAACCAGAGCATCTGTTCACTCAGCCATCGCTGTTAAACATGCCCGTGGGCGCCACCCCCCACTTGTCATGCGGATGCTGTGGGGCCCTGATGTGATGATGAGGGCAGTGAGGCTTGGAGGTGCCAACACCATGCTGGGCACAATACTCAGTAACTCCCTCATTTACTCTAACCGTCGCAACCCCTTTATGAAGTTGATGCCTTTACTGTTTTCCGTTTGACAGATAAGGAAGCTGAGGTTGGAAGAGGAGTGACTTTTCAAATACAAATTACTGGTGATGGAGGTGGGGCCCAGGTTGTCCATCTCCAAAGCATAAAGATCTTAACACACAGAGGATCCAGGAAAATGGGCATAACTCTGATGGGAGACTCTTTTCCACTTGGTAATTTCTTCACTGGCTTACCAAGGTGTTTTCACTTTCTTACTTGAAATGTTAAGACTATCTTGACCTTGCAAATTACCAACTGGATAGAAGTTCAGGTGCCAGATGGTCCCGAGGTCCCTCTGACCCTATGACATTGTGAACTGCTATAAATAACAGCCACATACCCTTCAAGCTTCTGCTTCAAAAGGATAAGCCTGCGTGTTGTGTTCAATCATTGACTCCCGACAGCATAGGCTACCTTCTCCCAGCTGACCTCCCCTTTGGTGGATATGTACAAAAATGATGTACATCGAAAAGCAGAGCTTGGGCTCCAATGACATCCCTTATATGGGTATTTACATAATTTACATGATTTTTAGTAAACGCATGAGTGTCCCATTTCCTAAAATCCAGGTGGTAGAAATGAAAACTTGCAACATAGTGGAAAACTTTGGAACTGAAAGTTGACTCACAGCCCACTCCTACATAAAATTCTGTGCTGCTCTGCAGACGGTGAGGAAAACTGATGATGCAATAAGTGTAGTTCCTTCCCTAAAATCGCCTGTAACTTCATCGATGAGATAATATATAGAGAAGAAATCAAAAAGCCAGCATTAATACGTGAGTGCTGTGATAAGCTCTGTGGGGATTGTCTCAGGCTGAGATCCCCCAGAAGCAGATCCTAAGACAAAGACGTGTGTGCAAGCCTGTTTGGGGTATGTTGTTAGGAAGTTCCTGGGGGGAGGAAAAGTAAAAAGTGGAAAATGCTATTTCAAGTGAAAAGAAAAGAATTCACCAGCCCCTGCTTAAACCATGTGGGCAGGCATAAAACGCCACCTTTCCTATTGTTTCACTCATAGGGAACACTCAGGAGAGGTAAAGACCCCTAGAGAGGAAGAGGACTCGGCGTTGTCAGGGGCTGGGGGAGGAAGGAAGGGGAGTGCGTGCTTTGGATCCAGGGTTTTATTTTGAGGAAAGAAATAGCATAAAACTAGATGGTAGTGATGGTCGCACAGCTTGTGAATGCACTTAATGCTCCTGAATTGCACAACTTAAAAGAGAAAAAAAATCTATATTTTATTAAAGGAAATGGAAAATAGATGGATTTTAATAATAATAAAGGATGCCATAAATGATGTGAAACAAACAAACTAAACTAAACAAAAACAAAACAAAAACAAATTCAGGTATAGGGAAGTCAAATTCAGGTGGGGGAGGGAATTCATGGTGGGATTTTGGAGAAGAAGATGTGGGTGGGGGCAGAGGGGGCTCAGCCCTAGGGGGTGATGATGCCTGAACTGGTTCTCCACTGCCCAGCGGTCCAGGTGCAGGTGCAGGAGCTGCAGGATCTTTAGGAGCAGCAAGGTCAGCAGGAGTTACAGTATCTTCAGGAGCAGCAAGGTCAGCAGGAGCTGCAGGATCTTCAGACGCAGCTGGAGAAGCAGGAGCTGCCGGATCTTCAGGAGCAGCAAGATCAGCAGGAGCTGCAGGATCTTCAGAAGCAGCAGGAACTTCAGGTTCAGCAGGAGCAACTGGAGTGAGCTCGGGGTCTCCTGCTGGATCCTGGTGGTCCTGTTTTTGGTCTCTGGCATCTTCCCCTGCCCCCGCCTGCTCTGGATCTGTGACTGTTGGAAGTGGAGAGAGCTTTCAGTCTCGTGCAGGTGCTCACTCATGCTGTGAGAGAGGAAAACTTGACCCACGTGCCTCCCTTTCCGTGGGCCTCTTCAAGGACAGACATCTTCCCAGAGCTTTCCGGACAGCTCCCACCCAGCAAGTGCCCACAGGATGTGTTTTGTGACTGAACTCTTCTAGACAGGTGGTCTGAGGCCAATCTTTGCTCTGGTGCCAGCAGCAGCCTCTGGGGACGCCTCCCTGTGTGGCCGAGCCCTGGGCCCTCCCTCACCTACGCACATGCACCAGCCCCGCCCTTCTCACCTTTGGGCTCTGCCTCGGTGGGCTCCTGGTCCTCCACCTGACTCCCAGGGAGGTGCTCCAGGTCAGAGCCGGGTCTGCTGAGCTGCCTGTCAGCCGCGGGCAGGACCCTGGCGTGACGCCTGGGCGGTTTCTGGGGAGGAGGCCGTCGTGGTGGCGGGGACCCCTCCGTGTGCAGACTCACCCGGAGCTGGTGCTGGCCCTGAGAAGCGTGCACCGGCCCCTCAGTCGGGGAGGCGGCGCGGGTGTCCTCATCCAGCGGCTCCTGCAGTGTCCTGCTCTGCAATGACAGTGACCGGCAGCCGGCCCGGCCCGGCCCGGAGGTCTCAGAGCCCTGCCCGGCCAGGACCACGCCTGCTTCTGCCCGCTCGACCCTCTGCTGCCAGATCAGACTGGGACCTTGGTCAGCTCAGACGGCCACCCGGGAGGGAAGAGACACAGCCAGAGGGCATGGGCTTCGACCCGGGCGACAGGGCCCTGCCCGGCTCGCCACAGCTCAGCCCGCCAGCTGGGACCCGGGCTGGGGACGCGACCGGCCCCCCCCAGGCCTCTGAGCTGCTCGTGCTTGAGGCAGCCCCCCCCACCCCACCATGACTGCCCACCTCCACCAGCAAGGAAGGGGATGTGGGGCTATACCCGGGTGTGGTCTGAGTGGTGGCCCGGCCTGGGCGGGCCTGCCCCGGGCCTCCCCGGGTTACCTTTGGGTCCCTGTGGCCAAAAGGCCAGAGGCGCCTGGGGTAAGAGCTGACCCAGCGCTGGCACCGCTGGCCCAGCCCCTCGCTGCGGGCCTTCCGGGGGCCGCGGCCTCGGGGTGTTGGGACGCAGCAGAACATGTGTGCCTGAGTGGAGCTGAGTTGACCAACCGAGTGAGCTGAGTAGGGGCTTCTCGACCGAGTGGGTGCCCGGTGACCTCAGTTCTAAGTTCTGTTGGGTTCTGTTGCCAGGGAAGTGAGGGCACTTCCTGGGGTCCCCTTCCCCAAGCTTCCTCCTTACACAAAGCTCCCCAAGGGCCTCTCTGGGCTGCTGACTGCTCACCTCCCAGCCCATGCCATGTCCGCACACAGTGACACCAACTCAGCCCCCCTCCCCAGGACCCTGCGGAGGCCTGGATGCAGCCAGGGCGCCAGCTCTGAGGACGCGGCTGGGCTCGGACCCGGCCCCCCCTCGTCAGCAGTGCTGTCACCCTGGACAAGCCGCCTGCCTCTCAGGGTCTCTCTCCCCAGTCCCCCGTTGGCACAGTGGGGATCATCCTGGCCCCTCCTTCCTGGGAAAGCCATTGTGTCTCCAGAGCCACAAACACCTACCGCACCTGTCAGCCCCGCGGGCTGGCATCACAGGGAGCTCGTGCACAGACTCAGCAAAGGGAGGGCCCCACAGAGGGCTGGCGGAGCACAGAGCACACCCCACGCAGGCTGGGGTCTGCCCTGGGGTCCGGAGAAAGTCACTCCCCTTGCCGCCTGCTTCCCAGCTCCCTGTCGGGGCGTGGGGTGGGGGGGGAGAAATTGAATATGACTGTCACTTCGTTCTCGCTGGCATACCACCTCCTGGGTCATTGTGTCACGTTTAGATTCAGGCCCAGTGTCTCATCTCGGCCTCTGGGGTGGGCTGCCCCACAATGCTCTCTGCTTTTATGCCTTCAGGTCACGTGTCCTTGTGTGACCCCCACACTCTCCCCTGCAGGGTGGATGGACATTGGGACCGGGTTCTGACTTGCAGAGTGATGTGTGAAAATGGGCATGACTTCCGCTCATTCCCAGCTCCAGCGTTCCTTCTCCCTCTCTCTGTCTGTCTGCGCCTGTCTTGTCTCTGTCTCTCTCTGTTTCTCTCTCTCCCTCTGCCTCTCTGTGTTTCAGTCTCTCTGTCTGTTTTCCTGGATGCATGTGCGTGTCCATTTACCTGCGTATCTGTGTATTTATGTGTTTGTATCGTTAGGGCCCAGGGCAGGTCACTTGTGAAAATGCCTTGATGACATAGTGATTCTTTTCATGGTGCTGAAGTACAAACCTCTTTGCAAGTTGTGCGAGCACTTTGGTGGGGTCAGCTCTAAGGATCGGCACTGCCGGGGAAGGGCTGCTGCGCCTGTGGCCCTTTGATGCTTCCTGCTCACTGTTTCCCTGAAGAGGAGTGTGTGTTGTCTCGTCCCTCCGGGGGATCTGCTGAGGCCTCTGCCTCCTCACGTTGTCACCAGGGCTGGCTGTCACCAGGCTAAAGACCTGCCAGCGTCATGGTGACCAGTGCTGTCTCCACAGTGTGTCCGTCTGCCTGTGTCCTGCCCCGAGAGTTCGAGCACGTGTAACGCACACTGGCCACCTGCTGTGCCTCTCGTTGGAACTGCCCGCCCGTGTGTGTTCTGTTTGTTTAGAGCAGTGGGTTTCGAGTGGTTTTTGGACCCCGGGGATGTGTAGCCTTTCTCCAACCTTGGGTTCTGAGGGACGCTTCTTCCGGGTCGTGGTTTGTCTTTCCGGCTATATTTCTGGGCTTTTGTTGGTTTCTTGATTTGCTTGGTTTTGTTTTTGCCACAGGAAGAGCTAAGCATCTCCCTTCTGTCTTCTGGCTGTGCTGTCACAGGGGGAAGAGCAGTGCCTCCCCCGAGGTTATGCAGAGTTACTGAAAGGGCTTCATTTTGTACATCACATCTTTAGCCCACCTGGATTTCCCTTTCAAATAATAAAAATGCTATTTGAAGTGAAAACAAAACAAAACATCAGCAGCCGCCGCTTAAACTATGTGGGCAGGCAAATGAAGCCATCTTTTATATGATTTCATTGATAGGGCACCCCCAGTAAAGGTAAAAATCCGAGAGAGAAACAGGATTAGGGCTTGTTACGGGGGAGCGAGGACGTGTGGTGTGCTTTGGATACAAGCTTTTTTCGAGGAAGGAAGTAGGCTGAAACCAGTGGTGTTGTTCTCATGGCGTTGTGAATGCACTTAATGCTCCTCGATTGTAGAATTTATAATGGGGAAAGGGTAAAGTGTATTAGTATAAACTTAAAAGTTCAAAAGATGATAGTGTAATAGAAAAGAACAAATCTGCCTCCGTATTTGATCTGTTGTTCTGGCTCTAATCCTGTGCCCCATTTTCTAGGCTTAGTCTTGCTAACTTTGCATCTTTTGTAAAACAATGTTGCCTTTAGTCCCTCTGGGAAACAGGAGAGCCATTGTGAAGGCTGTGACCGTTAAGGATATTAACACTTTTGCACTCCTATAGAGAGAAGTTGCAGAAGAGAAAATGATGTTGGTTTTGTTAGCAGTTTCACAGGGGCACCATGATCTGACCCACGTGGACAGCTGCAGATCAAGACAATGGCAGACTAATGTCATGGAGAACCATCTTTCCCAAATCAAACTTTAAGCTCCTTTTGTACTAAAAAGGGGAGAGGGTATGGTTGGTTGTTGCAGACTTCCTGGTGTAGGATTTCTTTGTTCTTGGAATGCTTTGTTCTTACAGCTGTCCACATGGGTCAGACAAAAAGATCCCTGTAAAACCTCCAACAAAACAGGTGATTTTCTACTGTGCAACTTCTTGACTTTATAGGAGTGCAAAAGTGTTAATATCCTTAAAGTTCAGAGACTTGAGAACAGGCTCTCCTGTCTGTTTCAGGCTAAAGGCAACATTGTTTTACAAAAGGTGCAGAGCCAGGAAGACAGCCTAAAAAATAGGACACAGGGTGAAAGGAAAGGAATAGATCTAATATGGAGTCAGATACCTTTTTTTCTATCACAGAGCCTTTTGGTGAGGGGTAAGGGGATATTTCTAGGCAGGTACTCTTATGCCCAAGGCTGGGGTTCAGGCAGGAGTCCTGCCTCATTCACCATGACTGTGGACCTGATCTCCTGCAGAGAAAGTAACAAACATCATTGATTAAAATTACCTATCAAAGTCCCTTGAATTGCCTGTAAACTATAGGGGTGGTTTGGGGAGGCTGGCAGGGGATATCTCATTGGCCCATCGAAGGTCAGTCTCCCCAGATACAAGGGACCAGCTTTGTGGCGGGTTCCTAGGTGTCTTGGCCAACCTGGGCTGCCTGCTTTGCTCTCCAGCCTTGGGCTCCCAACGTGGAACTTTCAGAGTTCCGATCCCTCTTCCCTTTTCCCCTGGCACAAATGAACAGGATCCCTGCACTCACCTGGCCTGGGCCCAGGCTACTCACAGAGCCCCATGCACACAGCCAACAGCCTGCTGTCCATCCCAGGGCTCAGCTGCACCCTTCCCCCTACTCGGGAGGTCCGGAAGCCCAGTGCCTCTGCCCTCTGGGTCCGGATCACCAACAGGACCATCAACAACCCAAGGCCCAGGCCAGTGGCAGAGAGCCCGACACCACCCTGACCGACCTGCTCAGATGAGGTACAGGGTTCGGGGATTAGGGCGCCCGGGCTGGAATTAGAACCGCCTTCAGCCCAGCCGGCAGAGCCCTGTAACTTTGGACACCAGCTATGCAGCTGCACAGCAGGCCGGATCCCTGCTGGTGGCAATTGCCATGGTGATTGGAGGTCCACTTCCCCGCCCCATCTGTGGGGTGAGGAGGTCAGCTCAGGGTAGGAGTGCACTCTCAGTAAGAGGGGATGCCACAGTGAGGGGGGACAGCCTGAGGGGTGAGGAGCCGCTCAGTAGTAGAACTGACCCATCTCAGAGGTGAGGGGGACCATCTCGGGATGTTGGGGGTACTGTTGTGTGAGCTTGGAGCGTGGGGGCCATAGGTTAGTACATAGAAGGGTGGAGTGTTGGGGTGGGGACTTTGTTGTGAGGAGCCCTGTCTTGGGGGTCCCTGCAGAGACTGGGCCTGGTGGGGGGCTTGAGAGGGCAGTAACGGTGAGGGGTAGGCGAAGACTGAGAGTGGGGCTGGGCTGCGTGGCCTGGCCCAGGCTGGTGGTGGTTGGTAGGTGGCGGGGTGAGGGCTTCGGGGATGAAGACCGGGCAGGGCGGGCAAGGGGTTGCGCCCGCCCCACCGCCTGGCCGCAGTCTTCATCCCGTACAGCTTGAGCCCAAGCCCGGCGGTCCGCGCTGCGGGCCGGAGAGGGAGGGGCGCGGACGCACAGACGCGCGGACGCCGCAACCCGCCCAGTGCGCGTGGAAGCCGGGCGAGAGCTGGATGCTCCTGGACCAGCTCCGTGAGGAGAAAGACGGCATGGGGTCTGGGCCGCCGCGTGCCGTTGTCTCCGCAGCCGCCAGGTTGGTAAGGGGGCGCTGATGGGGGCGCGCAGGTGGGGAGCCGCCGGTGAGGCCTGCGATGCGTTGGGAAGGCGCACAGGGAGGGGTGCGTGGGTGCGGCCCTGGCTGCGCGGCTCCTTAGGACCTTCAGGTGGGTCCAGGGCCACTCACTGGTTCGTGTTGCCCCCCACCCTTTGGTAGTTCCTGAACCCCGCCGTGTTTGGGAAAGCGGGTGCAGCTCCGGGAAGTGGGAGGGCGCCTGACGGCCCCGGAGCACCTGCGACCGGCCCTTAGACCGTGGCCTGCTCCCAGGGGGCGGGTGCAGTGTGGTCTCGGGGCCGCGGGGGCGATGGGGGCTGCCCGGTGCGAGCCCCTGGATTTGTACCCTAGTCCCGCGCGGCCTGGACTCGGGCGGCCTGTGCTTCCCCATGTTCGCGGGGTGCACGTGTCGCAGGCAGCCTTCTCCTGGGAGGCGGGCGCGGTGCTGTCAGGTTGCGGGGGGGGGGGGGGCCCGGTTGTGGAGGCGGCGGCCTGTGCCGCCGCTGCGGGGAAAGGTGTCTGCCGCTGCGAGCCTGTTGATTTGCTCCCATCTCCCGGCTGCCTGGCCTGGGGGCGGCCTCTAATGCCCCAGGTTCGTGGGACTCAGGTTACAGATCAGTCTGCTCCTGAGGGGCGGGCGCCGTGCGGTCAGTGCGTGGGGGCAGCGGCAGCGACAGCGGAAAATGGGAGCAAATCCCCGCGCTCGCACGGGGCAGCCCCAATCCCGCCATCGCCGCAGCTGTCGCCGCTCCCTGACAGCACAGCGCTCGCCTTCCAGGAGCAGGCTGGCCTGTAACCTGTGACCCGCGAACCTGGGGTAGCCGAGTCCGGCCACAGGACAGGCCGCGGGGAAGATGGGGACAAATGGACCAGTTCACCAGGGGCAGAGCCCCTGTCCATGCCGCTGCCCCAGCTTTGCGGGACGTTTGTTTCCAGGTCAGTTGGCTCTTGGGAGGGAGGCAGGTGCCGTGCGGTTTGGGGGCGGCAGCAGAGAGGGTTGCTGTCCCCCGGGAGCAGGTGGACTTGCTCCCATCTCCCCCTGGCCTGTCCTGGGGGCGGCCTCTGTTGCCCCAGGTTCAAAGGACTCATGTCTTCATGTCACCCTGCTCCGGGGAGGAAGGCACAGTGTAGTCAAGGGGCAGCGTCAGATATAGGCAAGGACTTCAAAGGACTGGGCTGTAGCCCAGGATAACTAATTTTCCTTTCCTCTTTTGCTTTCTCAGTTGGTGGCTGTAGCGGCTTCTCCATTATAGGTTGTTATCAGCTATTGAACATAGGTTTTTGTGCTACACAGAAGAAACTTTTTAAAAAATCTGTTTTTATATATAGTGTAATATTTGTAAATCATCAACTCCCAGATTTATCCCTTCCCACCCCCTTTCCCTGGTAACCATGAGATTGTTTACTAAGTCTGCAAGTCTGTTTCTGTTTTGTAGATGAGTTCATAGTGTCTTTTTTTTTAGATTGCATATGTGAGTGATATAATATGGTATTTTTCTCTTTCTGGCTCATTTCACTTAGAATGATGACCTCTAGGTCTACCCATGTTGCTGCAAATGGTGTTATTTGATCCTTTTTATGGCAGAGTAGTATTCCACTATATAAAAATACCAACACTTCTTTATCCAGTCATCTGTTGTTTCATTTAGGTTGCTTCCATGTCTTGGCTATTTTATAGAGTGGTGCTTTGAATACTGAGGTGCAGGTATCTTTTCGCATTGGGGTTCCCTCCAGATAAATACCCAGAAGTGGGATTACTGGATCATAGGGTAAGTCTGTTTTTTTTAGTTTTTCGAGAAATTTCCATACTGTTTTCCTTAATGGCTACACCAAATTACATTCTCACCAGCAGTGTAAGAGGGTTCCCTTTTCTCCACACTCTCCAGCATTTAACTTCATGAACTTCTGAGTGATGGCCATTCTGACTGGTGTGAGGTGATATCTCATTGTAGTTTTGATTTGCGTTTCTCTGATATTTAGTGATATTGAGCAATTTTACATGTGCCTATTGGACATTTGCAGTGTTCATTGGAGAAATGCTTGTTTAGGTCTTCTGCCCATTTTTGGATTGGGTTTTTTGTTTTTTGTTATTAAGTTTTATGAGCTGTTTATGTATTTTGGAAATTAAGCCTTTGTCAGTCGATTCATTTACAAATATTTTCTCCCATTCTGTAGGTTGTCGTTTTGTTTTGCTTTTGGTTTCCTTTGCTGTGCAAAAGCTTGTAAGTTCAGTTAGGTCCCATTTGTTTGTTTATTTTTGCTTTTATTGCTGGGGTAGACTGCCCTAGAAGAACATTGCTGAGATGTATGTCAAGTAAATGTTTTACCTATGTTTTCTTCTAAGAGGTTTATAGTGTCTTGTCTGCATGTTTAAGTCTTTAAGCCATTTTGAATTTATTTTTGTGTATGGTGTGAGAGTATTCTAATTTCATTGATTTACATGCAGCTGTCCAGTTTTCCATACACCATTTGCTGAAGAGACTGTTTTTATTTCATTGTATGTTCTTGCCTGCTTTGTCAAAGATTAATTGATGAAAAGTTTGTGGGTTTGCTTCTGGGCTCTCTGTTCTGTTCCATTGATCTATATGTCTATTTTTGTATCAGTACATGCTATTTTGATTGTAGTTCTGTATTGTCTGAAGTCTGAAAGGGTTATTTCTCTAGCTTCATTCTTTTTCTTCAGTAATGCTTTGGTAATTCTGGGTCTTTTGTGATTCCATACACATTTTAGGATTTTCTGTTCTAATTCTGTGAAAAATGTCCTGGGTAATTTGATAGGGTTCACATTAAATCTTCAGATTGCTTTGGGTAGTATGGCCATTTTAGCAATATTAATTCTTCCAATGCAAGAACATGGAATATCTTTCCATTTCTTTAAGTCCTGTTTAATGTCCTTAGTGTTTCGTAGGTCTCTGCTTATGTCTTTCACTTCCTGGGTATTTCTGTTTGTGTGTTCGTATGTAGATGTGAGATATTTCATTAAAACTTGTGTAAAAATAGCAGCAAATCTTAAAATATTAGTCAAAATTTAAACCAAATTATTATTTGTATTTTTGTTAAGAGAAAAAGTGTGTCAAAGGGCAAATCACGTAATCATCATCCTTGGCCGTGATACTTTCTTCAAGTTTTAAAGCAACATTTTCAGATGTTCTTTGTCCACATTTACTTCTGAGGAAGCTCTTTGTAAAATCTATTTTGCTGTTTATCTGCTTCCTATAACTGTGCCGTTGTCTGAGTTATAGCCTTGGCATTGTGTAGCTCTTTTGTAGGAAGGCGCTTTTGAGACGCAAGGGGTCCCCAGGAGGACCACACAGGCCCGTAGCAGTGTTCTGCTTGGCATCTCCATTCTGCACCCTCTCCCAAGAACCAGTGATGCGGCTGATCCTATTAGGGTCATGTTCAGAATTGGGGTAGCTCACAGCAAGCAGTCCACTACCACCGCTGGTAAATGTGATCAAAGATTATGCTACATTGATTGTTCATTGTAGATGATGGCACAAACGACATTCTTTTTGGGGCAAATTAAATGGCCTTCAACAAGAGATTGTCACTTTTAGCACCGTAACAGTTTATTATTTTGTACTGGGAGAGGCTTCTGGGTTGTCACAGTAATCTAGGAAACCTTCTAAAAAGCAAAACATCCTGGACCCCTACCCAGTTACCTAAGTCTCATCCTTTTTTTCGATTTCTTTCTCTCCCGCAAACACACCACACACACACACAAAATACCTGTCCCCAGGTGATCTGGATGTTCACCAATCGTGTTCATGAGCTTGGTTTCATCTGGTCCTTTTCCTCTTTGCTCTAGATGTGGATGGTAGGGACCCAGAGAGATTAATTTTCCGGAGAGATGACAGTATGCCCAGAAATGACAGTCATAATACATAGAAATATTTGCATTTGTGTGTTATTACATGTTAATAGTTACACTTGTGATTATGTTTGGAATTAGGCCTCATTTCCATTCAGTCTCAGAATCATTAGTAAATTCTTCTTAAAGCTCGATTTATTCTGTTGTATGTGTAATACTGTATAATATTCTATAACTGCTAGTTCTAGTTTATTACTAGATTGACTAGTTTTAGTTCTTTATTTATCTACATTTTATCAATACCAAAAAGACGTAGATAATTAAATAGATAAACTTGATAGACTGACAAATTAAGCTCATGGATTAGATGGCTTTATATCTCAAGGCTCTAACTGTATTTAATTCTGCTATTTCTCCACTCTTTCTTTGTATCATATTCAGTGTTTGATATGATCATGATCAGGAAGGATATTAAACGTGCACCACGAATCTTGCAGTGTTGCAAAATTCATGGAATAAACCTTTGTTAATTATCCATTTTATCAGGAATACTATTTTCTAATTTCTAAGAATAGTTGCAATTTTCAGTTGTTTAAATTATGAATAAATTTATTCTCTTTACATAGAACTAATAGACTTCTACTTGTATTCCTTCACTGGAGCCAGTATTTTAAACACATTCATTGATTAAAATGTTCATAAAAATGATACTAACATTTATTGAGGACTTATATTGTGCCATGTGCTGTACTAAGCTCTTTATTTGCACTTATCTAATCCTCCTAACCACGCTTTGTGATAGAAACTGTTAGCATCCTCATTTTATAGATGAGGAAACAGCTATTGAACAATTAACTAACAGGATAAGTAAAGGGTGGAGCGTGTACTCAGGTGCATCCTGCCTGAGCCGTAGCCTTTAATCCCAATGCTGTAATGCCTCTACTTCGGAATTTCATTACACTAAATGTGACAGCTTAATTTTACCAGTTGTTTAAGTGTTTTTTTCCTGGAAATTACTTTAAAGTTTAATCAGAGATCATTGTCGGCTTTTGTTTTGTTTAAAATTTACAACCAGTGTGTGGTCATACAGACCCTACCCACTTATTTATGATAACCACCTATAGATACACATCTTATACTTGAGAATTTTCCAGTTTTCCTTCAGTAATTGACTTCTTGCTTTATTCTGTTGTAGTCAGAGGAGATATTTTGTATGATATGTGTTTTTAAATATATTGAGACTTGTTTTATGACTTAACATATGGTACGTCCTACGTGCATCTGAGAAGATTGCATATTCTGTTGTTGTCAGCTGGAGTGTTTTATGTATGTCTGTTAGGTCTAGTTGGTTTACAACCTTGTTCAAGTCCTCTTGCTGATCTTCTGCTAGATGTTCTGGCAACTTTTATGGTAGAACCTTCCATTTCTCCCTTCAGTTCTGTTGATATTTGCTTTACATATTTTCATGTTCTGTTTGCTGCGGATATATTTGAAATCATTGTATCTTCTTCTTTATATATTTTATCAATATATAAAGGTCCTTTGTCAAAAAAAAAACAAAACCAGTTTTTGACTTCAAGTCTGTTTTGTCTAATATTGGTACCACAGTATCTCTGTATTGGGTTATTTTTACATGAAATATCTTTTCCATACTTTTACTTTGGGTCTTAAGTGAGCCTCTTGCAGACAGCATACGGTTGCAGCATGCTGTTTTTAAATCAGTTTTTGCTCATCTCTGCCTTTTAATTGGAAACTTTAATCCAGTTACATTTAAAGTAACTGCTGATAAGAACGAACGAACTTCTGCCATTTTGCTATTGTTTTCTGTATGTTTTAGACCCTATTTCTTCTCATTTCCTCCATTAGTGTTTTTTTTGTTGGCTTGTCTGTTTATTTTTGTAGTGACCATTTCAGTTCCCTTCTCATTCCTACTGGGCAATGTTTTTAGGTATGTTCTTTGTGGTTATCATAGCGATTACATGTAAATTCTAAATTGCTAACAATCTACTTCAAGTTGATAACCAAACTTAATTCTGCAGAAAGATCTGCTTCCATATTGCTCTGTCCTTTTCTCTTTTTATGTTGTATCATAAATTACATTTTTATACATTGTTGCTCAGTAGCATCAATTTATAGTTTTTTTCTGTTTACTTTTTATATCCTGTAGGAATCAAAGTGTGACATTCCAAAGCTTAAATACAATAATAGTGGCTTTACACGTGCTCACTTATTTGCCTTTACCAGAGAGCTTTACTTCTTCCCACAGCTTGGGGTTACTGCCTACTGTTCTTCCCTTTTGATCTGAAAGATTGCCATTAGCTTTCCTTTAAAGCATGTCTTGTCTCAGCTTTCATGTTTCTAGGAATATCCTAACTTCTCACTAATTTTCAAAGGAGTATTTTGCTAGAGATAAGATTGTTGGTTGATTGCCTTTTTTTAAAAAGCATTTTTACATGTGTGTATCACCCTGCTCTTTTGGCTGCATGTTGTCTGATGAGGAATCTGCTATTAATCTTACTGATTACTGGTTACTTATTGTCACTGTTGTGACAAAGTACTTCTTTATTGCTCCTTTTAGGACTGTCTCTTTGTTTTTGTTTTTGAATAGTTTGCTTATAATGGATGTTAAGTTGCTGGGTTAATCCTACCTAGAGTTAATTTCACTTCTTGGGTTTGTAAATTTTTTTTCTTTCATCCAGTTTGGGAAGGTTTTGGCCATTATTTCTTCAAATTTTCTTTCTACTTGTTTCCTTCTTTTCAGACTCTCATAATGCATATGTTAACGTGCTTGATGGCACCACACAGGTCTCTTAGGCTCTCTTCACTCCCCCCCCCTTTGCTCCTCAGACTTTATAATTTCAGTTGTCCTATGTTCAGGTTTGTTATTTCTGTCTTCTGCCTCCTCCCACCTATTGCTGAACCCTCTAGTGAATTTTTCAATTCAGTGATCGAATTTTTCAGCTCCAGAAATTCTATTTCCTCTTTAGTTTCTACCTCTTTATTGATTGTCTCATTTTGTTAATTTATTCTCTGCATCATCTGTTTCCTTTTTTGGTCCATGTTTTTGTTTTGCTCTTTGAACATCCTTAAGACAACTGTTTAAACATCTTTGTTCAGTAAATCCAGTTTTTAGATTTCTCAAGGATAGTTTCTGTCAATTTATTTTTGTTCCTTTCATGAGCTGCTGAGCCATGCTTCCTGTTTCTCTGTATGCTTCGTGATACTGTTTTCTTGACGACTTGATATTGGAAGTCAGATTATCCCCTTCTCCAGGGTTTGCTGTTTTTTTTTTTTTATATTCTTGAAGATTGTTTCAGTCAACTTGTTTAGTTATTTTCCTGAGATTTTTTTTTGCAAATACTTACTCTTTGACATATGTAGTCACTGAAGTCTTTATTTCTTAAGTTGTATTCAGCTAGAATTTTGACAGATTTTTGAATGCCAGTTGCTAAAAGACCAACAAAACCCAGACCCTCTCCTTGCCTTTGCAGATCGGCTCTGTGCTGCAGCAGCCTTCATCATGTCGCCAGGCTTGCACTCACCCTAGTGGTCAGGTTCAGGTGGAAACTTTTGGTCTTCTCCATTTCTGTATCACCGTGCATCTTGCCCTGGCATGTGCAAGGCCTTTTATGTTCCCCTGTATATGTGGGTGCTTTTGAATGTGCTGATTGCTCAGAGAAACTCACTAGCTTTTTCTCCCAGGCCTTAGGTGGTCTGTTTCATGTTAAGTTGTAACCTTTTGCGCCAGGCATCTGCTGGCTCTCAATTTGACTTGCAGTGTGTTCAAGAGCAATGTCCACCTTCTTATTTTTGTTTCTTCTTTTTTTTTAAGTTAGATGAAAAAGAAACATTTGTCTTGTATCAGTTTTTCAAGTAGCTGCTAACAAGTGAGAATTTATTTACACAGTATTGTGCACATACAGTCCGCTCTGCCCCCTCCGGAACCAGGTACTGTTCTCCCACTCTGGGAACTAGCTTCCTTCTTCAGGCTGGCTGCCGCTCTGGCTAGGGAGAGGGCAGAGCAAGCAAGTCAAAGCCCCACAGAGCTTTCAGGTTGTCTTTTTCTTGGCTCATTGTTCATTTGTTTTCCAGAGCTATTAGATAGTTGGTTGTGACAGTGACTTCCTGTTTTTCGATGTTTCTGCGGGAGGATGAGAACTTGCAGCTGTATTTTCTTCCACTCGGCTGATGTCACTCTGCTTTCTTTTTAAGAAGAATTCTGTTGATAAGTGAACAGAAGTAAGCAGTATTATCTTCCTAAATTAAAATAGTCCACTTGAAATTTTACTTATTTAAAATTGCTCTTATGTATTTGTTCTACATCTGAGTTTCATTATCTTAGTTAATAACTTGAAAATATTATTTAGAGAACTAAATATGGCCTTTAAATTGTTAGAATATAGATATATTAACAATAATTAACAGAACATGAGGACTTATTAAGTAAACAAATTTCTTGTGTGTACTTGAGCACTGGCTCTTACACCTAATAGATGGTCCTAGATTTTTAGCATAAATAATTATCTCAGAGAGACTGCTGTTTACCTGATTTCTGAAATAAGGTAATAAGTATCCTTTGTGGCTACTGTCTTCATAGACAATGCCGAGTTACTTACTATACTTTGCTTTAGCTATATCAACACATGAATATACATAATTGATAGATATTTTTGCATCATTCCCTTTGAATGGGATTTTAAATTTATCTAAAACATTTCAGTAGTAATCCTCATTCGCTTAAAGACGCAAAAGGTTTTAGGTGTTCACGCTATTCATTTATGCCTTATTATCCTGTCACAGCTAAAATATGGCTACCTATAGCTTTGTTTTCAACTTAGTTTGAATAAAATATTTCTTCCTCTTACTATTAAATATTCATCACACACACTTGATGACATTTCTCTAAACTCAGAGATCAACCTTTATTTATTATGTAGTACTTCTCAGAATTCATACCCAGTGTGATACACTTTTAAACTTGATTTTTTTTTATGTGTAAAGTGAAGGTACAGTTAAGTAGGTGTGTTTAATTATATATATATGTTATATATATAACTATAGCATTATTCTAGCTGTTTTTAACCTCACCTAGTCTAAAATCTTGTTCTCCCTTCAGGAAGCAGATGTTTGTATATGAAAAGCACTATAGAAATCTATTGTAAACCTTCATTTAACATGATTTCAACATGCACAGATAGATACATTAAATGTCCTTAGCTACACATGACTGCAGTAAACACTGAAAAGGAGTCCAAATTTAATTTATCCTATTTTTGAAATTTAAGTCACCATTATACATATTAGAGGCTTTGTAAGTTAGATACATGTATTTTGGGAATTACTAATGGAAAATACTATGCTCTTGTATCTTCATTAAAAATAATATAACTACAAGCACTTTTTTTTCAAATCAGCCGACTTAATTTAATTGTGAATGTTATGAACTCATTTTACAAAGTTACCAACTAATGAGAAATGAATGTGCTATGTAAATTTCAAACTGTAGTGGTCACAAGTAATTGATGAACTGTTCCTATAAATATATATGTTGTACAATGTTATGCATATACATAGTGACATATAAAACTTGTATTAATGTTGTATATAATTTATGTATTTATTTTAAATTACTGAAATATATCCAGTTTATTTTATTGGTTAGTTTAAGTTGTATATCAACTACCTTTAAAATCACAATTGTCTCTTTAAAATTTAGTCTATTGTTTAATTATTTTTCAAGCAAGTGAAAGACTGTTGTCTTAAAACATTTTTAGGTATTTGTGCTGTTTGAGCATTTAAAGGTCTTTGTGCGAGATTACTAATGTGTGTGTGTGTGTGTGTTTGTGAGCAAGAGAGAGATTTGAAAACAACCTATGCATCCTTGTTACAGTTACACTTGAAAACTTGGTTCAGTAATCAGAACAGCAACTAAAAACATCATATTAAACTCTCTTGCACCCTCTGTTGTTATTTTGGGGGATTACCACACACGCCTTTCCATGACTGTATTGGCATTAGACTAACTAAAATCTCTGATAAAATTAATACTTGGTGTATTATACTTACCTCCGGATTAGATTGATAGTAAAGGAGCATTTGTTTTTAATTCTTCAGTTATTTTTTCTCATGATACAGATATCTTTTTATTGCATAACAGCTTCAATGAAAAATGAGACCTTGTGTTTGTCTTTGATTTTTCCTAGATACCAATTTTAAGGCCCTGCAAGTATTTCACCCCCAAAAATGAAAATCTATACAGGACATAGCACCCTGTGTATACAGTTTTCCAGGATTACAAATTCCGACTGTTCTTTTGTAAACCTTTCAATTGTCAGATAGTTTCTGTCCAAAATAAGAGTCTGTAATCATCCAATATTAAAATTAAGAATTTATAACTGTAAGGAACAGATGTTTTCATAAACATTTGCTATAATTAATTTCAACTAGAGGACTGAAGGAACAAAGCAGTTTTTCCCACTTCGAAACTTTATTACCTTTTCCCCGTATAGCAAACTCTGAAATCTTCTTTCTAATATTGTTTAGAGAAACAATTGCATTCCTTATTCAATTTGTTTTTGAGAAAGTAAAACTGCTTTTTTTCCTTATTATCTTTGAAGGTTACATTCAATGTGATATATTCATTTCCAAACGGGTATAAAATGAAGAAAACCTTTGTAATATATTTTGATGGCAAACCCTAGTTGTTTAAAAACTAGAAGTCTCTTAATTTTGAAATGTTTTATAGTTGATATGATAAATATCAGCAGAGGGCAAGAGATACTCTGTTGGTGAGATTTTTGTGTATGTAAGTAATCATACTCTTTGGTTTTAAGGAGAAGGGAAGCTCAGATTTTAAACGTATGATAAAGTACTTATTCTGTGCTGATTATGGAACGTTTCACAGGAAATGTTTGCAAGCTGTTTAATAACGTGTGTTGTAGGAAATTGTCACTTAGCAAGACAGAGATTATTTTTCCTTAAATCTTTTTCATTTCTTTATGATAACACCATTAATTTTTTAAAAAGGAAAATGAAATATGTTGTTTGAGTTATGTTATGGTACCCATATTTTCCAAGAATTAACAAAATATATTCAGCGAGGTTGTTCTGAAACATTCAAGTGTTTTGGATTCTTTTCTTCTATAGAATTTGGCAACATTTTCCAATACTGTAGTCAATTTCAGGATTTTTGTTTAATAAAAAAAAAAACCTCAAAGTGCATTTTGAAGAAAGAGTAGACTTAAAAGTTATTATCAAATGGGTTCAGACCAGTTCTCCTTCTTCTAAACACTTTGGGTGCAGCTGCAAAGATTTTGAAGAGAAGCAACATTCTTGACTAATCTGTTGACTATAAAATGTGCAAAGAAAAATAGGCAGCTGTCATTAAAATTACATTTTAGCTTTCAATAACCATTTAATGAGCAGCGTAATCATATAAGTATGGTACCTTAAGTGCTATATTCAATAATTAAAAATAATCTCATCTCTAAACTGAAAACTGTGTAATTGCTATTTGACTTAACAAGACCACTGTGATAACCTCCAGTGGTATCTTAGAATGTTCAGAATGGATTAAAAGTATAAGTTAAAATTAAAGAAATCATTAAATTATTAGGCTTTAAATATCACAAAAATGAATATAACCTGATGTTTGAAAGTTACAGAACAGGAATTAGTATAAAATGTAATCAGATTCTGGCCTTTTTAATCTGTTTCTAAGAATGCATGGTATGTTTAGTAGTAGCCCACTATGGTTTCATAAAAAGTACACTTTGAATTACGTATTTTAAAATTTAAGCTAAAATTATATTTCTTTCATTAAGAATATTTTATGTCATTGGTAAACATGTTTTTAACTTCTTTAGAAAATGTATTTTTACTCTGTGATCTTTAAACTGATAGGTAGAATTTGTTCTCAATCTAATTTTTTGAGTAAGATCGAGTGCAAATGTTTTTTCCCTAAAAGTTTGATATTACAGCATGAGGCAGAAATACCTTTTGATGTTGAGTTGTTGTTTGATTTCTGTGGGGTTTTTTTTTCATTTTTTTAAACTGCTAAACTTTTGCCTACAGTTAAAACATAAAAGTTTGGGGAAGATTATGAAGGTGTATTAAAAGCTCACTGGAAGGCACTGTTGATCACCACCTCTCCAGACAGCTCTCTGTCCTGTCTGCTGACCACGTTCCTAGAGCGTGGATGGCCGGGCCGGGGAAACATTGTAGGTCTGCTCTCTGCCTGCTCGCTTTCGACCCCAGCAGTGGACAGGATGGGTGACTTGGTCACTGATAAAAGTTGTGCTCTGTTTGTGACCCAATCCAAAAATGGGCAGAAGACCTCAAGCAATTCTCTGAGGAATACATACAAATGATCAATAGGCACATGAAAAAATGCTCAGTATCAGTGATTATCAGAGAAATGCAGATCAAAACTACAGTGAGGTATCACCTCACACCAGTCAGAATGGCCGTCATTCAAAAATCCGCAAATGACAAATGCTGGAGAGGCTGTGGATAAAGGGGTACCCTCCTACACTGCTGGTGGGAATGCAGTTTGGTGCAGCCACTATGGAAAACAGTATGGAGATTCCTCAAAAGACTAGGAATAGACTTACCATATGGCCCAGGAATCCCGCTCCTGGGCTTGTATCCAGAAGGAACCCTACTTCAGGATGACACCTGCACCCCAATGTTCCTAGCAGCACTATTTACAATAGCCAAGACATGGAAACAGCCTATATGGCCATCAACAGATGACTGGATGAAGAAGATGTGGTATATTTATACAACGGAATACTACTCAGCCATAAAACCCGACAACATAACGCCATTTTGCAGCAACATGGATGCGCCTGGAGAATGTCATTCTAAGTGAAGTAAGCCAGAAAGAGAAAGAAAAATACCATATGAGATCACTCATATGTGGAATCTAAAAAAAACAAAAAACAAAAAGCGTAAATACAAAACAGAAAGAGACTCAGACATAGAATACAAATTTGTGGTTCCCAAGGGGGTGGGGGTGGGAAGGGATACACTGGGATTTCAAAACTGTAGAATAGATAAACAAGATGATACTGTACAGCACAGGGAAATACAGACAAGATCTTATGGTAGCTCACAGAGAAAAAAATGTGACAGTGACTATATATATATTTATGTATAACTGAAAAATTGTGCTCTACACTGGAATTTGACACAACATTGTAAAATGATTCTAAATCACTAAAAAAGTTAAAAAAACTGTGCTTTGTTTGTAAACATTAGTGTGTGATTAAATGGTTTATAAGTTCTGGTTTTGTCTGCGATTCAGAAGAGGAAAATGGCTGTACTATATACTTTATTCGTTCCTGTTAGCAGTGGTCATGGTGTAGTGCTCCTGTCCAAGTTGGACTTGTGGTGATAGCCTATATTTTAGCATCAAAATGAATTTTTTCTTTAATGCTTTCTGATTACAAAAAATATTTGGGGGAGGGTAAAGGGTATATGTTTTTGGACTCGGCGTACTGCATAGACCTATCACAGTAACTTTTCAACTGAAATACGCAGTTTCATAATCTCCATTATTTCAATGTTTCTAAATTTTTCCCCCAGGAGGTTCAAATAAAAATGGAAGAAGAGCAAGTTCTACTTTAGATTCTGATGAGACTTCTAATTCCTACAGGTAGGTAATGAATACACAGATACATAACATTATAAGATTATGTACAAGATACCTAACCTTACAGGATTCTAATCTCAGAGTTGTGTGGACCTGTAATCTGTGCTTTTAGTATGACAAATGCAAACAATATGGTGATACACAGTTGTTCTGCAAGATGACTGAGTAGAGGAAAATATAACAATTCTTAGTTCTTGAGTAAATGGTTCACTGTAAATATCTGTTTTTATCATATATAGCAAGATAATTGGAATCATTGCACATGCAGTATTAAGCTTCATCATAATCCATTTTTATTTCTGCTTTTGCAGTATATCTCTTACAATACTAAAGGCTTCCTTTGATTGCTTACATTTCCCAGTAATTCAGAGTACCTGCTCATGAGCATCTGAGAGAGTCTGAAATGTAATCCATGCTTATGTTAAGGGCTGTTTGTTAATATCCCATTTCACTCCTCAACAAACAGGGCAGTTACATCTCAATTAGCAATTTTTCAAAAGGATACACGAATTAAGAAAGCATGCATCTTATCTAGTCATTTGGTAATATTCTCTATGTAACTTGAATTTCCTTGAGTAAATGTTTTTGAATTTTATATCTTCTTAATAGGGAAACCTAGGAAGTGGAAAGATTAAAGTGTTTCCAGTAGTATTAGAAATCCATCTAGTGAACCAGAGTGATGTAAGAACTGGGTAGTGTTTTTTTTTAGGAGAATAAAGTACAGATCAAGTAATAACACCTTTTGGCATTGTAGGTAGCAGTGCAGATTCTTGAAGAAATCCTTTGATTGGAGAGTTGTCCTTAGGGTTAATAAGTTCTGATTCTTGTGTACTGACGCTCTGAAATATATGCAGGAACCACTCTTCACTTGGAAACATTCAAATATTAAGCTGTAATTCCTTCTTTTGTATCATAAAGATGGAATTTGTGCTTAGGTTCTTTATATTCTTGACTACATATTCTGCATCCCTGACTGGAAGTATATCATTTGTTTCTTCAGCTCCCAGGCAAGCTTTTAACATCCACAGTAGGGCCTTAGACACAGGAAGCACCTAACAAGAATGCAGTGATTGTGAAGGTTTTTACAATTTGTTTATGAATTCCAGAAATGAGATGGTAATTGAGATGCTTGACATCTTTATTTTATGCCAGTTGGGGTCTTTTGAAATAATCAGTGATTTAAGTGTCACGGGAGTTACAAAAAGCCTGTGTTCCCGTGGTGTTGTAGACGGGTGTTATCGTGGCAGTAAAGCTCATATGTTGTCATTATGTTCTCTGCACCCGTCCCACCTGGTAAGGGTTAGAGTGCTCCAGATCCCTCTCTCAGTACTGAAGTGCAGTCGAAAGCTTGGAATTTGACATATTAAATAATAGGTGGAATCCTCTATCTCAGCATGTTGGTCCCGACAGCAACAAAATGTGACTTAAAGAGATATTTAAATAAATGCTCATGTTTGGTATGTAACTGAGGAATATGAATGTGATAATATGTGAAATACATGGTGGAAATAGCATTAGATATAAATACAACTAAAAAAAGCCCAAGACAAAAGGAAAATAGAGATGTATTGCAAAGGAAGGAAAATCCTCATGTATATATAAATTTTGTTGGTAAATTATATTTCACAATTACATTTGTAGTTTAGCTAATTATAATAAATAATGGACATAATATAAAGTTAAGAGAAATATGTCATTGTGAAGGCATAGTATTATCTTGTAGTTTGTTTTCTTGAGTAGTTTGAAAATTAAAGTAGCGTAGTATTATTGAATGATAATTGTACTTTGAAGCAAACTCCTAATACAACTTGGCACAATGAATACTAATGTTGTTAACTAATATAGTTTTACTCAATGCCTCTCAGTGTTGTAATGTTAAGATATTAATTTATTGTGGTAATTAAAATGGCAAGATAAAAAGCTCAAGTCGTACAGTATATAAAAATGAGCTTTTAATTGTTGGCAGGCCGATGCTGTTATTAAGTAGTAGTACGGCATTTAAGGTGTGAAATGAGTATTTTTCTACTCAGTAGGCAATAGCTCTTACAACATAACGAGCTTACTTATGACTCTGACACTTGGCTTAAATGCAGAATTCATGGCAGCACAGCTCTGGGGCATATTTTCATATAAGGTCAACCAATGAAAGCCAGGAACTGTTGCAGAATCACACTAACATGGCCATAAGAAGTGTCAGTGAAATTCAGTTTTGAAAATGAAAATTTTTTGTTACTATCATAGCTCTTTTAAATCAACCAGAAATAGGTTATTAGAAAAACGTGAATGTTCCAGCCCCCAAACATCCTTTAGCCTGACAGATCTATGTTTGTACTGTTCAAACTGCCTCGGAAATCCGGACCTTCCTTCACAGACAGCTCTGGCCCCGACACCCTCGAGCTGCCTCTGCTTGTGTCTGCGCTAGTGACTGGCTTTGCTCTCTCATCTGTAAAATGGACATCATGGTGTCCAGCCTGCTTCCTTGCCACAGCTGTTTTAAAGACTGTGGTAGAATTGGGTAAGATGAAGCCTTTTGAAAATCTGAATGCAAAACCGTGCATTATTATTGGTAGTTCTTTGTGTTCCCCTCATGGAAATTGGCAACTTTTTGCCGTCATCTCTGTGTGCAACCTGCTACAGGCTGAGGCTTTATTAGCTTTTGAATCCAGTCTTGGATTGGTCCCCTAAATCTGTGTTCTTTCCATTATTTGCTTACATTATTGTGGTCTCCGATGGTCAGGTTTAAAACGGCACAGTCTGCTTTCCGTTGTTTCAGTTTTCGTTTGGTAATAATATGTAGACATAGTGAGTTGGTGCCTGTCTGACCCCAGAGACTTTGGACAAGTCTTAGTTCCCTCACCTCGAGCGTGAGGGTGAGAAACCCCACTTGCTTCAAGGAGTTAATGTTGGATGATGCCGTGCGGCAAATGCCCAGTATGAGCTGCTTTTGTCTCCCGGTCGACGCCATCCTCACCATCACCGCTGCTCGTCTTCAGGCACTGTAGAATTTGCTTCACACTGTGCTCCTAGAGACAGCAAAAGGAAGATTTAAGCCCAGAATGTCTTACAGGAAAATAGCAGCTGTCTGTTAGCAGAGAAGGGGCTGAGACGAGTGCCACGCGAGGCTTGGCGCGCTCAGCCTCTGCCGTGTGTTCCAGGCTCCCCGTGTGACAGACGCACACGCGCAGCAGGGAGAGAGGGAAGATGTGTTAGTACCGGTGTAAGTTCAGAGGAGGGTGTTTGGAATTTTGGCAAACTTTGAAGTCTACAGTCGATGGACCCTAACCATAGCTTTATGTGCCTCAGGCTCACAGAGGTGTTGTCATAGGCTAGGAGGTATTACTTTGGGTTTGTGGTTTTGCTTCATTGATTCAGATAGAGCCCAGCTGCATTTAACTCCTAAGGCACCAGTGTGGTCATTCCGTGATGCCCGGGTAATAGCCTAGATTTTGTTGTGGAAGTTTTTGTTAAAATTTGATTATTTATCACCCAACTCATTTGCAGACATTGCATTAAAGTGGAAGGATCATAAAAACTTAGAAAACTTGGTTTATGCAATCTATCTTGTGCTTTTTAAAGATCCATTTAATGTTTTCTGTTAGATGAAATGAGCTTTCTCTGGGTCTTATTTAACCATGAAAACTGAGAGACCGTTGCTGGGTGTGAAAGGAGTTTGCCGATGCACAGCTGGCAGTGGACGTTTAACTTAGGGGCTGCAGCTCCTGGCTCTTTGGTGGAGGGATTGCTCCCTCTCCTCCACTCACCTCCCCAAGGGCAGCTGACCTCCTCCTCTCCAAAGAGGCGAGCCCCTTGCCAGCACATATGACCACAGACTATTACATTCATCTGTTTAGCTGTAGTACCAGCTGCTTGCGTGTTTTTAATTATTTTATTAGCTGGGATAACAGTGACCTATGAAATAAATTGAAGATCAACATTTTTAAACTTTCCATTTCCCTTTTTTACCCTCTGTTTCTAAATATCTTTATTGACCAAATTATGATATTCTGCAAAAGTTCACTGGAAGTCTATATGGTTTTTGAGTCAATGTAATTCTTCTTAAAGTAAAATGTTATAATTACCAGTATAGAAAATAACTTCATTTTGCCTCATTTTTGATAAGATGTAGGTTATGTTTATGTAGCCACAAATTCATGTTAAAATCTGTTGGTTTAGTAGTCAGTTTAGTTAGAGAAAACTCTGACCACTTATTGGCATTCACTGGGAAACTCACAATAGTGCTTAAATTTCAGACGTCTTAGCACTGTATAAATGGCATAGGGTAGAATATAAATCATTGTAGATTATTTTTAAATAAATTTGTATACTTAACTCCAATTTTCTAGATTCTTTCCATTCAGCGGTAAATCACCTAGCTGACCCTAAGTATTTTTACAATTTAATTTCACACAGTACCATTTCTGAGTGTATTTTCTCAAGCTGTGCCATTAGGAAAAGTGTAGTGTCTTCTGGATTTTTGACAACTGGATAATTTTCAAGTAGTACTTGAAATTAAACGTTGACTTCAAGAGACAGTTCAAAATAATAATGACCAGTGGTTGTTCAAAGTCTTAGCCCTTAAACCAAAATTGTGATGATTTAGTCAGAAATCCTAATGTCGAATTTAAAAACATAGGTAGTTGGATGCAGAAAAGGATTGTAAAATACTTACGTGTGTCGTTTGATTTCGGAAGTCCTGTAAGTGGCATAGTGGGGTTTTGAGCCTTGAAAATGTTATACTCCTAAATGCTTATAAAGTATACATTATTTTTTTAATTAGGTTATAGTCATTCTTTTTGGCTTCTTAGTTTTTTTCCTCTAAAGACCAAATTGCATAATTCAAAATAACTTTTGTTGAAGTATATATATTTTATTTTCTCTTTAAGGAAAGAAACTAAAAAGCCACTTGGCTCTAAAGTACTGGTGATAAAGTTTCTTGACGTTGATCAGAGCTCCCAGAGCTGCCTCCCTTTTTCAATATGGTATGTTCTATAGCCCACAGGGTCAAAGGATGTTGAAGTTAGTAGAAAGTTTTTAGGAATTATCAGGGGCGAAGGTATAGCTCAAGTGGTAGAATGCAGACTTAGCATGCATGAGGTCCTGGGTTCAATCCCCAGGACCCCCATTAAAGAAGAAATAATAATATTAATGAATAAACCTAATTACCTCCCCCTGCAATCAATCAATCAATGTTGTCGGTTTAGCTTTCTGAATTTAAAAGTTGTCATTTCCTGAATAAGAAAAAATACATTAATTTGAACTTTACTTTGTCATTGAGGAAATTTTAAAAATTAGGCTTCAGGTTTTATCACGAAGTTGTTATATATCCTATTTACATGTAATGAATAATTTGGGAGAATGTGGGAAATAACTTTACATCATTTACATTTATTTTTGATATAATACCTTTTCCCCCCATTTGCATGTAAGAGGGTCCTATGTCTCTTGAAATAACAATGAAGCAGTGGCTCAGAATATTAGAGACAATAGGGCAAAGCATATTTTGGATTTAAAATTTAGAAACCTGGGTTCTGGTTATACTTGTAGAATGATATAAGCTTGTTACTCTGTTATTTTTAAGAATATGGAATCAGAGTCAATTTAATTGCTGGAAGTCATACTGTGTTAATTTGTTCCAGCTGCTATAACAAAATACCAGAGACTGGGAAGCTTATAAACGACAGAAGTTTACTTCTTACAGTTGTGGAGTCTGGGAGGTTCCATGTGAAGATGCTGGCAGGTTTGGTGTATGATGGAGCCCACTTCCTGGTTCATAGATGGGTCTTTTAACCATGGTCTCCCATGGCTGAGGGGCACGCAAGCTCTCTGGGATCCTCTTCCATAAGAGCATCGATCCCATTCGTTAGGGCTTGGCGCTGGTGACCTGATCACCTCCCAAAGGCTACACCCCCAATCCCTATCACACTGGATGTCAGGATTCAAAATATGAATTTGGGGGCCACATTCAGTCCATAGCATTTACTTACAGGTAAGAGAGACCAACCTGAGTTCCATGTCCTGCTCCTTCTCCACCCACTCATCTTAGGTTCCTACGGCCTGGCTGTTTTAATTTTTCTGGGAGATAGCTTAGTAAATAGATGAAAAAGGAGGACCTAGAATTAGGGCTTCTTTCCTGACTCTTAGAATAATGCTGTCTTCAATTGGATGTGTTGCCTGTATTTTGTTGAGAACCTATGTAATTTTAGGACACCAATGCTTTGAGTTCTTAATAAATGCATGATTTAGGGAAACAGTTTGGGGAAAGCACACAGAGAGAAATAAGACAGACCAAAGTTTACATGTTAGTAGCTCCACCACTTACTGACTGTGTGACCTTAGGTAAAGTTATTAACCTCTCTGAGTTGTGGTTAGTTCATTTGTAAAACTGGAGTTTTAACAGCTCCTGTGTCATGGACTTGCAGAGCACCACCTGCAAATGCGTAGAGCCCCTGGCCCAGTCACCTAACATGTAGGAGGGAACAAATCCCAGTTTCTTTTCTCTCTCTCTTGTCTAAGATTTCTTTTGAGTTTTTAACAATTTTTCCACCTAACAAAATTTTCCTTTGTCTCAGAAAAGTATTGTTTAAAGTTCTATACACTTCTAAAGTGGTGATAAATGAGTATGTAGGGGTCAGATGTACAGTTACCTATAAAAGTTCAGCTCTCCAGGTCCCTATGGTTGTCTGTAGGTTATAGACTTCTATTCAGCCTCACCAACTTTCATCAGATTTTCTTAGTTCTTCTTTCCATATTTTTTGCCCAAGCACCACAACTTTTATAGTGAAATGATAATTTCAGAGAGCACAAAATGTATAACTTTTGTATTTTCTGGAAACCAAAATCAGAATATTACCTTTTATTCTTACCTCCATAATGGAGCCACATTTGAGAGAAGAAAAAAAAATCACATTTGAATGATACATCTATCTTCTTGAAGTAGCTTTATTATTTTTATGGTCCTGGAACTGGTCAGTGGCTATGTTCCTGTGTAATATGTAACCTGTCTGAACTAATTATTAATCACTTCAGGCTCTGAAAATGCACAACCTTTTGTTTAAATAATTAACAGGTTTGCTTGCATTTACATCCGTAAATTAACATAACCCAAACTGACTGGAGCACACACGTTACAGAGTGAGTTCTTTTGCTTCACATGCCCCCTCAAGCCCTTTTTATTATCTATAGCCAGGCTTTGGGGGAAATTTTTTCCTATTCATTTATTTACAAAGTCAGCTGCAAGAATCGGTCAACCAAGGTGGTGTAAATGTTTATCTTTGAAAAGACAGGCATACATTTGAAATGTGAGGATAAAGCTGTGTGAGTCAGTCAGCAGGAGAGACCCTTCGCCTAGAAGCATGTCTGTCTGCTCTGGTGCTCCTGGTGGACAAGCCCTGGCAGCCCCTCTGTCACTTTGTGTGACGTGTGTCAGCAGACGGCACTTCGTAGGGATGGCGCTGAAGGAGATTTAATTAAATAGTTGGTCAGTAATACTGAAATGTGTTACTGGATGTATACTTTGAGAAAATAATGCATAGCATTTGAGTTTAAAAGTGGAAAGTTATAAATCTTTTCAAACATTTTAAAAATAGCATGCTTATTTATCTGCGTAGAGCTCTCCTTTATATTTATGTGGTTAGCATGTATAATGCTTAATTTCTGGTTTATGATTTGACGGACAATTTGTTGTCTCAAAGATATAGTTGAAGGGTGGAATTTTCATAGAATATTTTAAGAAAAATGGATATTCAATATTTGTCTGTTTCCTGTATCAGATTGCCTTGCCTTTTGAGGGAAAGTGGCAGTGATTAGTAATTCTATTTTTTTCATTTATTACTAATCCAGAGTTTTCACAAGTACTTTTCTGACATTTGTTTTTATATATACATATATATGTACACACATATGTATGTATAATACATATGTATTATATTACATATGCATTATGTATTTATTACATATATATATATGACAATTTATTGTTGTTCAAGAGAGCTAACCTGTCTACGGTCATCTGCAGATCTTTCCTGTACACCCATTACTGGCAGCCAGCGTGCCAGACCCAAAGACAGACAAATCACACACCCTGCCCTTTGGCGCACTTGTGAGCTGGGAGAGGAGACAAATGTGGAGGCAACCACCACAGATGATGACTTGTGTTACAGTGGGGACTCTGACCAAGATCTAGGGGATACCAGACGGGCTAGTTAAAATTGAGGGTGGGTAGTGGTTGGGAGGAAGACAGGTTTGCTGGACTTACTGGAGGAACCAGAGTTTTCCATGAGGTGAACAGTATGAACAAGCTCTGGCTCTGCGTTCTTTGGGGTTCTTGGTAGATTTGACTGGCCTTACATCTGTCAATCACAAGCTCATACAACATGGGTGTTTACACACATCTGTTTCATTGTGGCAGTGTTGTCACTTTGCAGGATCTGCTGTTTTGACAGTATTAAAGTTTTCAATTTCAGTATACCATGGCTGTTTGATATATTTAAATCAGTGATCAGAAATTTTAACTGGGAGTTGAAAATGTGTCTTTGAATTGCACAAAATTGTATGAAATAGTTGATAATGATACAATTGAGGATGAATATTATGTGCCTAGAAATAAGGGGAAAATCAATAAAGCAGCTATGGAATAAAAAATAGCCTGCTAATGAGATAATATTTGAAATTTAAAAGAAGTCCTAGTATTGTCTGAACATATGGACATAATTTTCATTCAGGATTATAGACGCTGTGTTCTGAGATAGATGCAGAAGTACTTAGTCTGGGTGACATACTCTCAAGGAGCTGCAAAGACTGCACTTCAGGCTGCTTGTTCAGATTAGAGAAGGAGTCCAGGTGACATGCCCGAGTCTCTGAGCCCATGTGAAGCAAGACAGGGGAGTTGAACACCATCTCTTAACTCTCACTCCAGTTTTCAGTGTGCTTCTAGATCTTAAATCTCCCTCAAGTGGCAGAGCGCTACTGTCCGTGAACCGGGCACAGACTTCTGGTTATCTGGATTTTGTTCTGTCCGCAGTGATACATTCATAATCTCCAAAGTGATCACTGCTGCTTGCCTGCCTGCCCCTCCCCCACCTCGCACAGGGCCACCCCCAAAGCCTGCGTCTCTCCCTTCTGTTCTGACTTTGTAACTCAAATGGGGACCATTTTTTTCCTCCTGAGAGATTTGGGGGAAAATGGGGGAAATAGAATAAAGCCAGAGCGGTCCATTTGGCATTTTTAAAACCCATCCCTGCTTCTCCCACTGCCACCTGAGCCGCTGACAGAACCTGCTTCCAGAGTAGGGACCCCACTTTCCTGCCTCTCTATCTCTAGGTGCCATTTCTAATTATAATATTTTTTAAATTCCTGTTGAAAAATGAAACTTACCTCATGGTGCTAATTTTCAATCTTATAGTAGCATTCCATGCAGCAACTCGATGAAAACATCTCGATCGTTCATTATAAAGATCTCTGTGGTCATATAATTAAATTTTTGTGGCATCCATTTGGGAACATCTGAATTATTATTTTTTTTAACATTTTTTATTGATTCATAATCATTTTACAGTGTTGTGTCAAATTCCAGGAACATCTGAATTATTGAGTGTATGAATTAACAGAATAGCAAATAGCAAAATAACAAAAGGCCTTTGATAAAATCAGGACTAGATTTGGATTCTTTTGAAGTAGATGAACTTGCAAATCATGTAAGATTCCAGCATTGGAGAATACTTCTGCTTATTAACACAGGACTTTTTATGAACCATAATGTAATCTGGGCAAGGAGTTCATGAGAAAATGGCTTATCTTCCACCGTGATGCCGAGCAGCTGTTTTTAAAAATCAGAAAGAGAAACACAACTCACATTGATGTTCAGGCCTGCGTGGGAAGCCGCCTGTGGGCTTCGTTTCAGGGTCTCCACAGGGTCCAGTGTCAAGAAAGGGGATTTCTCCCCTTTCTTCGAAAATGTAGTAATATACCAGTTATGTAGAGGTCGGATTTCAAATGGCCTCAACCAAGGAGGATATAATCAGAAATTTAGAAACCAAGGGAAAATATTAGAATAGCCAACAAGTTTCCTCACTGAGGGAGCTGTAGTCCCAGGAAAGCCTTCCAGCTCTGACTCTGCTTTCACTTTGTCTTACTTCTCTCTCTCTCTTTTTTTTTTTTAATTAAAAAAGTTATGATGGTTTATGTTGTTGAAATAGGCTAGAATGTATGATGGTTTAAAGTCCAGGTTGTTGTCTTTATTTTTAAAAAAGACAGAGCAAGTGACAGAGGGGTACAGATTTCCGATTTCTAAAAGCTAATATGCCATCATTTTACGAATCGGTTGCTGGTAGCCTGACAGTGATGGCCGTGAGAGAAATACCGCTAAAAGCAGGATGAAAAACTCCAGAAGCCAAGCAAGTGAAGTCATCTGAAGTAGGAGCAATTAGGCATGCATTTTCCAAATGTGTATCACATCTGGAGTAAAATTCCTTTAAGTCTTAGAAATGTTGTGATACTCTGAACATTTTTTCTGTTGAGAAAATCACTTATCTGGCATACATTGCCCTTTCACCATGTTGGGTAAATTAGATATTTGAGCATGGGTTTTTTAAATTAGTGCATTTTTTTCCTTTTTAACTATAAATGAATGCTGTTTTCTAGTCACCCTTTGGTGGGGCTAATTCCTTACTTTTTCAGGGGCCTATGTAAAATTGTTTTCCCAGGTATGTTAATCCAGACAAATTATAAAGTCGATAAAGTATATATTGACCTTAAACTAGAGTTTATTTTATCACATGGCCCATTGATCCTCATTTTAAATTACCATTTCCTGTATGTATGAGCCAGTCATTACCAAGTATGGTCATAATTGCACATGGTGTTGAGTACAGGAACTGTAAATCTATTGCCCAATCATAACATTTTTGAGCTACATTTAAGTAGAGGAAGACTGTTAAGCTGGGCAAAACAAATGACAAGGGGACGGCGGTCTGTGAGATTCAATTCAGGGGAAAGATACAAGATTGATTGTAAAACCCTTGAAATGCAGGTTTCTCGTAGATGCATTCTTCATCTGTTACACATGGGAAGTCATGTGTAACAGAGCTTAGACACCCAAAACTAATCAATGCTGAGGCGGCTAAATACTTAGCCTTTTACATGTAAACCTGTCTGCAAAATTAGGGGGTTAATTTATCATTTAGAAATCTTGTATTTTCAAAAATTCAGTGCAAGCACCAGATGATCTGTGTCTGAAGATACGACTGTGAACCATACAGGCAGTGGATACAATGTCATCAAACACCTGTTTCCACACTTGCACCTGATGGTGAAGAGCAGTGCTGCTCCATTTGTTTTGCAGAGAAATGTTTTTCATTGCCCATGTGTTCCATTTCCCTCTGAAATCCTTAATCTGATTTTATCCATTTTTTAAGGCTCCTCTTTCCCTCCTTTCTTCAGGCACTGTGGCTATGGCACTTTTTTGTAACCTTTCCATTCCTGTGTACAGTAGCTTAAAATTGCAGTGATTGAGCATAACCCACTTGTTTGTATAAATTATTGAAATCCATTTGCACCTTGTAAGAATGGACTTTAAAGCACTGCTGGGCACATGTGCTGGAAGTACATGGATTGCTCAAATATAGGGAAATGACCCGATGAACATGGTTATGGGAGAGGAAAGGGGAGAAAAGCTGATCAGATTTTAAATGTATCTGTTGTAATTAACATGTTAGAACAAACAAAAATTGTTATTTTTCTTTTCCTTTGATCAGTGAGTATTAGAATTTGAACTGCCTGGGGATTGTTTATCAGAAATGTTCAACTGTTGTTGAACATTTATACTTAATTGAAATAATTCCTTAAGGGAGGTTTTATCTAAAACCTATAAACAGGGAATTGTGTATAAGAATACTGAATGAAATATGAAATTTAACAAGAATGAAGAAGTCATGTCCCAGATGGCTGTCACTTGTTAAACCCTGGTTTACCTGTCTTGCTATGATGACATTTCATTTGGAAGGGTGTTTGTGTCACAGCTGACTGTTCACATCTGTGCTGACTGCTGTTCTCAGCCATCACAAAACGCTGAATGTGTGTAGCTGGAGCTTCCTGCTGTTACCTGGAGATGGTGGGAAAGCTCGGTTAAGTATATTGTTTCCTAAAGTATATTCAAACAAAAAAAGAAACCATTACCACTATTTTTTTTAAAGACTGCTGAGATTTGATTGGGATTACATTAAATCTCTAGGTCAATTTGGGGAAAATTGGCATTTTAAGAACATCAGATCTTCCACTGTTTGAATATGGCGTAACGTTCCATTTAGTTGGGTTTTTATAATTTTTCTCAGCAATGTTGTATAGTTTTTGGTATGCAAGACTTGCATGTGCATTGTTAAATTTATCATTAAGTATTTGTTTTTGATGTAAATGCTATTACTTGTTCCATTTCAGTTTCCAACTGTTCATTGCTAGAATAAAAAAACACAAGTATCTGTACACATTAACCTTCCATACTGCAGTCTTGCTAAGCCTATTAGTTTGAGTTGCTTATTGGTAGGTTCATTAGGATAGTCTATGTAGACCATAGTGTCATCTGTAAACTGAGTTTCACTTCCTCCTCTCCAATCCACATAATTTTTATCTCATTTTCTTGACCTATTGCAATCAGTTGTTGACCAGAAGAGGTTCCAGCAAACATCTCTGCCTCATTCCTTATGTTAAGTAGAAAGCATGTTCTTCCATAATTAAAACATAATTTAAAATGATATTAGCTATATTTTATTTATAGTTGCTCTTATCAGTTTGAGGATGCTTCTCATGTTCCTAGGTTGCTGAGAACTTTTGTCGGGAATGTGTGCTCAGTTTTGTCAAGTGCATTTTCTGCATCTATTGAGATGATCATGTGGTTTTTCTTTCCAAAGCTGTTAATACAGTGAGTCATATTTATTGATTTTCAAATGTTGCTCCAACTTTGTAATCCTCAGATAAATCTTGTTGATCACAGGGGATTATTCTTTTAAAGTTAGTTTGGATTTTGTTTCCTAGGATTTTGTTAATGATTGTTGGATCTATGTTTGTAAGGAATATTGGTTTATATTTTTTGTAGTATTGTTGTCCAGTTTGGGTTTTGGGGTACTGCTAACCTCATGGAATAAATTGGGAAATATTCCCACCTCATAATTTCTGAAAGAGTTTGCATAATCAATGAAATAGCAAACAAAAATACTCTAGAAAAAAGTCAGTGAAGCCCAAAACCAGTTCTTCAGAATGATTAATAAAGTTGATAATACCTAAGAAAATTAATCAAGAAAAAAGAGAAGAAATAAATAAAATCCTGAATAAAGGGAACATATCTGTAGATCCTATGGACATTAAAAGAATAGCATAGGAATAATCTGAACAAGTTAATGAGCTTGATAACTTACTTTAAATGAACTGAATGAAGGAATGTTTTTAAAACATGTAACTTTCCTTCCTTTTGCTTACTTTGAAGTTCATTTGCTCTTGGGTTCCATTTTTCTTAAGGTGAAAACTCAGATCATTGACTTGAGATCTGTCTTTTTACTAACATGAGCACTTCATATTATAAATTTCCTACCAGGCACGACTTTAATTGCATCCCACACATTTTGATATGATGTGTTTTAATTTTCATTGCTTAAAATATTCCTATTTACTTTATTTTTGATCCACTGATTGTTTAGAAGTATGTTGTTTAATTTCCAAATATTTAAGTTTTCAAAATATCTTTTTGTTGTTATTGTCTAGTTTCATTCTGTATTGGTATGAGAACATAATTTATATTATTTTAGTCCTTTTGAATATGCAGAGATTAGCATCATGTCTCAGAATCATGTTCACTATGATTAATTAACATGTGACCTTGAAAACAAAGTATATTCTGAGGTTGGATAAAATCTATAAATAACTTATCCTTGATGACTCCTACGTCTGCAGAGTCTCTCAGAAAGTGAGGGTGTTGAGCTCTGCTTGTGATCTGTTTCTCCTTTCCGTTCCCTCAGGCTTTAGCTCATGTGTTTTGGGGCAGTGATATTAGGTGTCTGCTCACTTAGGATTATTCTTTTTGAAAGGTTGCCTGTATCATTATGAAACGCACCTATTTTTCTAGGGTAATAGTCTTTGTTCTGAAGTGCACTTTTTTCTGATACTCATACAGCTATTCTATTTTTCTTCTGATTGGTGGTTTTACAGTATACAATTTTAAAAAATTTTTGGGGGGAGGTAATTAGGGTTATTTATTTATTTGTTTGTTTATTTATTTGTTTATTTTAATGGAGGAACTGGGGATTGAACTCGGCGTCGTGCATGCTAAGCACACACTCGACCACTAAGCTATACCCTCCCCCTATAATATACATTTTTTAACACTATCATGTATTCCATATATCTTTTTATAGGCTCTGCCTCCCCTTTCCCTTAAAACATTGCTGAGAGCATTTTTTTAATAGACTTATTTTTTTAGAGCAGTTTCAGGTTCACAGCAGAATTGAGCAGAAAATACAGAGTTCGCACATAGCCCTCCCCACCCACACATATATACTCCCTTACCCTCAACATCCCTCATCAGTGTGGCATATTTGGTACAATTGATGAACCAACATGGGCACATTATTATCAACCAAATTCCATGGTTTACATTAGGGTTCACTCTTGATGTTGTACATTCTATGGGTTTTGACAAATGCATAATGACATGTAGCCACCACTATAGCATCATACAGAATAATTTCATTGCCCTAAAAATCCTTTGTGCTCCATCTATTCCTCCCTCCCTCCCTCTCCCCAAGCCCCTGGAAACCATGATCTTTTTGTTTCTGTAGCTGTGCCTTTTCCAGAATGTCATTTGGTTGGAATCATAGTTTGTAGCCTTTTCAGACTGGCTTCTTTCATTCAGTAATATGTCCTTTAAGTTTCTTCTATGTCTTTCATGGCTTGATAGCTAATTTTTTTCACTGCACATATTTTTTTAAATTTACATATGTATACTATTCATTATTTCTAAGAACGTTTAGAGTTTTAGCTTTTTAAACTTACGTAGTTATCAAAGTATTAAAGCCAACCACAAAATAAGAACTAATTCACAAAGATACATACACCTTGCTATTAACAGCAACATTATTCATAATTGCCAAGACTTGGAAGCATCCTAAGAGCACATCCAATAGTTGAACAGATAATGAAGACGCAGCATACATATATGTAATGGAATACAACTCACCTGTAAGAAAGAAGGATATTTTGCCATTTGTGGCCTTTCATCCATTTTTGTTTTCACTTCAAAAACCAGAATTTTATAACCAGCATAAACATCTGATTACATGAAAATGACAAAATACCTAGAAATATAATTAACCAAGGAGGTTACCTATACTCCAAAAACCGAAATGACACAAAGAAATGGAAAAATTTCTTGTGCTCTTGGACTGGAAGAATCAGCACTATCAAAATGGCCACACTACCCAAAGCAATCCACAGATCCAGCGCAACCCCTGTCAAAATACCCACGACAATTCCAAAATTTATAAGGAAACACAAAAGACCCCAAACAGCCAAAGCAATTTTTTGTCTATTCTGTTTCCCTACAGGCTGTTGGGTGGGGCTAGGTCTTAGGGCTAATGATCCAATCAAGACGTCAGCCTCCAGGAAAGCTCATGTAGATGAACACTCCCAGAACATCCACCACCAGCTTTTATGTCCCCTGAGGGAGCCGCATCCAGCCCCCATGTCCCCAGGAGACCCTCGAAATCCAGCAGGCAGGTCTGGCCCAGGTTCCTATGAAATCACTGCCTCTGCCCGTGGACCTGGTGCACGTGAGTTTCTGTGCACACTTCTCAAGCAAATGGAGTCTCCATTTCCCCTCGTCCCATAAGGCTCCCAGAGCCAAGCCCCACTGGACTTCAAAACGAGATGTCCTGGGGTCTCCTTCTCTTCCCAATGCTGGGACCTGAGCTGAGGAGCATGACGTGGGACTTAGAGCCCTCACTCTTGTGGGAGGGCTCTTCTGCGACTTAATAAATCTTCAGTTTGTGGGTCACCAACCCAGGGGGTATGGATCCCCATTATATCATGAGCACACCTCTCCTACTGTCCCGCTATGGTTCCCTCTTTATGTTTCCAGTTGCAGATCTTTTTTGCTAGGTTCCAGTCTTTTTCTGATGGTTGTTTAGCATTCAGTTGTGGTTTCATTGTAGTCAGAAGGAGAGGTAAGCTTATGGTCCTAACACTCTGCCATCTTGACCAGAACTCTCCCTAAATTCCATTTTTATTCCCTGATAAAGGGTTTTTGCCAGCGACATCATCAATTCATGTTGCTAAATAAGATAATTGGAGGAGAGAAATTCAAGCAATTGAGAAGCCAGATTAATAGATGAGCACATTGAAGCACTACACTGGAGACACTGTCATCTGTAGGTCTACTTAAATGCCAATCATTCATCCTTTCCTCTTGGAGAAGAATCCTAGTACAGCTTTTCTGTGTAAATCTTCCCTGCTGATGATTTTAGTGATGACTCATTGCCAGTCATCACAAATAACTTATGTGAAGGATTTAAAAAACAAAAAATAAGTCTCTACATTCCTAAATCAAAGCAAAAAATGGAATTCTACTTGGTAGGTTCAGATGGAGTCAGACGACATATCCTATATATTTCTGTTCTGATTTCGATAAAATAATTAACACTCTCTGCCTGTCAATGCATGAGTAATCCATAAAATAACACCTCTTAGTGCTTCATGCAGGAGGGAGGCATTCAGTGCTTAAGGAGAAAGCCTGCTCTTCTGTTTACTAGTCCAGTCAGGAAGTTATGTGTGTTTTAATCTTTACCTGGCATAAATAACCCTGCCACTTCCCATTCAGATTGCATAGCCTCTAATTCTGCTTCCTCCTCGAGAATTCCTTTTCTACTTGTTATTTACATCTTTCAAATATTTGCAGATCATTTTCAAATTCCTTTAGCCCATCTATAAATATTATGTTGCTTTAATCTCCCCCCTATAAATCAGTCTTTCCCTCTCATTGTTCAGTTGTTTTTTTTCCTGGATTTTTTCCAGTGTTGCTACACGTGCCTGGCATTGGAGTGCCCCAGAATTAACACAATATTGCAGCTGCAGTCCCACCAGTGATGATATTGATTTCCAGTCTCAGTACAGGATGTCTCTTCATTTTGTATTTGTTATTATATTTATAGATTTTATTTCTTTTATTGACTATGCTATATCACTATTCTTTGTGAAATGTTTTAATTAATCTAAGTCTTTTATATGTTATCATTTCTAATAGCCATGGATTAGTCACAATGACAGTGTCTAAAGTCCATGATTTTATCTCATATTTGATTTGTGATTTTATTTTCCCTAGAAACTCTGTATTTTAAAGTTACATAAGCATCACCTTGTTATACTATTCATTCCCTCATTTAGGACAGTTTGTAATGGTATTAAATAAAGGAGAACTGAGATCTAGTGACACTCTGGTAAACTCTGCAGTATTTGTCATTACTCTGATAACCATATTTTATTCAATATTTAAACCAAGAGGAAATGTTTATATTCAGACAAGTTAGATTATGTGGAAGTAGTATTTAGTGAATTTTAAAATCCAAAATGTAGTTGTGAATGACCCAGCAGAATATGTGTCTCAGTGAAATGGAAAATTTCTAAACACTTTGAAAAATAGTACGTAGCTCCCAGTTGCTGCTGTGATGTGAAGTCCTCACTCAATTCCCAAAATACTCTCCATATTGTACTATTAATGTTCTGTATTAAAAAGTACAACATACTCCATTTGTGTTTCCATGTAGAAGCCTGAAAAGGAAGTTACTGCCTCCCTGTATAAAACATATCCTAATTAATTTTTGAGATAAAGTGTGGTTGGAGGTACATCATGCACATGGTGATATTGAGAGTGTGCACATGAATTGTAAACACTGAACAGAATATACAAAGGCAGAGAAGCCTAAAAAATATGCTCTGAGCGCTTCAGTCTTGGCTGATGACAAGTTTTGGGTGATCGGAAAAAGTGGCTTCACCTGAAAGACAGGTGAATGGCTGCTGTTTCTACCCCAAATCCATCGCTTCCATTAATTTGTTTCAGGTGCTCACTCCTCTAATGTGTGATTGAGGTGAAGGTGCTCCCATATTGAGCTGGAGATTGCTTCTGATAGTCATGGCAAGTTTCAGTCATCTCAATATATCCAAGAGAAATTGAACAAAATCCAGAATTCACATTTGATAAGAGAAACTTTCAGCAAGCTAGGAGAAAAGAGTTTCTTCAGCCTGATACAAGCATCTACCTCAACTCTATAGCTAGCATCTTAAGAGCAAATGACAATGTTTTCCCCTTAAAATCAGGAAAAAGACAAGTATATCCACTCTCACAACTTCTATTTAACATTGTGCTGGAGGTTTTAGTAAGTGTAATAAGATAGGAAAAAGGTTATCTAGATTGGAAAGCGAGAAGAAAAACTGTCTTAATTTGCAGACTACAGGATGGATAATCTATGTAGAAAATCTGATGGATTTGTAAAAATGTTAGTAGAACTGATGTATGAATATAGGAAGGTTGCAGTATGTAATGCCAATATAAAAAAATCATCTGAAATTTAAAAAATCTGAAATTAAAATACAAATAACACGTATAATAATATTAAATATACAATAAGTCTTAAAGAAAATGTGTGAGACCTGCAAAGTGGGAACTAAAAATACTGTTGATTGCTGTTAAGCAATTAAAGAAGGCTTAAATAAAAGGTGGGTACCTTGGTCCTGTCTCAGGACTTTTAACATTATGATGAGGTCAAATATATCTAAAGTAAATGATAAATAAAATAACTGTTAAAATCTCAGCAGGCTTTTTATAGAAATTGACATGTGGTTTAATTCATTCAGAAATTCCAAGGACCTAGAATTGCCACAATAACTTTCAAAAAATAAGGACAAAGTCAAAAGGGAAACCTGACTTCAAAAGTCACTATAAATCTATAAAATTATGATGGTATGTTTTTACATCAACATAGACAAGTGAATCAATGAAAAAAGATTGGAAAGTCTAGAAATAGAGTGACACACATATGGACAACAATTTTTTTTGTAAGTAGCTTTACTGAGATATAATTCACAAATTCATTTGCCAGACAATTCACATAAAGTGTACAATTCAATGATATTTTGTATGTTTACATAATTGTGAAACTATAACCACGATCAAATTTAGAACTTTTTTCGTCACCTAAAAATGAAAGCCCATGCCCATTAGCTATCACCTTTCAAAGCCTCGGTCTTCCCAGGTCCTAAGTAAATGCTAATCTACTTTATGGATTTGCCTATTCTTGTCATTTTATATAAAAGAAATAATGTGGGATCTTGTGTGGCTGACTTCTTTCACTTAACATGTTTTCAAGGTCCATACAAGTTGTAGCATGTATCAGGGCTTTGATATTTTTATGGACAAGTGATACTGTATTGTAGGGGGTGCACCACGATTGTATTTATCCATTCACCAGTTGATGAATGTTTGGGTTGATTCGACTTTTGGCTATTACAAATAATGCTGCTCTTAACATTCGTGTGTAAGTTCTCATAGCCTATTTATTTCCATTGTTCTTGGGTATTTACACCTAGTGATGAAATTGTTGGGTCAGATAGTAACACTATGTTTAAAATTTAAGTAACTTTTAGATTATTCTCCAATGGGGCTGTACCATTTTTCATTCCCACCAACAGTCTGTGAGGGTTCTGATTTTACCACATCCACATCCTTGTCAATATTTGTTATTAGTTGACATATTGATTATCATCATTCTACTGGGTGTAACTGTGGTTTTGATCTGCATTCCCTTGATGACTAATGATATTGATGCATATCTCATGTGCTTAGTAGCCGTTTGTGTATCTTTTTGGAGAAATGTTCATACATAAACTTTGCATGTTTTTAATCAAGTTACGTGTTTTTACAAGAGCTCTTTCATATGTTCTTACCAGTTATGTAATTTGAAAATACCTTATGCTACTCTTTGGGTTATCTTTCTACTTTTGGATAATGTTCTTTGATTCACAAAAGTTTCTAATTTTGATGAACTATAATTTATTTTTTCTGGTTTATGTTTTTGTTTTCATACCTAATAATCCATTGTCAAATTCAAGGTCACAAATGCTTAGCTGTAGGTTTTCTTTTAAGAGTTTTATAGTTTTGAGATTTTACATTTAGATTTTTGATCCACTTTGAAGAAATTTTTGTATATGATATGAGGCAAGGTGTCAACTTCATTCTTTTGCATGTGAATATCCAGTTGTCTCAGCACCATGTGTGGTAAAGATTATTGTCTCAATTAAGTGGTCTTGGTACTCTTGTCAAAAATCAGTTGACCATACTGAATGGATTAAATTTGTCTCATTGATCTATATATTTTCCAGATGCATGTACCACATTGCTTTAATTACTGCAACTTTGTAGTAACTTTTGAAATCAGGAAATTTACATCCTCCTAATTTGTTCTTCTTCAAAATTGTTTTGGCTGTTTTTTTTTTTTCTTTTGAGCTTCCAAATTTTAAGACTACTATGTCAATTTCTGCAACGAAGGCAGCTCAGATTCTGATAGGGATTGTGCTGAATGTATATATTAAGATCAGTTCAGGTCATATTGCCATCTTGACAATTTTAAGTCTTCTGATCCATGAATACAGAGTATCTTTCCATTTGTTTAGCTCTCCGTTACAGTCTTTCATCAATATTTGTATTTTCCAGAGTTCAAATTTTGCACTTTTTTGTTAAAATTATTCCTAAGTTTTTTATTCTTTTGGATTCTGTTATAAATGGTATTTATTTCTCGATGTCCTTTTTGAATTGTTATTGTTGTTTTAATAGAAACACAACTAAATTTTGTGTTTATGTTGTTACCGTGAACTCTGCTGAAATTTTTATCTCTAAACATTTGTGTTTGTGTGAATTATTTAGGTCTTTCTACATATAAAATTATGTCACCTGGAAATGAGGATATTTAACTTTATCTTTTACAACCCAATTTAGATGCTGCTTATTTTTTTTTCTTGTTTAGCTGCTCAAACGAGAACTTCCAGTACAGGATTGAATGGAAATATCCCATTGAGTATTCTTATTACCTTATTGATCTTAAGATATTTGGTGTTGCACAACTGACTAAGATATGAGCTGTGAGTTTTCATAAATGTACTTTATTGAGGTATTTGAGACTTTGTTTATTTTTACTCAGTCTTTTTTCTCCTGTTCTGTGGTTAGACAGTGGTAGAAATTGCATAGTCTTCAAGTTGTGTGGTGACTCTTTTTTCTGCCATTTCAGAGCTGCTTTGTCCAGCTGGTGAATTGTTCATTTTGGTCTTTGTATTTTCCACCCTCAAAACTTCCTGCTTTTTTCATTAAATCATTGTTAACATATTTTCCTTGGTTATCATGCTTTCTCTGGTTTTCTTGAATCCTTTGAACATATTTATCACAGCTGCTGTGAAGGTGGTGTCCGCCAGATCCGACATCTGGCCCCTCAGAGTCAGTTTCTGTTCACTGATTGCCTTCCTGAGTATGGTCACACTTCCCAGTGTTTTTGTGTAGCTCATAATTTTTTATTGAAAACTGGACATTTTAGATTGTGTTGTGTCATCTGGATTCTGACCTTTTTTTTAAATTTGTAAATGTTGCTACAATTCTGGGACTGTTTTATAACATGCCTGGAATTAGTCTTTGAAATCTCCCTACCAGTGTCACATAGCTACTGATGTCATCGCTTCTCTATTTTCATTTTTGTTTTCTAGCCTGACCTCTAGGATTTGCTCCATATCTGCTTGGCGTAGCGCCCAAACCTGCTGAATTTTCCCTTCTGTGGATGGATCTCTGTGGGGGTGGGACAGGGAGGGCATGGAAGTCAGTGTTCTGGCAGTTTTCCTGTGTGTGTACCCCACTCTTCCCGCTTTCCTGAGTTCATGTGCCCCGGATCACCCGGGCCATCACAATGTCCTCACTGAGCGCTTCTCTGCTCTCTGACTTCCAGGATCTTCCTGTTAGATCTCTGGCTACTTCTTAGGTCTGGAGCCGCCTAGTCCCACCACTCCTTGGGCCAGCAGAGAGGCAGGCTCTCCCACGTGTTCTCCGTCGCCCTCGACACCCTCTGACTCCCAGGATCTCTGCCAGGCGCTGCCCCTGCTCTGCACCAGCAAGCGCGCCTGGAGGCAGGGCCCGTCCTGGCCGGGCTGTGCTCCAGCTCTGTAGGCCAGCCCCAGGTGGGAACGCCCCAGGCTCGCCTGTCCCTGCCTGAGTGCAGCAGTTTTTTCTCAGTTTGTTGTTTGCCTTTAATTGATTTGAAGAGTCCTGGAATCACTGTTTCTTAAAATTTGAGTGGTTTTATAGCTTTGTGGGGAGAGGATTTGCCAACTTGTTCCCTCCACCATAGCCCAGATCTGGCCCTTCATTGATTGTTTTGTAGCCTAATTTGTCCCGCAGAAGACTCTAGACCTGATGCTAAGTGCTTGAGGGGTGTAATCTCACATAGCTCTGTAAGTGGAGGGGGCAGGACATAAAGCTTCGTCTTGCAGCTGGGGTTGCAGCATGAGAATTTGCCCAGAAGTGAGGCCACCAGACCAGCTGGCCCAGTGCAAGTGTCTTCTGGTGTGCTCTCCACGGGGACTCTTCTGTGGGGGGCAGCGCGGGGGGAGCGGGAGTCAATCTTAAGTTCTTATTTTTTGAGGTTAGTTCTTCCTGACTTTCTGCTCTTCATTAGCTGTCAAGCATCATTTTAGTCTCGCTGCTTCTGTGCGGTATGTCACGACTTTGGGCCTTGCCTGTGGTGTGCCGGTTGGGAGCAGTCGCTTTGTGTTTCCTACACATTCATCCTCCAGGTGCAGAAGGACTCAGGGTGAAGTCTGACTGGCAGGGCTCAACAGAGCAGTGCCATGACCCTCATAGTCGTGGGCGGCGTCAGTGGGGTTGTCTCCGTGCGGTTAGGTGGGAGGGAGGTTGAGATGCTTCTGTAGAAAGGAACAGTGACCATTACTGAACAGAGTGCTACCACTTCATTCTCACGTGAGATTTCAGGAAGGGACAATACATGAATATCCACAAAATACAGCAGATTTTATCTGCCAGTACTTTCAGTAAGGTCATTATCTAAGTGATGTTTGTACCTCATTCACCGCTGATGGGTGGGACTCCTGGGTGACCGGTGTAAGAGCGGGTCCTTGTTGGGGGCACAGGCCGTCCAGGAGGCCGGCCTTACCCAGACAGTGGAGATGGTGCTGGAAAGAGTGCGGGAGGGCTAGGCTTATGCTACAGAGCTTCATAATGGGATCTGTTTTTTAATTGATGCTGTGAAGCTTGGGATACAGACGGAGTGTGTGCTCTGTGCATGGGGAGGCCAGAGCGCTGGAGCAGACAGGAGCGGTCACCTGTGGGCCTCTCCCTGCTCTGATGGGCTCCCCGAGGCTGAGCAGGGGTGAGTCCCTCTATACCGAGGCTAATTAAATGCTCTCACTGGGCTTTTTAGAATCATCAGTGCAGCTATTTGTATGTGAGTGTGATCCCTTCAGACTTTTTTGTGTCCTTCATGTGGATCAAGTATCTGCTAATGTTTCCTGGCATATCTGCTCCCCTCTGCCTCTGTAGCAGAGGCAGCCATAGCCTGAATATAAATGATCGGCCTGGCTGTGTCCCAATGAAATTTTCGTCACAGGACGTTACGTCAGATGAACTGGTGTGGTCACAGATGAGCCTGGATTTTTTTCTGGTATTTTGACAAATATCAATGTGGTTTTAATTGTGTTGTGAGATGTGGCCTGGTGTCTCTGCTTCCAGCTGGATCCCTTCTGAGCCACTGCCCAGCCTGCTGCCTGGTGGCCCTTCTAAGTAGAAGCCTGGTTGGGGTGGTGCACTGCTGCCCTGTCTGTCTGCTCCCCATGGCACCCAGGCTCCAGGCTCTGCCTGGGCTGCTCCATCCTCCCGAAGGTGGCCCTTCCATGCTGAGCTGCCCCTGTGCCCAGGCCTTTGCACACTTGTATCCTCTTTGGGGAAGGCTGGGGCTTTCTCTTCCATTGCCTGGGAACCACCGTCATGTCACACCCTCCCCAGGAAACCTCCCTGCAGCCCCTGACCTGGGTGTGGGCAGAGGCTGGCTCTGCAGGCCCCTCACACAGTATCGTGGGTGCACGTGAGCACCTGTGGGGCATTGCTTGCCTGCTCCCTGCTTCCCGACTGCTTGGTGCAGCGTGTGTTGAGGGCACGGGGTGAACACACGTGAGGAGTGGGCTGGAGGAGCCGGCTGTGCTCCAGACAGGATGCAGACGACTCTGTGTCTAAAGAAGTCGATGTTGATCTGATGATGGGTGAACCCAACACCAGTGTTCTTTGCTCCACCAGGCTGGGAGTGGTCCGACTGGTCCAGTGAGCTGTACATCCCAGGGGATGCATTAACGTGGAAGTTCATCAGCGATGGGTCTGTGAATGGGTGGGGCTGGCACTTCATCGTCTACCCCATCACAGTGGCCATGGGTAAGGATGGGCCTGACCTCCAGCCAACAGAGCTTGCTGACCTCGCAGAGTGGACATGCACGGCATTTCCACTGAGTGCCTTGCGGGCCTCCTTCTCCTGTTGTGTGGGGAGCCAGTGCTGCCCAGGGCCCCACCATGGCGAGGGTCAGAGCTGCAGTGAGCCACCTCCGCTGTCCAGCTGCCAGGGTGTCAGCCCCTCTCCCCACCCAGTGTTCCCCTGCTCTTGCTGGTTGCTGTTCTTAAGCCATTGGACTTTAAAATGTCAGTGTACAGAATGTACCTATGTGACCTAGCCAGTGACAGGCCCCTGGACCCCTCTCCGTGACTACGGGTCTGCCCCTTGTTGGTTGGACTGAGTGAGTCTCCTTATCAGGGAGCCCTCACCTGGTCCACCGGGGGGACGTTTACTGTGTGTTTTGTGTGTGTGTGTGTGTATATTTTTATTGATGTGTAGTTTATAATGTGTCAATTTTTGGTGTAAAGCATAATGCCCTTTCTTTAGGACCTAAAGACCTCCTTTTCGATCACTGCATCCTCTCCTGTCCATCAGTGGACTTCGTGACGTGTCTCTTAGACTTTCGACTCAACCTTGCCTCAAACAGAAGCACCGTCCCCTGCCTGGCAGCGTCTCTGGTGGCCTGCGTACAGCTGAGTGCCTCAGGTAACGGCGCATGTGTTTCCAGGTCCGTCCTGCTCTGTGGGAATTGTGGTCATCCTCTGACCCTCTCTATCGCTCATTTCACCTGCCAGTCACAGAATGTGGGCCCTTCAAAGAGTAAGGGAGCAGCTTACAACTGAATTTGGGCAGTTAACATGAACAGGCTGTTTGGAGACTACGATGGGAAACGAGAGAGCTTTGGTGTGAAACATTACGTTGCGGTTTCCAGACAGCTGACCCTTCAGGACTAAAATGTTGGCTTTAATACTTTAAACTCCTAAATTGTTACCAAGCCCAAGCTCACTCTGCTTGCAGCACGACAGGCCAGTAAATCCAGAGATGAGGTATGGGGGCAAGGAATAGTGACTTTACTCAGAAAGCCAGCAGACCAAGAGGATGGCAGACTGATATCTTGGAGAACCATCCTACTCCAGTCAGAATATAGGCTCTTTTTCTACAAAAAAACAAGGAAGGGGGTGTGGTTGGTCATTGCAAACTTCTTGCTGCAGGAATTCTTTGTTCTTGCAGCTATCCACCTGGTCAGATCATGGTGTCCCTGCAAACCTCCAAGAAAACAAAGGTTATTTTCTATTCTGCAACTTGTTAACTTTGTAGGAGTGCAAAAGTGTTAATACCCTTAAAGGTCAGAGCCTTGAGAACAGGCTCTCCTATAGATTTCAGACTAAAGGCAACATTTCACATAAGGTGCAGAGCTGGCAAGGCTAAGCCTAGAAAGCAGGGCACAGGGTTAAAACTAAAGGAACAGATCCAACATAGAGTCAGACCTGTTCTTCTCTATTACAAAACCCCCGAGGAGAGTTGGGAATTTCACACAAGAGTAAGACGGTCTTGGTGACATCTAGGTCCCCTATTGTTCCCCCTGTGCTGAGGGCGGGCTGGGCTTCGGTGGCTGTGAGAACGGATTCTGTCTGTGGGACTTCGAGTCTGAATCAGCACATCCCCTTTGTTTGGCTGCATGAGGTCCTTACTGTTACAAGAATGCTTCATCCTCACCACCCCGGGGGGTGGGGGTTTGTCGGCCAGAAAGGAACTGGTTCCCCGGAGTGGCTGTCCTCAAATTGAGACCATGCACATTCTAAGGTGGATTTTCATACTGGTCCTTTTATTTTAGTGTTCATCACGTCCTTTTAGATTTTATTTCTATTTGAAAATATTGATCACATGTTTAACAAATAATTCTAATTTTGCTGTACAATTATGGTTATGATCTTGTTGTTTCCTTCAGAGTTTTACAGGCAGCGATCCCGCCGCCCTGGTGGAAGGCCTTCCAGAGGCTCTGCAGAGGCAGTTTGAGTGTGAAGACCCTGCTGTGCAAGGGGCGAGCAGCTGCTGCACTGCTTGCTCTTCAAGGTGACACGCAACTTGTTTTGAAGCCGTGGGAGAGCCACACACAGGCTGTCAAGGGCCAAGCGTCTAACATCAGGCATCCCTGGGGACGGGGAGCTGCCGCTGGAGTTGAGCACGAGAACCTCCGGGAGTGACCAAGTGGTCTTAGGGGCAGTGGACTCTCAGATGCCCTGACGGAGGCAGCAGGGGTGGTAGCAGTTGTTGGCACCGAGGTCCTGTGGTCCGGTGCACCCCTAGGAGCTGTGTGGGAACAGTCCCCATCCCTGGTGATGCTCAAACCCTTGCAGGGTGCGCGGCAGTCAGCCTGGAGCAGGAGTTCTGAGGGGGGACCCTCAGAGCTTGTGCTGGGGCTGTCTTTGGTGAATGTTGGTCATGTCGCTGAGTGGCCCTGTGTTGTTAATTTTCAGTGATCACAGGTGCTGGCAGCTCTTGCTTGTGACCTGGAACTAGACGCTCTCCCTTGCTGCACGGAGATGCACAGGTGGGCCTGGTTCCGAAGGTACTACTTGGCCACCCGTGTCACTGTGGCCCTGGATCGGAGAGCGCATCTGCCCTGCCTGTTTCTCAACAAGGTATTTCACATTGCTTGGGAGTGACTTCTGGAATGCAAAACGTTTTCTTTATTCAGCCATATGTAAAAAGATAGCAGTATTATGAGACACTGTGACATTCCTCTTGCCAGGAAATACCAGAAAGAAGAAAAAGCATGTTGGTGAAAATGAGTAAACTGACACTGCAAATTTCAGTTTAAGTTTATTTTTAGTAAAGTAAACTAAAGATGTAATGATACTGCCTAGACATTTTATTTTGTTTTATTTTGATTTATTACTTTTCCCCCTTATTGGAGGCAGTGGGGATTGAACCCAGGATCTTGTGCGGGCCAAGCACACGCTCTACCACTCAGCTATTCTCCCCACCCCCTGCTTAGACATTTTAAAATAACTTCAGTGGGATATAATCAGACTGGTTTTGCTTACTAACTGTAAAAACCACGGTGTTGGCATTTCCTCATATTCTTGGGTGGGATTTCCTCCTGTTTTCTTCCCTTAATATTTGTTTTATTCTTGAGAAATGAGTGTTTGACTTGTAATCTCTTAATATTGTCTAGGTGGCTAAGAAAATTCCTGAGTTCATGGCAGATGGCGAAAACATGGACGTCCTCCATGAGAGGCTCGGCGTTTTTAAAAGAGCAAGATGAGCAGCTTGTGCAGTGGACGAACAGGTGATTATGTCAGAAACAGGAAATAACGCCGTCTGTGAGAGGACCGTGTTTCACATGCAGTTGTTCATTTCGTGTTCCTTACAGGTGACTGGATGACGGGACTTTTTCTGCTGGAGGCAGTGGGACAATTTATGGTTGGGGCCGTAACCATAGGAGTCAGCGTGGGAGGCATCGAAGGCGCCAAAGTGAAAGCCCCCACTCCGTGTGGAGCCCTCGCGGGTCTCAGCCCCGTTCAGTGTATCGGGGAGAGCAGGTGCTCTTCTCAGGGACAGCTGCCGAGAGGTAAGGCTGCGTGTTCTGGGCCCTCCTGACAGTGGACTGAGAGACCGCCGTGGCGGGTGTGCGTCTGGTTCACAGGATGTGCGCGTGTTCTGTGCTGAAACATGGTCCCAAGATGAACAGTACTCAGCGGTGTCCTGGAAGCAGTTGCCGTTCCAAAGTATTTCTGTATGATCTTTAGGGTGTTCTTTGGCCACAGTTTTTTAGTTTGAAATGCAGCACACACACAGAAGTGTATTATAATCGTCTGCGTACTGATATGTGTCAGATGTTCGTGTTCCTTTTTTGTTGCTGTCACTGTGCTGTCTGTGAGGAAAGCAGTGCTGCTGGTGTGTGGAGATGGTTGATGTTTACGTGCTGACTTTATGTCTAGTGACCTTAATATTCTCTTTTGTTTCTTAGTGTCTGAGAATGTTTTCTGTCTTCTTTATAAAGGCATGATCTGTAAGTGAATTTTGTTCCTTCCTTTCCAGTTCACCTGCCTTTTTTTCACCTCTCTCCTGTGTGGGACAAGGGAGCTTGTTGCTGGGTGGGAGTTGCCGTCCAGTGGTGAGCAGGGGTAGGGTAGTGGGTCTGTTCTCGGCTTGATCCAGGCTGCGAAGGAAGCGCTGTGGCTGAGCCCTCCACACGCTTACTGGGGGGTTGGTAGACACTTTTATCAAAGTAAGGAAGTGTTCTTCTTTTTCTGCTTCTGAATGGATACTGACTTTTGTCAAATCCTCTTCCTACATTTAAAAAATACTCTTACAGGTGCCTTCTCCTTCAGGGGGTTAATGGAGTGAGTTAGATAGTTTTTCTTATGTCAAACAGTCTTGCCTTCTTTGGAGACACTCAGCTTGGTCAGGGTATGTTTTATCTTTTTTTCTTTGTGTTTGGGATCTTGCAGAGATGGAGATCGTGTGTGCAGTCATCATCGTGTTCCTGTCTTATGTACTCTGTGTCTGGTTTTGGCACTACGTCAGTTATCCGTGTAACTTAGAACAAATAAAATAACATACATAGGTCGTCTCAGTTTCTCTGGGGGCCTCCAGCCCAGAATCTCTTAGCAGCCTGCCTTTGCTGCAAGGCTGTCCTGGGGAAGCCTCGGCTCCCCTGGGCCCCTGGCTGAGGCTGCCCCCCGTTCTCCACCATCTCACGTGGCAGCTGGCCCCGTGAGAGTGAGCATGGGCAGGGCGAGGAAGGGTGCGAGCAGGACACAGGTCACAGTCTTGTGTGAGCTCATTCAGAAGTGACACCCCATCCCCATTGCTGTATTCTGTCTCTTAGAGTCACTAGGTCGGCCCACATGTGGGGAGAAGGGGTTACGTGGGGGCGGGAACCCCTGGCTGCAGGGACCCCGGGAACAGCGTCAGAGGCTGCCTGACGGAAGCATCAGGGTCGTGCTAACCTCATGACAAGGGTTGAAGTGGAGCCCTCTTTTTAAGTTTTCAGGACAATTCTGTCTTTTAATTGTCTCCTGGTTACTTTAAAATTGAGAGTATTTAAAATTGAGAGTGAATTAGTATTTCTGCCATCCTCCCGAGTAAAGGCTGATCCTCTGTCGCCCTGTGTTTCAGCACTCGCCTCTGCCCCCAGTGACAGGCAGGGTTGTTACTATTGTTGCTTTATGTAGACCGTGTGTTTTCTGGGTTTACCCAGATGTCACACACGTCTTTGCTCACCTTTATTTCTCAGGTCTCAGACCTTGTATCTGCAGTCATTTTTCTTCTACATTAAGCATGTATTTTCATTTTCCTTAGTGAGGGTCTGTTGTCAGTTAATTTTCTGATTGTTTTGTTTGTTTTTTTAAAAATATCTTAATTTTGTCCTTTTTCTAGGCACAGGTTGCAAACATTTTCCGAAAAGGGCAGGCAGTATTTTTGGCTGTGGGTGTCCAGTCATCTGGTCCCTGTTGGAGCTGTGAAGGCAGCCTGTGGGGAGCTTGTAAAGGACGGGGTGTGGCTGTGCACTGATAAGACTATTTACAAAGACAGGTGGTGGCCTGCAGGCTGTCCTTTGCCAACCCCTGTCCTAGGGTATACAGTTTTCAGTTCACCGTTATTTTCAGTCAGCCTGTTAAGAGTTTTATTCTTCTGGGTTTTGGCCTCCTTTGTTGCCTGTGGGATGTCAGCAGTCAGATTAATTTTCACCCTAATGAAGGTAATTAATCTTCCCTTTGTACCTGCTGTCAAGATCTTTCTTTAGTGGTCCGCAGTTTCACTCTGCTGTATTAGATACCTATTTCTTTTGATTTTTCCTGCCCTTTTTTGCACTGCTTTGTTTTTGCCAGGTGGTGAGGGTTAAGGGGTGGGCTTCCTGGCTGAGAAGTGTTCTTTCAACAACTCTGGTAAATTCTCAGACATGATTTTTTCAAATATTACCTCTCCCATCATCATCTCCGTGTGCTCTGTACCTACAGCTGGGTTCTGGGTGGTGTTAGGTGAGAAGGTCTACCCCAAATTACCTCTAACCCTTCTTTCCTGTTTCCTCTTGTCTTTGTGCTTCTGGACCACGGGTTGGATAATTCCTCCAGGCCCATCCTGTAGTAGTCTAATGTTTCTTCATCTTTGTTTAATCTGCTATTTGCTGCATCTGAGTTTTTCTTTTCTATTATTTTTTTTTATAATTTCTGGAAGTTCTGCTTTGGGTTTTCTTATAGTCTCTTATTCCTTGGGGATACTTTTAAGCTTTTTTTTTTTTAAACATAATATTGAACATTTTCCCTCCTGATTCTTTCTCATGGTGCCTTCTTTCCTTTTAGATGATGTGAATTTTTAAAACTTTGAGCTGACCATTTTCCTTGGAAACTTCTGTGTAGAAATTCTTTTGAGGCCGAGCTCGAAGTCACTCATCAAAAGAGAATTTAGAACTGTGGGGTGCTACCAACCTGAGCCATTGTAAATGAAGTTCTCTCCCTAAGGAATTTAGATCACAGGTTAGCATTAATTTAGACTGAGAATCATCTCAGCGACCAGCTTCTGTGGCTGTGATTCCTCAGGAGAGGCTTCCCCTTCCCCCTCAGCGCTGAGTTTGAGAAGAGCAGCTTCCTTTGTTCTCTCCTCAGTTCTCACTCACAGCCTGCATTAGAGGATGCGCTCAGAGCCTCACCTTCCTTCGGCCTAGCCTCACCCCCCACACCCTGTGCAGTCAGGATCCTCAAAACCTTCCCAGGGAAGCTGAATTCGGGATCATTTCCTGTCTGAGTTCTTGGTTTCACTTCCTGTTTGGTCCCTGAGGTTCCCTTGCTGTTGCATCAGTGCAGCAGTGCATCAGACATAGCACGAATCAGTGTGTAAGTTTTTATAGGGGCGATGTTTGGTGTGCATTTGAAAGTGGCAGTCCTGATTTTTTTTTTTTAATGATGAAGATGTTTTATGTCCCAAATCAATTATTCTACTGTTCGGTTTATATGCTGCCTTGCTGAAATAGTAAATATGTTTATAATTTTTCTGTGGGTGTTTCTGAGAATAACATTTATCTGGGATTTGCATAAAGTAGATAGTTAAATCTTTTGTTTTTCTTGGTATTAACTAACCACGGTTGGTATTCTGAACAAAAATAGGAATGCTTCTAGGGAAAAGACCACGATTTCTAAATAAATTTTTTATATTTGGGATTTCTGCCAGTTAAATTTTTTTTCCATCTTTGAAGATTTGATAAAGCAAAAATAAAGTCTTAAACTATTCTGTGATTTTTAATGTTAACTTTTCTCTGCAGTAAAAATGTTTAGAGCATTGATTAGGTTTATTAATCGCTAAAATATATGGATACTTAGATAAAAGTCTGGTGTTTATATTACTTTTTCTTGTCTTAGCTCTATGCCGCTGGCTATGGTGCAGGTGGCAGACTAGGAATTGGAGGGACAGAGTCGGTACCTACCCTGACGTTAACCTGAATCCACTCAGCATGTATTCGTTAGGAAAGTAGCTGTGAACTCAGGAGGAAAACCCTGTCGTGCCCTCTCCTCACAAGGAGATGTTTACCCTGGGGTGAGGCAGAAGGGGGGAAGCTGGGCCGTGGCGATGGAGATGCTGTGTGGAAACATCTTTTTCACTATTATGTTTCTTTTTCTTGTTTGTGTATATGTTTGTTTTAATGCTTGTGTAGGGCATTGGCACTTTCTCAGAACAGCGTTTGCAGTTCCCTACTCAAACTTAGTGACTCATTTAGCAGAAACGAGTTCATGGGGCAGTGTCTGGGCTTGCGTACGTGACCCCTCTGTTGAGGGGAAGTCAGTTCTGAGTTTTGGTTTCTGAGCACTAAGTTTGCTCAGCTTCGTTTTGTCCTGTTACCCCACGTCCTCTTCCGCTGACTCTGAGTCACCCACTGCATCACAGCTGGCATTTTGTTTACATGCAAATACTAAATCTGTAAATACAGCCGAACAGAGGGAATGGCAGGACTGAGGGGAAAGGGACACACAGGTTTTTTAAAGCAGCCAGACCCACCGGTTTTTACAAAGTGATGGGAACCACCTACCAAGCTGGAGTGACAGGGACCTCGGTATTTGAAATAGCTGAAGCATCGGACAGAACGAAAGCGCAGCCCTAAGGACATCAGGTAACAGGCAGTAAGGTGCGTCCAGTGACCTGCGGGGGTGAGCAGGTCACTGACGGCCACGTGTGTGAGGAGGCTATCTGAGAGGCCAAAGCACAAGCCACCGAAGGGCTAGGAGCTCACAGAGAGCAGAGGGGAGCGCCTGCTCCCCAGCCCTTGTACGTCCCAGGGCACTGAGGAGAGGAGTAAGAATGGTGCTGTGCAGAAGTGGGGAGAAATGAACCATAGGCTGTTAACTCTGATCACACCAATGGAGCTAAAAAGCAAGACTTGAAAGGATTAAACTGTTTACAGGTAACTTAACCATGCTGTAGAGATCAAAGCTCAAGAATGTTTTTGTGAACAAATATGTCGAGCACCCAGTAAGATAAACTTCCCAGTATTCTTCACCCAGTCAGAGCTTACCAGGCCTGTGTCTCTTCACTAGTGTTGGGAAAATCGGATATTCAAATGCAAAAGAATGAAATTGGACCTTGATCTTACACCACTCCCCAAAGTTAACTCAGAATAGATTGAAAGACTAAGACTCAAAACCATGAAACTCCTAAAAGGACACCAGGAAAAAGCTCCTTGAATTGGTAATGATTTTTTGGACATGACACTAAAAAGCAGAAGGAACAAAAGAAAAAATAAGCAACTGGGACTCCATCAAACTAAAAACTTCTGCACAGCAAAGGAAACAGTCAACAGAATGAGAAGACAGCCTAGGGGATGAGAGAAAATTTTTGCAAATCATATAAGTGATCAGAGGTTATTCTCCAAAATATATAAGAAACCCATACAACTTAATAGCAAACAAAAACCAAATAACTCAGTTAACAAATGGGCAAAGGACCTGAACAGGCATTTTTCCAAAGAAGACACACAAATGGCCACCAGGCACATGAAAAGTCCTCAAGATCACTAATCATCAGGAAAATGCAAATCAAAACCCCAGTGAGCAATCACCGCACACCTGTAGAAAGGCTGTCGTCAAGAAGACAGGAGGGAACAAGTACCTGTGAGGCAGTGGAGAGGAGGGAGCCCTCCTGCGCTGCTGGTGGGAATGGAAATTGGTGCAGCGCCTATGGAAGAGAGTTACGGAGGTGCCTCAAAAAATTTAAAATTATCACATGATCCAGCAATCTCACTTCTGGGCATATATCTGAAGGTTATATTAAGATTGAGTTCCTATCTTGCACCATATCCAAAAGTAATTCAAAGTGACTCATAGTCACAGATGTGAAACCTAAAACTAAAAACTTCTAGAAGGAAACGCAAGAGAAAACTTTTGTGACCTTGGGTCAAAGACTTTTACATGAACTCCAAAAGCATGTTCCAGTCAGACAAAAAATAGGACAAATTGGAGTTTATGAAAGGCACTGTTAAGAGGTGGAGAGGACACACTGCAGACTGGGAAAGCATATTTGTCGTCGTCTATCTGATGAAGGTCTTATATTCAAAGTCATTATAAAGAGCTTTCAAAACTCAGTCATAAGAAAAGTTTGTTGTCAGTGCCTGCCACATTATATACAAGAAAATTCCTTAAATGAAATGTTGATTTATAGCCCCGGTAGACAACCTGTTTCTGCAAAAGACCAGACAATAATAAATATTTTAGGCCAGCCACATACAGTCTGTCGTATATGCTGCTTCTATGAGTTTGACAACCTTTAAAAATGTTAAAACCCATTCTCAGCCCACTGGCCTTTCAGAACCTGGTCCTAGGCTGGACTCAGCCTACCTGGAGTCTCCAGCCCCCGATTTAGACAGGGGCTGCCTCTCTGGCATTAGGGCAGCCTGGATAAAAGGAGACAGGGAATGATGTGATTTCACATTCAGGCCTGAATGCTGCTTCTTGATTGCTTTGACAGCTGACTTGAGGGCTGGAGGCTGTGAAGTGTACAGTGAGTAAGTGGGCAGCAGAGCCAGAAGCCTGATATTTAGTAATTTTAAGATATTTAAGAAGTAAATTGTTTCATCTATACTTGGTGATCTTTTCTGCAGCCCGTGTGACCGTCCTCATGTCATTGAGTCCCTGAGGGGAATTGAGGTGGTGGACGTTGCTGCCGGTGGAGCCCACAGTGCCTGTGTCACTGCAGCCGGGGAACCTCTGCACCTGGGGCAAAGGCTGGTACGGCCGCCTGGGCCACAGTGACAGGAGGATCAGTTAAAGCCAAAGCTGGTGAGAAGGAGATGTGCTCGGGGGGCTGGGAGGGGCAGCTTGCCGTGGGCATTAGTCTTAAAAGACCAAAAGTATTTCCTGTTCCAGATTCTTTTCTTTTTTTTAATTAATTAATTAATTTATTTATTTTTATTTATTGAAGTATAGTCAGTTTACAGTGTTGTGTCAGTCTCTGGTGTGCAGCACAACTGTTCCAGATTCCTTTAATTTCAGAGTTAAGTTTTATTTTCGGTGGGAATCGATATCTTGGTATGTATTCATTGATCATTTAAACAGGATAGTATTTGAGATACTCTTTTATCTACACTGGTAAATAACTACTTGGTGTTCAGCCAGATGCTTTGTCTTCTGAAGGCCCGCTGTGTGTTGGGTGAGGCAGCGGAATGAGGGGACAGCTTTCCTGGTGTGGCGGACGGGACCCTGGACACTGAGACCTGCCTCCTGCGGCTGAGATGCTTGTAGTTCAAATAGAGGAGGGCATTTTCTGTTTCGTCTTACAGGATTGTAAAGATTCCCTGTTCTTTGCAAAGACCTAAAACAGGCACCCCACACATACAGAGTCCCCTGCACTGCTGCCCCCCCTGGGGAGAGCCTCCTTTCTATGGTGGTGGGACAACCTCACATCTCTTTTCCCTGCAGGTGGAGGAGCTGCAGGGCCACCGTGTGGTCAACGTCACCTGTGGCAGCAGAGACACCGAGATCCTCTGCCTCGTGGATGAGGACACCGTCTGGTCGTGGGGGGACAGGGACTACGGCAAGCTGGGCAGAGGAGGCAGCGACGGCTGCCAAGTGCCCATGAAGGTGCCCTGGGGTGTGGGGTCTCTCAGGGTGCTCATGGGCTCTGTCCCCGGTGCTGGTGCCCCTCCCACTGTGCGTGCCTCTCAGGAGTGGCCTCCCTTCATCTTTAACTTCTTTGCAGAAAAGATAGTGGGTAATTGACTGCAAGGGGAGTGAAAGGCCCAGAGGTGCAGAGAGATTTTTAGTGCTGTTGGTGGTTTAGTGTGTGGACCTGTCGGAGGGAAGGAGCACAAATCCTTCCCCCTCTGCGGTTGACAGAGGTCTGCAGCCGTGCGCTGGGCTAGCAGGTGCCGAGAGGGCGCGTCCGGCTCAGCCCAAGCTTGTTAGATGGACGTCCTGGGAGCCGCCAGGAGAAGGGGCCGCAGGCCTGTGGTGGGGACCAGGCTGCTTTGCTCACTCTAGTTGAGCAGCTCTGGGCAGTTTACTCACTTGATCACGACTGTGGTTTGCCTTTGTGAGTGGCTGGTGGCAGAGGGTCAGTTCACTGGTGGGTTTAGGTCCCTTGCTGACTGCTTGGCAGCTTGCATGTCGAGAACATGACCAGGCCATTCAGCCGGGCCGATTTGCTGCGGCCTTGGGAGCGGAGGTGCTGTGCAGGGAAACCAGAAAGTGTCTCTGCGTGACGTTCTCTCTTGTCAGGGCCCTGAGACTGCCCTGTGGGATAGAGGACTGTGCGGTGCATGGGCAGCCCTCCTGGGCTGGGGGCAGCCATCCGAGGCCCCCTCAGACCCGGAGCCTGAGCCAGGACTGCCTAGTTGTTCCTCCCATAGCTGTCCTGCCCGGGACAGCAGCTGCTGGCCACACATGACTATTAAAGTTCAAACTTAAATCACTTAAGAGTAAGTAAAATTACAGTTCAATCCCTCACTTGTCCTGCCCACATTTCACATGCCCAGGAGCCCTGTGTGCTGCTGGCATCTGTGGTGGGCAGTGTGGACACAGCACGCTTCCGTCACCATGGAAAGTGGTATTGGTGGCCACTGTCGGGAGCCAGAGCCTGGTGAAGATGATGTCACCTGGAGGCACCTGCGCCCTGGGGCTGCAGCTACAAGGAGACACCCCGCTTCTTCAGGGCCTCCTCGCCAGCTACTCCTGCAGAGGCTGGGCTTGGGGCGGCCTGCTTACCCTGACCACCGCTTGCTCCTTTCCCTTAGAATGGGTGGTGTTTTACCCACGTTACAGGTTACTCCGGGTTTCCACGTGTCTGGGAAAGTTGTTGTGGGCTTTCTTATACCAAGAAGGCTTTAGACAAAGGCTTTGCACCTTACGGGTTTACACTGTTGGGCCCTCGAGGGGGCAGTTAGGGATGGAGGCCATTAGTGATACCACCGTGATGATACAAATACAAGGAGGAAATAAATAAATAAATAAATAAATAAATAAATAAATAAATAAATAAATAAATACAAGGAGAGAATGAATTAAGAGAACTAGAGAGTAATTCATTTACATTTAAAATTAAATATGAGCACTTGAGTCTGGAAACAGTCACAGATAATAAGGATGCAGAGGTGGGGAGAAATGATAAGTGGGTGAGTGAGCCCAGCAGGACCCCCAGGTGCTATCTGTGAAGGATTTGGCCCCTGAGCGTGCAGGGCTGCAGGTGTGTTCCAGCACTGGCTTGACCAGTGCCATGTTTAATTGGATTAACCTGAGCAGAAGGGTAGGGAGTGTCTCTAGGCCAGAATCACAGTCCTCTTGGCCATCCCTCCTCCCTGGTACCTGCTGCTCCCTCTAAGAGGGCTGGAGGGCAAATGCCAAGTGCAGGGCTTCCTGGAGAATGAGGCCGCCCCATCACAAAGAGAAATTGGGTTGGGAGACAGAATTCTGGGGAAAGCTTTGACCGGAGATCATCAGCCCTGACGGGTCCATTTCCAGGGATGCCCAGTGGCTCGTGTGGGCACATGATTGTGGCAGGCATGCCCTCAGAGCTAGGTGTTACTGCTCCTTCTGAGAGCACCAGGTTACGTGGAGAAATTGTAGTTAATACTTGACACAGGAGTGAGGGTGCTCAGGGTTTTTCAGTAGATTTAGTTCAGTCCTGTGGGCAGAGCAGTCAGCAGCAGCCTTGATTGAATCAGTCTGGTTGAACCTTTTCCCTTCTAGATCGACTCTCTGACGGGCCTTGGAGTGGCTAAAGTGGAATGTGGATCACAGTTTTCTGTCGCCCTGACCAACTCGGCGCTGTTTATACTTGGTAGGAGAGACTGTTCATTTAATCCTGCCAAAATCAGACTGTTCATTTGAAGTTACATTAACCGTCCTTTTGTAGTAGCTGAAATGTCACTCATGCAGGAGGCTTTGATTTGTATCCTGCAGCCCAGTGCTTGCACCAGGAGGGTGGAGCAGGGTGGTAACTGGGATGGCCTTGCCCAGATGTGGGGTGTCCCATGTTTCCTTGAGCACAGGGGCAAAGGTGATCACCACAGGCTGGGCCACAGGTCCGACGACCACGTTTGAATACCTTGGCAGGTCCAAGGGCTGCAGGGGAAGAAGGTCACTGCCATTGCCACTGGCTCCCTGCACTGTGTGTGCTGCACCAAGGATGGTAGGTGGGAAGCCAGCGATGTAACTTGGAGGGCTTCAGATCTGAGTCCACTCGGGTGATGCACAGAGCTCTGAGGTCGGTGGGGGAGTGAGATGCAGTTACACTGTGTTCTGAAAATAAACCTGTGGTTCTTCAGCCCCTGTACTAATGCCTGTGGACATGGTGTGCTTCATGGCTGTGCAGAGAAAGGCAAACCGAACAGGCCTGATACGGCCGTTTTTAGAAAGGCCCGCTTGCAAGGTTGAACCTTAGCTGACTTCTGAGAACCTGGATTCCAGGAGGGCTCCCACCATATGTAATTAATAAGGATTTGGGAGGATATTTGAAACTATATGACTTCCTTTTTCATTGAGCATTTTATTCATTCTCATCAAATATTTAATTTTTTCTTGTTTTCATCTGTGCCGGACTCATGGTTTCCAAATTTACTCAGTAAGCCATGGACAAGCTCTTGCTCATACTCACCTTGATGCTCACACTGTACCCCGTTTGGCTACTTTAGCTCCTGAAGTGCCCCCGTCATTCCTCGAGTACTTCCTTGCTTTCTGGCACAGATGACGCCAACTCCCAGGCGGAATGAGGACTGTATGTAGAGGAAGGCGGTGCATTCCTTGGTCCTAGTTTCCAAGTCCTTGTTCTAAATTTACTACGTTAGGTGAAGTTTATACATGGGGCGACAATGATGAGGGACAACTGGGAGATGGGACAACAAATGCCATCCAGAGGCCTCAGTTGGTGGCTGCCCTTCAGGGTGAGAAGGTCAACCATGTGGCCTGTGGCTCAGCACACACTCTCGCCTGGTCGACCTGCCGGCGCCGGAAGCTCCCTGCACAGGCCAGCACTGGCTGGGCCAGGTGGGCTAGAAGGCGCGCGGGTGGTGCCAGAGTTACCATCTGGGTATTGAATTACGCATGTACAAGGGCATGCACGCTTCCTTTCACTTACACGTTTACCGAGGTGTTCCACTGAAAGTAACTGAGGTTCATCGTGGTAAAAACAAGTCTGAAGAATCTTAATATTCACACCAGCCATCATCTTCTGTGTCAGTGTGTCCCTGTATTCAGTATCTTAACTACACCAGCCATTCTGATAATACAGGCGGCACATTTTCCTTAGGGAATGTACTTCTATAAGCCAGTATATTTTTAGCCTTCTCCTTAGTTTGTTTCTTAGCCCTGGCAAATGGGCCAGAATATTATTCTAAAAACAAGATTTTTCAAACCAAACTCAGAAGTCACACTGCTTCTCTTGTTTTCAAAAGCAGTGTTTTCAGAGTCTGCCCCCTCCCCCCCGGACTGTGGCTCACCTGTGCCCTTGGTGTCTGTTTCAGGTCCCCCTGGAGTACGGCCGCCTGCAGGAGATCCCCATCATCGCCCTGCGGAACCGGCTGCTGGTGCTGCACCACATCCCAGAGCTCTTCTGCCCCTGCATCCCCATGTTGGACCTGGAGGGCACCCACGATGAAGCAGGACTCGGGTCTTCCGTGGGGTTTGACGCTCTACGAGGAATTCTGATACTCTAGGGCAAGGTACTCCAGTAGCAGTTTTTACTGTAGGTGACATTGGCATCTCCAGTACATTGTAATCCAACAGAAATCCCTAAAGTAGGGATATACTAAACACAGCTCATTTGGCAAATGGTCATTGAGCACCTGCTTTGTGCCGGGCTCTGTTCTGGGTACTTAAAATGCATCGGTGACAAACAGTCAAAAATCTCCTCTCTTTTGGAGCTTATATAAAATGATAAATAGTGTGGTACTGCATTTCCCCCTTGTAATCTCTGTCTTCCACCTCCCAGAAGGTGGGGTGGGGGCGGGTTGCAAAACTAAGCCTCCATTCTTGCAGTGTTCTCTGCTGGCCTGGCACCGAGACTTTATGGCAAATCCCCACTGGCAGCAAGAGGGAAACATAATGAGAGGATTTCTACCCCAGGGATACCCCGCAGAGGGGCCCGGAGGTGACGGACTGCTTAGATAGCGGTTCTCTATCGGGATATGTAGAAATTCCTGTGGGCTCTGAAAAGGACCGTGAATGAGGGCTTCTGAAAGTCACCAGAAAATTTTTGACCAATTGATGTTTGTAATAATTTGAACTTTCTAGAAACAGAGTGCCTGATTTTGGAGTGGGAGTGTCCCATTATTGGAAATCATCAAGTTTCTGGCCAGCAGCTTGACAGGATACTCTTGAAGTGGCTCAGTCATTGTGTGATTATGATGGGGTGTTTGTGTAGAGAAAGAAGGCTGTGTAGAGGTCGGACTGAGGGATCCTGATCCTGAAGGGTCCAAGATTATGGCCTACTCTTTTTTTTTAATTGAGTTGCAGTCAGTTCACAATGTTGTGTCAGTTTCTGGTGTGCAGCACTTCAGTCAGACAGGAACATACGATTATGGCCTATTCTTAATAAAATTTAGATGTTCTGGAGTACTGTCCAGATTTTTTCAGGATTGGCTGTATGTCCTACACACCTAGCAGAAGGAGCCAGGGGCACACGTTTTACATCTGTGCGTGGCTCAGGTGGCTGTGGAGACAGCAGTGAGGTTGCGGTCACGGTAAGGTCTCTGATGATGAGCAGGAAAATGTGGGCACGCAAAATTGATACGAAACTTAACTTCAACCATTTTTCAGTAATAAAAAGTGACAGGTTTGATCACTTTCACCATCTTATTTAATCGCTCAAAGTGGAGGTGATGATGAGGAGTGAAAGGGGAAAAGCCCCCCAGTAGGGGGAAACCAAAGCGAGAGGCAGCCCATGTCCCACGCGGACTGTGCGAGTGTCTCGTGGGCCGTGCGATGGGGGCGGGGGCGCCCTCTGCACGGGGGGTGTCAGCCTCTCTTCTGGTCCTGGTGGGAAAGGATCACCTCTGCTGGAAAGTTTGAGGACTGGGCTTTGTTGGTGAGGGTGGAGAGTCATTAGCAGCGTGTGCTTCAGGGCCCAGAAGAGAGAGAACCATAGGAGAACTCTTGGGGGAAGGGGCCGCATGCCCAGTGCAGGGGGCACTAGCTGGGCAGGGGCTGGGCAGTGGGGAGGGCAGAGGTAGGACAGGGTGGGTGGTGGGAGGAGCTGCAGGTACACAGGAGTGTGTGGGGATGAGCCCGCCTCTGCAGCCCCCTGTGTTGACAGGAGCACCACTGCCCTTCCTGCCTTCAGGGCTTGGCGTTCTCAGGCTCTGACCCAGAATCGGGGTTTAGGCCGAGCAGTGGGTGCCTGTGCCCTGCCCGCTACCTCTCCTCCAGCCACCCTGTCTTCAGAGGAGGGCACAGTCATCCAGTTGGCAAGGACCTGGGGCTCCCACCCATTCTGCCTTTGTTGAGTGTCTTTGAGGTCTCCCTGACTCCTCATGCACACATAACCATGTGCTCCCTGCACCCGGGTCCTCCTGGGCACAGCTGGCCTGCCTCTCCCTGGGTGACGCTGGGACCTGCTCCCTTTCCTCGCCACCTTCACCCTGGGTGTCCCAGGTTCCTTTCAGTACATGGTGTCGACACACTCCCTCCCTCACTGGTCACCCCAACCCTGCCCCAGCCCTGGCCCTCTCCCCGAGGCTCCCCGGCCCTGCTGCTGCTTTGTGGCTGGTACCTCTGTCAGGACAGCAGTACTGATGTCAGTGGCCTGGTCCTGCTACCAGCAGACTTGCAGTTTGGCTGGGAAGCCTCGGTTTTCTGGTCAGCCCTCAGAGCCTGGGCAAAGATCCGAGTCAGAGCAGATGCTCCCTGGGCCTGGGCCCTCCTCCTGCCTCCAGGTGACCAGGTGCCACCAAGCACTGCCCCCGCTGGCCGCTGGGTCTCTGCATGGGCCTGGGTGCCGGTGCCAGGCTGCCTCCCTGGGCTGCCTCGTGACTTGGAAAGGGGAGTTTTCTTTTTTTTTTCCTTACTTGTTGGAATAGAAAACTTTAAACAAAAGTACCATGTGAATTATCTACAGGTAAGACTTTCTATATCACATTCCAAATTTTGTCTGTCTGTCGTGTTTTAGGAGGTGGCTTTCCGAAAAGTAGTACAAGCAACTGTGGTGCGAGGTCGCTGGCGTGGTCCCGTGGTGGAGTGGGACCGGGTTCAGGTAACAGTCTCTGTTCTTAGTTGTGATGGTTTTGCGGTTGTGAGTCGTGTCCCCACAGCCGGGGGGAGCACTCGCAGCAAGCCCCCTCTCACGCCCTTACCTTCGAGAGCAAGGTGCCGCGTGCATGGGTGTCCTGTGGTGCCGAGGCTGCCAGGTGGGAGTGTAAGTTGTTCTTTTGTAACAGAAAGAAAAAGACTTATTTCAGATAACTCAGAAGCACAAATCCAGATGAGCAAAGAGGGAAAAGTAAAAGTGACCCATGTTTCCACCACATAGGACTGCTGCTAACATCTGGGGTGGGGGGCGGGGGGGGGTGTTATAACCTCAACTGGAGAGCTCTCCTCTGTAACTTGCTGTCTGTTTCCCTTAATGCATTACAAGCACCTCTCTGTCCCGTGCAGTGGGGCTGTGGGATTGTTCATGTTTACCAGCTGCCTGTGCTGATTCCCTGCTGGAGCTGGAAGGCTGTGCCTGCTTTTCTGGGATACGGAAGGGCCAGTGTGTGTGGCTCCAGCTGTGTGTGTCTTCAGTCACCCCCCTGGGTTAAGTTTTGGGATACAGTGCAGATCAGGGGCCTTTGACTCCTGCACTTAATTGTAGGTGGGGGCTGTCCCTGTGCCTGCCAGCCTCACAGCCCCCCCCGGCTCGGGTGGCTTACCTTGCTGACTTAATAGGCCAGAATCACTCATCCTGGTGCTATCTCAGGGGAGGAATCAAAGAAATGAAAAGTGGACCATTTCTGAATGTATACCGCTGCCAAGTGCAGACAAGCTTAGAGTTAAAAGAATTAATTAAAGCAAGAGGAACCCTAGCCCTGATGATGACATTGTGTGCACTTGACATTTACCTCACCAAAGAAACTGGCCCCACTTCTGGGAGCAGAAACAGCCACGAGGAACAAAGGCTTTGTTCCTGAACCTTAGTATTAACCCTTGATTTTTACGCTGCTGTGGGTGATGTGATAGAAATTTTCCAGAGTTGTTCTTGGGGGCATTTTTAACGAAGACATCAGTCTCTTGTCCTTTGTTGGAGAACATGTGACCACACTGTTGGAAGTGGTTCCTTCACCAACATCATAGTGTTAAATGTGAAGCCGGAGATCAGTCAGACCAGTCCACAGACAAATGGGCTGTTTAAGTAGGTTCATAAACAAGCGTTATTCCCCCACCTGGGGGATCATACTGGTTTACTCTACATTATTAGGGCCTAAGTACTCAAGTTCCTAAGTGAGGAAAGCAGATGGCGTTCCTCGTCTGGTTCAGACAGTTGGGCGTTCCTGGGGAGTAAGCCTGCCTTGGGGGGCCAGTGGCCCTACGTGGGTGTGCGAGCCCGGGGGCCTTGGGCATCAGGGGACCCGCATGACCTGGAACCCGCACCAGGCACCGTTCTCAGTCACTGTGCGCTGATGCCTCTTTCCGCCTCATCTTCGCGTGCCCAGCACCGCACCTGGAGTTGTGCTGATGTTCAGTGTGGGCTTGAAAGAACGGAATGGTAGACGACAAACAAATTTATATGAGGCGTTGTTTGAAGGCGTACAACCAACCTTCAACACAGCGTGTGATGCCGGTTGCCGTGGGAGGGGCTGCTGCGGGAGCCAGCGCCAGGTTTCCTTCGTTCAGAGTCTCATGCCCCGCTCTTGAAGTTAGGACGATCTCCACAAAGATGGAGATAAAACAGGGCATGAAGTAGTGGGGGAGGGGGAGGCATTCTGTGAATCTAGGTTGAACCAGACACCAACAGTGACCTGGGAAGGTGGTGTAGGCAGCCTCCTCCCGGTCCGTCCCTGGCCCCCAGCCTTCTCTTGTGGGGCCGTTGGAGACATTGTCTTGCTGTCTGTGGACAGCGCTCTAGAGACACTGAAAGTAGCCCATGTTCTTGGAGGGTTTTTGTTTGTTTGAACTTGACTTGGTTTTAGAACAAGATCTGAAACTCAGCAGACATAAAAAACCTTGTATGTATTATAGATAAGGTACGTTCCTTTCTGGAATTTTTGACGATTCAGACTCAAGACAGTGAGAACCACCTATGTTCTTACTGTCCAGAGGTGGCCACCATTAGGTACATGGGCTCCTGTCCTCGCAGTGTCCCAGCTGTGGTCACACAGGCGCATTCCTTCATCGCAGCCGAGAGCACCAGTCTGTGTTAACTGGCACCCTAAATGGAAGTGATGGGTTGTTCTGAGTGGGAAGCAGTTCTGTGTCTTAGCCCTCACGTGGGAACACGTCCCTCCTCCTTTCTGTGGCTCACTCTGCCCAGGGTATTCCATGCCTTAGCGAGCTACCGCAAGGTGAAATGAAATAGCGTTTGAGAATGTGCAGTTGGATGTGTGGAGCGCAGGAAACTCACTCCCCAGGCAACTATTGTTACTGTTCCCATTCTTATGTTCTTAGTCTTCAGAATGATATTTTACTGCTGTGAGGAGAATTAGGTGTTAAACTCAATCTAAAACTCACTCAGGAAGAAGTTAAGGGAAGTTAAGGAAGGTCAGAGTTCAGCCAGAAGAGTCTGCACAAAAGTTCCTTCTCAACAATTGTTTTTTCCGTTACTTCACTTCAGACTGAGCTTCCTGGGTGATTCTTTTTTTTTCCTTCATCCCTCCCCTCCCAGGTAATTTGGAAGCACAGCCTAGGCTGCAAGCCGCAGGCTTCCTGAGCAGTCATCATCGTGTTCCTGTCTTATGTACTCTGTGTCTGGTTTTGGCACTACGTCAGTTATCCATGTAACTTAGAACAACTAAAACAACATACATAGATCGTCTCAGTTTCTCTGGGGGCCTCCAGCCCAGAATCTCTTATCAGCCTGCCTTTGCTGCAAGGCTGTCCTGGGGAAGCCTCGGCTCCCCTGGGCCCCTGGCTGAGGCTGCCCTCCGTTCTCCACCATCTCACGTGGCAGCTGGCCCCGTGAGAGTGAGCATGGGCAGGGCGAGGAAGGGTGCGAGCAGGACACAGGTCACAGTCTTGTGTGAGCTCATTCAGAAGTGACACCCCATCCCCATTGCTGTATTCTGTCTCTTAGAGTCACTAGGTCGGCCCACATGTGGGGAGAAGGGGTTACGTGGGGGCGGGAACCCCTGGCTGCAGGGACCCCGGGAACAGCGTCAGAGGCTGCCTGACGGAAGCATCAGGGTCGTGCTAACCTCATGACAAGGGTTGAAGTGGAGCCCTCTTTTTAAGTTTTCAGGACAATTCTGTCTTTTAATTGTCTCCTGGTTACTTTAAAATTGAGAGTATTTAAAATTGAGAGTGAATTAGTATTTCTGCCATCCTCCCGAGTAAAGGCTGATCCTCTGTCGCCCTGTGTTTCAGCACTCGCCTCTGCCCCCAGTGACAGGCAGGGTTGTTACTATTGTTGCTTTATGTAGACCGTGTGTTTTCTGGGTTTACCCAGATGTCACACACGTCTTTGCTCACCTTTATTTCTCAGGTCTCAGACCTTGTATCTGCAGTCATTTTTCTTCTACATTAAGCATGTATTTTCATTTTCCTTAGTGAGGGTCTGTTGTCAGTTAATTTTCTGATTGTTTTGTTTGTTTTTTTAAAAATATCTTAATTTTGTCCTTTTTCTAGGCACAGGTTGCAAACATTTTCCGAAAAGGGCAGGCAGTATTTTTGGCTGTGGGTGTCCAGTCATCTGGTCCCTGTTGGAGCTGTGAAGGCAGCCTGTGGGGAGCTTGTAAAGGACGGGGTGTGGCTGTGCGCTAATAAGACTATTTACAAAGGCAGGTAGTTTCCTGGCTAAGCCTTCTCTCCCCGTGCCCCCATCAGATACAGGATGCCCTGGTTCAGATCCCTTAGTAGGAAATCGTGGGGCAAGCGTCAGGTGCCTAAGGAACAAGGTACAGGGTAGGCTTTCCCCATGACCCTCCCTGTGCCACCAGCTCAGACCTACTAACCCCGACACACAGGTTTCAGAGTGGCTTGTCTCCCTTCTACAAAGCACCACCCTGCCTGCTGCTGTCCTTTCTCCACACCCAGGGCAATTCCCCTGAGTCTCCTTGATCCACCTTCCAGGAGCCCTCCTCCCCTTGCGATCTCTGGTTTCCACCGTCTCCCCAGGCTCCCCAGGGGAGATGTCCTTGGGGGTCCAGGGCTCTCTCCTTCCTCCACTTTAGTCCACCTGTGTGCCCACAGTGAAGTGTCACATGTGAACCCCAAGGATTTGAGGGACGGCAGAGCCATTGAGAACGTATCCCCAGCATTCAGGCTTACCTCTTCATAAAGCCATTCCCACAGGGGTGGGCACGGACCAGCGCTGCCTGGTAGCCTCAATGAGAGAAATCCAAACGAGGACCCAGAGAGTGAGTTAACTGCTCCAGCGGATGCTCAGAACTCAAGCAAAGGCAGGTGAAGTTTGAATTTCAACAGTAGAATGTGAGGCTCAGGACATTCTGTCATGGGGGAGGGGCAGAGGGCAGGTGGGCCTGGGCAGGTGTGGGGAGACCTTACCTTCCATGCAGGGCTCTGGCAGGAAGGCAAGAACCAGAAGTTCCTTCCACATGGCAGAGTGGCAGCACAACTGGTGTGTGGCTCTCTAAACAATCCACTTTATTTTATTCATTTTGTTTAATTGAAGTACAGTCACGTTACAATGTTGTGTCATTTTCTGGTATACAGCACAATGCTTCAATCATCCATGAATATATATATATTCGTATTTGCATTCTTTTTCACCATAACCTGCTACAAGATACCGAATATAGTTCCCTGTGCTATACAGTGTAACCTTGTTTATCTATTTTATATGTACCACTCAGTATTTTCAAATCTCAGACTTGCAATTTATCCCTTCCCACCGCCTTCTGCCCTGGTAACCATAAGTTTATTTACTATGTCTGTGAGTCTGTGTTTGATTTGTAAATAAGTTCAGTTTTGTTTGTCTTTTTTTTTTTTTAAGATACCACATATGAGTGGTAGTGTATGGTATTTTTGTTTCTCTTTCTGGGTTACTTTACTTAGAATGACATTCTCCAGGGCCATCCATGTTGCTGCAAATGGCATTATTGTATTCTTTCTTAGGGCTGAGTAGTATTCCATTTTGTAAATATACCACAGCTTCTTTATGCAGTCATCTGTCGATGGACATTTAGGTTGTTTCCATATTTTGGCTCTTGTAAATAGTGCTGCTGTGACCACTGGGGTGCAGGTATGTTTTCGAATTAGAGTTCCCTCTGGATATACGCCCAGGAGTGGGGTTGCTGGACCGTATGGTAAATCTTTCTTTAGTCTTTTGAGGAATCTCAGTACTGTTTTGGTAATGGCTGCGGCAAACTACATTCCCACCAACAGTGTAGGAGGGTTCCCTTTTCTCCACAGCCTCTCCAGCATTGATAGTTTGTGGAATTCTGAATGAGAACCATTATGACTGGTGTCAGGGGATACCTCAGTGTAGTGTTGATTTGCGTTTCTCTGAGAATTAGTGGTACTGAGCATTTTTTCATGTGCCTATTGGCCATTTGTGTTTTTTCATTGGAGAGTTGCTTGTTTAGTTCTGCCCATTTTTGGATTGGGTTGTTTTGTTTTTTTTCTTATTAAGTTGTGGGGGCTGTTTATATATTCTAGAAATTAATCCCTTGTTAGTCTCATCTTTTTGAAATATTTTCTTCCATTATCTAAGTTGTCATATTGTTTTGCTTATGGTTTCCTTTGCTGTACAAAAGCTTGTGAGTTTAATTAGGTCCCTTTTGTTTATTTTTGCTTTTATTTCTGTTGCTTTGGTTGAGTCTCCTAGGAGGACATTGCTGAGATGTATGTCCGATACTATTTTGCCTAAGAGGTTTATAGTGTCTTGTTTCATGTTTAAGGCTTTTGGCAATTTATAAATTGTTTTTTAGACTCATAGCACGAAGGTTTTACTCGACGTTCCCTTTATTTCATTTCTTTGTCCGTCAACCTAGTTTTGTGTCCCTCAACCCACTCTGTTTCCTTCCTGGCTCTTGACTGACTTGAACAGAAACTAGACTGAAAAAACTCTGAACTTACGAGTCTGCTAGACCCTTGGGTATTTATGGCTCCATGAAACCGAGTGTTTGAAATTAAGATTGTTCCATTCTGTCTGCACAGCATTCGTAAGGAAGCAGTCCTTTTGTGCCAACCAATATCCAACAGGACCAGCCTTACTAATGATCATTTCTGCTGGAAAGCCTCAGTCCATCAAAAAATGATCATGCAGCCCATGTGTCTAAGAAGAGAAATCACTCGTTTCTGTTTCTCAATATATTGTATTGTTGCTAAGTATTTAACTTTGACTTTTTAAATGATTGTAATATAGTATTTGAACAAGTAGTACCTTTGCATGGTTCAGAGTGATATTGTGTGAACTGGAATATGCCGTCATGAGTCCTCCTCCCATCTCTTTTCCCCTGTCATCCGAATCCTCTTCCCCCCAGGAAACCATTGGTTTTTGTTGCATTTAAACCTTTTTTGGAGATGTGTTATGCAGCTAAGTACTAATGGAAACTGTCTTCATGTATGAAAATGCTTTTAGGTTTTTTCTGGTTAAATCTAATATACTTTCTAATATATTGTTGTTTTCTTGTTTTGTGTGTATCGGAGGGTGATGGGTGTATATTGATGGATAGTTTGTGAGTGTGTGCATAGGGATTTTGTGTGTATTAAAGCATTCAGGGATTCTCTTTGTGTTACTTCTGGAATGAAATGGTTGAAGAACCTGGTGGAATTGCTTGTCTGTGTTTTCAATATTTGTGAGGTAGTCTTTTGTACATTTAGTAATGTGAGTTGTTTGTGACTGTGTGTGTTTAGGTTCATGGGGCTTATGGGGTGTGTATTCTGAGAGACGGGAGATGTTTAGTGTGTGTATTTGCAAACAGAGGCTGTGTGGTTTGTGTGGTGAGGAATTTTGAAATACATGTATTTTAGGACTTTGGGGTTGTGTGTCAGTATTTTGGGGGGTGGTTCCTGAGTCAATTGTACACTTGGTGGGTTTTTAGGGCCTGTGTGTCTATAGAGTATTTGTTGTGCACAGGTGTGTAGTGTGCATGGGTTTATATTCGAGCACATTCAAGGTGGGTATGGATTTGTATAAGAAACAAGGCAGTAAGAGGTGGTTTCTATGTCTGTTTGGGTTTCAGGTAGCAGTTGTATGGGTGTGTTTAGTGTATATTGTATGTTCTGAAATATGTTCTGGCAATGTCTAGTGTAGTTTTGTTTGTTCATTTGGAGTGAGAGTTCAGGGTTTTAGTCAGGGTGCGCTTGGATTCTGTGCACATATTCATGTGAAAGGGGATGGGGTGCCCTGGAACTGGCTTGTACTAGCTTGGGATAGTCAGTGGTGTATCTCTCTTCCCAGCTCTGTGACGCTGAAATTAAGTCATGTTGACAATAGCTACACCAGGTAAACTGTGAAACTCAATAATGAAAGCTTTCCTACCCACCCTGGACAGTATTTTATTAAGCATTCATTAGCATTATCACTGGGGTGTGGGGGTGTGTGTGTGTGTGTGTGTGTGTGTTGGGAAGGAGGGTAGGGGCTTCTGCCTCACGGTTTGCTCTGCTAACACGCCCCCTTTTCTCACTCTGTCTCAGACTCTGCCATCAGCAGGTGGTGGAAAGAAGCCGCACCCCCATTGCTGAACTGTTTGACAACGCCGATCATCAAGTAGGGGATGACATCCACCTGCAGAGTGTGGTTCTGTTTAGAAGTGGCTCCTGAGCAGGTCTTGTCATAGGTCGTCAGTCAGCGGCCTCATCCGGTTAGTAAGCCCGCGGCTTCGGCCAGTAACTGGAGAGGTGCTGGAGAGCGGAGCGGAGAACTGGTGCGGGGAGGCCCAGGCAGTTCTGCTCCACTGTTCCTGGTTCGTTTGGGGGCCGTGGCTGCAGAGGGCATCGCTGTCCCGTGTGGCGAGGGCAGAAGAAGGGCTGCTGGGGGCCATGCTGAAGATGCGGGCCCAGGGATGGGGTGTCCGTAGTCAGTGCCAGCTTCCGGGAAAGGAGGGGAAGGGCCAGGCTGCTGAGTCGGGTCGCTGCCCAGTGTTAGCATGAATGCTGGCTCAGAGCCTCCCGGTGTTCTCTCCGTCACTGCCTTTGGTGCTGCTCCCCTGCATGGGCTCACAATCCAGGTCCCCCAGCCACACACCCCGGCCCTCAGACCTAAACCAGGGTTTAAAGCTTCGGTACCTGCTGTGGCCCTGGAGGGGCCATCTTCAGCTCAGGGGCCGCCTTGGACACGTCTTGAATTTCCATCACGTTTACGTGCTCTGATTGAGCCAGGAGAGAAGAGGCCTTCAGAGGGAGCCATCCTGTCTGGGCTGGGGGCCAGCAGCCTAAGAATGAGTTTCTGGGAGAGCTAGGACAGTGACCAGGACCCCTGCTGGCAGCTCTGGACACGGTGGTGGAGGAGGGCGATGGGAGGGTCAGGTGCCAGCCCTGTCAGGCGCGTTCCACCCTGGATGGGGGGGTGCACAGCCACTCAGACCCGCAGATGTCAGTGCGTGTCCCGGAGAGAGGCCTCAGTTGAAGGTCTGTCCAGATGTGCTTGCGTTAGAGGGAGCTCCCAGGAGTGGCTTTTACATTCCCTGTGTAGGACTTTAATGTACCGCGCTGTCTCCAGATGCCCATCCGGCCGACTGAACTGTTCTCAGAGGGAGCGTTCCGTGTTCGGTCCCCGCGCTCCTGGCTCTGCCCTGACTCGTTGGCCCTGGAATGCCCAACCCCCACCGCCATGTTAGGAATCTCCCCCTGGCCTTACCTTTGACGTTATAAGCAGTCCGCTTACAAAAGACAGTGAAAAGGAAAGGCTTAGGAAGAGTAAAAAATAGTCTACAGCTTATATTGAAGTGAAGAAAACAACTCATTTCAGGATTCAAATGCCAGTTTGAAGTAGCTCATAGGGAAATGTCACATCGGTGGGTTCTTTACGTGAGGACGGAGCAGGCATGTCCTTCCATTGCCACTGCGGATCGTCCGTCCGTCAATCTCTACGATGAGAGTCCTAGGATGTGCCATGTATCAGGGTCGGGCTCTGTGAGGAGCTGACCGCTGGGATCGTGTGTCCTCCCGTGAGAGCAGGGACCAGGTGGTCTGGGAGGCCCGGCTTCAAGACACGGGGTGGTCAGGGGTACTGGGGTGCCCGCTATGGGGCCGTCACCTGCCCACAAGCGTCCTCGAACACTGGAACAGGAGGGGCCCTGAGGGGCTCTGCAACCTCCCAGGGTGGAGTTCAGAACGTGGATGTCTGCCTCAGGGGTACGATTTTATGTCTCACCTGCGATTCCTTCCCCATAGACCCGAAGTCTTTAATCCTAATGGTCTTGTTTATAGGGGGAACTTGAGTGGAGAAAGTGAGGTTATTCTGCATGCTTTTATGTTGGTGCAGTCTGGGCATTAACAGTCTCGCAGTCTTAGTCTTAACCAGTTGTGCCGTGTGCTGCCTGGGTACCAGGGTGGCCCCCTTACCAGTTGTGCCGTGTGCTGCCTGGGTACCAGGGTGGCCCCCAGAGGTAAGGGGCTCCACAGATGAGATAGGCCTGTCTGTAGGAGATGTAGTTTGTTTTTCAAAAATGGCATTCAGCGTCTTGCAGAGCTGAGAGTGGGACAACTGTAGGGGTAGGTGACAGTGAAATGGGAGTTAATTACTTCTGCGTGTGTCAGAAGGCCAGGGAGGGTTTCTTTGGTGTCCTGGGTGCAGCCCTGCGAGGCTGTCACCTAAACAGCCTCCCATCATCACCCCCTAAGAGCATCCAGGGTCTCGTGGGTGCTGCTCCAACTAATGGTGAGTGGTCTGAGCTCTCAGTCTCTGAAGACCGGCCTGAGGGACTGAAAGATCATGACTCATTAATGTAAAAACTGCACACGACTAACTCTACCCTAAGGATCATCCATGCTTGATATGAGCCTGAATGTGTCCCGTCAAGGCCTACGGTACGGATTATATGATGGGAACCACAGGTCGCCGACAGGGAGGCACGTTAGAGCAGTGTGTCCAAAAGCCACCGTAACATGACGGAGAGCCTGAGGGCCAGGGGCCAGCCCCAGTCAGTCTGTAGTGAGAGACCTCCCATGGATGCTGGTGCTCCATCCGTCCTGCTGAGGACAGGGCTCTGAGGAGCCAGGACCGAGGTGGACAGAGGGCTGCATCAAGGACCTTCCTCCCTCCCCACCGCTCACCTCTGATCGTGCAGGGTCCATTTATAGTGACCGGAAGCTTCCAAGCTGTCAGCCACACCTGGATCCACATTGTCCAGTGCTGTGGCTGACACTGCACAGGCGGAGGAGGGCTCCACATGTGGCCAGCGTTAATACGTGGCAGGCTGTGAAGACCTAGACACAGAAGACTATGGGATATGTTATCCATGTCCACGTATTTTTTTCCCTTCATTTTTGGGTTTTTTTTTTGCAGGGGGGTTAGATAAATATGTTTATTTTTATTGGAGGTACTGGGGATTGAACCCAGGACCTTGTTCACGCTACGCCCGCACTCTACCCCTGAGCTCCACCCTCCCCACGCTGGTCGACGTATTAATAATGCACTGAGTCAGCTGTGCGCTGGGTAGGTGTTGGGTTAAGTGAAACGTTCTATCAACACTAACCTCACCTATCTGTTTTCACTCGCAGTGTGACTGGTAGTCTCATCTGAAATCATGCACGTGGCTCACAGGTGCGGCCCGCCTGGTGTTTCTGTGGCAGGCACAGGCCTAGACTGTTTCGCGGTGCCCTCTGCATTTGGGTTCCCCCTTCTGTCACCGCCCAGCCCGCAGGTTGGGTCACGTTTAAATCCTACAGAGGTCAACAGCCTCCACTTGCAGCACGCGGGCCCCTGACGGCCTGGGTTTCCTCAGACCACAGCACCCGCTTGTGTCCTGCAAGGACCTGGGGACATAAGCATGTGGACAAGTTCACCTGCCTATCCAGCCTTGCTCGAGGTGGATGTAGAGGGGCTCCAAGTCAGGGTTGTGAAAGGAGGTGGCAGCAAATTCTGTCAAAGTCAGAATCCATGTCAGGGGAGGTGACAGGTAAAGGTCTAAGAGAAAGCGTTAACATCTCACGAACAGGGTGAGGAGAGGACCCTGGCTGGGCCTGGCTTACGCAGCAGCCAGGATTCCTGAGGGATGTTGTGTGCGTGTGTCTGTGTGTGTGCATGCTCATGCGCACACAGGGCTGTGTTGTGGGTTCAGGGGGCCACAGACTCGGGCCGGCCCCTGTGCAGGGCACAGAACACCAGGGCACAGCCTTTGCCCTTGACCTGCAGGCAGAGCGGGCAGGGGTCACACTGGCCGTAATGTAGTCATGCTGGGCATGGAACTGCCCATCCGAGATGCCCTGGCAGCCTTGGTCCAGGCGGCCACTGTGCTTGTTCCCAGGAGCGAGGCTGTGGTTGGCGCAAAGAAATGCCACCTCCCTGTCGTCCTTCCCATGGACAGGGATGCCGGTGGTTTTGGAGAATCCTAGAGGAGGAGGAAGGGCTTGAGCATGGCCTGTGCTCCATGTGCCCCTGGCTGTCACTTGGGGCCTCCAAGACCTTCGTCCGGCTGTGGGGTGGTGACTGGTGGCCGAGGGCTCTCATTGCTGCTCCAGCGCTTTCCCGGGCCCGCGCCTTCCTCCCCTCCACCAGGAAGCTTGTGGACCAGGTTCCCACTCGGCCCACCGGGGCCTCTCCTCTGAGCATGTGCACAGGAGGGCCTGAGCTCTTTGCCCCATCGTCCGCTTGTCCTCCCAGCAGTTGAGGTCAGCATCGTGGCCCCCCAGGGGTCAGGGCCAAGTCAGTGACTCCCTGGTAAGCGGTGCCACCAGCCTTCCCCTTCGCTGTCCCTGGGACACCCCCAGCTCCAGGTCTCTCACGGTGGCACTTCTCCCCTGCCCCTGAGGAAGGCACAGGGAGTCTTTATAGATTTTCTGCTCATCCTTTGTTAGATGCCTGATTTGCAGATATTTTCTCCCTGATCTGGCTGGTTTGTTCATTTTTGTAACAGTGCTATGTGAAGGGCAGAGTTTCGTTTTTATGCAGTCCACTGATCACTTTCTTCTTTTATGGATGCAGGGCTCCTAGAGGCAGGCATTCCACCAGCTGGCCCTCTCGTGCTGCCTCCTGTCAGCAGACATGGGGCCCGCCCCATCCGGGGCTGGAGAGATGGGCCTCCCTGAGCTGGGTAGGAGGGCATGGGTGGAGATGCTGTCCCCGGGGGAGGCTCTGTGTGGGCCTTTGTTCTCAGGATGAAATGTGTGACCTGGAGGCTCCCTGTCCTGTCCTCTTCCTTCTTTATCTCCTTAGAGTACAACTCCATCTGTCACTTTGCCAGTTTCTTCCATTTTAAAGCAGCTGCTGTGTGTCACCTCGAGCTCGAGGCCCATGCCCTCACCCTGGCCCTGGTGGGGTCTCATCAGCCCTTGTCCCACCTGTGACATCCACTACCCCTTTCCATGTGCACCACTACCCAGGGTGATGTCTCCGTATTCCATGTGTCTCCTGAAATTGAAGATTTGCCTTTTTGTTGTTGTTGTTGTTAAATTTATTTGTAGGTATTTTATTCTTTTTGATGCAGTTGTAAATGTGAGTTCTTTCTTTCTTGTTATTGAAGTATAGTCGGTTTACAATGTTATGTTAATTTCTGATGTACAGCATAGTGATTCAGTTACACACACACACACACACACACACACACATATATATTCCTTTCAGGCTATTATAAGATATCAAATAAAGTTCCCTATGCTATAAAGTAGGACCTTGTTGTTTACCAATTTTATACATAGTGTTAGTATCTGCAAATATAGAAACTTCCAGTGTATCCCTTCACCGTGCCTCCCTTCTGCCACTGGTAACCATAAGTTTGTTTTCTATGTCTGTGAGTCTCTTTCTGTTTTGTAAATAAGTTCATTTTTTGTTTTTGTTTTCTTAGATTCCACATATAAGTGATCTCATATGGTATTTTTCTTTCTCTTTCTGGCTTACTTCCCTTAAAATGATGATCTCCAGGTCCATCCATGTTGCTGCAAATGGCATTGTTTCATTCTTTTTTATGGCCGAGTAGTATTCCATTATATAAATATACCACAGCTTCTTTATCCAGGCATCTGTCAGAGGACATTTAGGTTGTTTCCACGTCTTAGCTATTGTAAATAGTGCTGCTATGAACATTGAGGTGCAGGTATCTTTTTGAATTAGAGTTCCCTTCAGATAAATGCCCAAGAATGGGATTGCTGGATCATAGCATAAGTCTATTTTCAGTTTTTTAAGGAATCTCCATACTGTTTTCCATAATGGCTGGATCAAACTGCATTCCCACCAGCAGTGTAGGAGGGTTCCCTTTTCTCCACTCCCTCTCCAGCATGTATCATTTGTGGACTTCTGAATGATGGCCATTCTGACTGGTGTGAGGTGATACCTCATTGTAGTTTTGATTTGCATTTTTCTGAGAATTAGTGTTATTGAGCATTTTTTCATGTGCCTATTGGCCACTTGTATGTCTTCACTGGAGAAATGTTTGTTTAGCTCTTTTGCCCATTTTCAGATTGGGTTGGTTGTTTTTTGTTACTGAGTTGTATGAACTGTTGTTATATTCTGGAAATGAAGGCTGTGTCAGTCACATCATTTGCAGATATTCCTACTCCTTCGGTTTGGGATTGTTTTCTTAATTGTGCTTTCTGATAGTTAATTGTTAGTATGTAGAAATGAGACAGATTTCTATATATTGATTTTGTATCCTGCAACTTCGCTGAATTCATGTATTAGTTATAACAGTTTTTTGATGGCGTCTTTAGGGTTTTCTGTGTATAATGTCATGTCATTTGCAAACAGAGATAGTTTTCTCTTTTTCCTATTTGGATGTCTTTTATTTCTTTTTCTTGCCTAAATATTTTGGCTAGAACTTCAAAACTATGTTAAATAAAAGTGCCAAGAATGGACATCCGTGTCTTGTTTCCTGATCTTACGGGAAACACTTTCAGCTTTTCACTGGTGAGTATGATGTTAGCCACAGGACTGTCATCCATGGCCTTTATTATGTTGAGTTATGTTCCCTCTATACCTACTTTGAGAGTTTTAATTGTGAAAGGATATTGAATTTTATCAAATGTCTGTTCTGTATCTGTGTTGAGATGACTGTATGATTTTTATTCTTCATTTTATTAATGAGGCTGATCACATTGATTGATTTGTGCATGTTGAACCATCCTTGCATCCCTGGAATGATAATGCTGTATGACCCTTTTAATGCATTGCTAAATTTGGTTTGCAGATTTTTCTGGTGAGGATTTTTGCATCTATGTTCATCAGGCTATTGGCCTGTAATTTTCTTCTCCTAAGACATCCTTGTCCAGTTTCATATCAGGGCAATGCTGGTCTTATAAAATGGGTTTGGAATGGTTCCCTTCTCTTCTACTTTTTGGAAGAGTTTGAGAAGAATTGGTATGAATTATTCTGTGTGTGTTTGGTAGAATTCACCTGTGGAACAGTCAGGTCCTGGGCTTTTCTGTGTTGAGAGGTTTTCAATTACTGATTCAGTCTCCTTCCTAACAGTAGTTTTGTTCAGATTTTTCTATTTCTTCCTGACTTAACCTTGGTAGGTTGTATGTTTCTAGGAATTGACCCATTTCTTCTAGGTTGTTCAGTTTGTTGGTGTGTAAGAGATTTCCCTTCTTATTCACTACTTTGCTCGTTCACCAGGACATATACTAGCATTTGGGATGCTGGATAAAATACTTTCATCAAGAGAAGTGCACGCCTCCAGAGAACAGGTGCTGCACACATTGGAGCCTCATGGTGGGTTGAGTGGAGTAGAAGATGTGTTAGGTGTGTGTGTGTGCACATGGGTATGAGTGTGCTTCTGTGTATATATGTATGTTAGTGTGTACTATGTGTGCTAAAAGTTTTGTATAGGTTTTTTCCATTTTGGTCTGAAGGATAAGTCTGTGGCTTTTTTTCTCATGTTGTCTTTACATGGTATCATAGTAAAGCTGATCTTATACAAATGAGTTTGGGATTATTTCCTCCTGTTCAATTTTTTTGGGAAGAGTTTGTATAGAACTGTGTGATAGAATTCATTGGTGCATGGAATTTTCTTTGTGGAAGTTTTTAAAACAAATTCAATTACTTTAAATAGGGCTAGTCAGGTTATTTAATCTTTTCTTGAATGTAGTTGGTGTTTTTTAACCTTTAAGGAACCTGTCCATTTAATCTAAGTTGTAAAAATTACTAGAACAAAGTTGTTCCCATTATTGCTTTGTTATCCTTTTAATATTTGTAGAATCTGTGATGATGGCACCTCTCCCATTCCTGCTTTTGGGTCATTTGTTTCTTCTTTTCTTTCCTCATCATTCTGGCTAAAGGTTTATCAATTTTGTTGAGTTTTTTTAAAAAGAATTTGCTTTTGAGCAAATTAATATATTTCTCTATTTCTATTTTATTAATATCCTTTCTGATTTTTAGTATTTAGTGTCTTCTGCTAATTTTGGTTTTGATTTTCTGTAATTTCTTAAGGTAAAAGCTGAGGTCATTGATTTTTGATCTTTTTGTCTCTGCTGGTGTAAGTGCTTAGTGCTGTGAACTTCCCCTGGAGTACTGCGTTAGCAGTATCCCAAATTTCTGATATGTTGTGTTTCTATTCTTACTCAGTTCTAAATACTTTATAATTTTTCTTTTGATTTTTTTAGACCCGTGGATTATGAGGATTTTGTCGTTGTTTGCTTATTTCTCTAAGGGTTTTGCAAAGATGTTTCTGTGTTTGACTTCAAATTTAATTTTATTGTGGTTAGAGAACATACTTTTAAAATTTGAATCCCCTTCAATTTATGCCCTAGGATATGATCTACTTTGGTAAAGGGACCTATAGACACTTAAAAATAATGTATATCCTGCTTTTGTAGAATCCTTGTGTTCTGGATGCTCTGTAAATAAAATTAGGCCAGTTGTTTTTTTTTTTTTTTAATGTTTCACAAATTTATTTATTTTTTTTTTCATGTTTCACAAATTTATTTTTTATTTTTATTTTTATTTTTTTTACATTTTTTATTGATTCATAATCATTTTACAGTGTTGTGTCAAATTCCAGTGTTCAGCACAATTTTTCATTCATGGACATATACACACTCATTCTCACATTTTTTTCTCTGTGATTTATCATAACATTTTGTGTATATTTCCCTGTGCTATACAGTGTAATCTTGTTTATCTATTCTACAATTTTGAAATCCCAGTCTATCCCTTCCCACCCTCTACCCCCCCCCGTAACCACAAGTCTGTATTCTCTGTCCATGAGTCTATTTCTGTCCTGTATTTATGCTTTGTTTTTGTTTGTTTGTTTGTTTTTGTTTTTTAGATTCCACATATGAGCGATCTCATGTGGTATTTTCTTTCTCTTTCTGGCTTACTTCACTTAGAATGACATTCTCTAGGATCATCCATGTTGCTGCAAATGGCATTATGTTGTCGGTTTTTATGGCTGAGTAGTATTCCATTGTATAAATATACAACATCTTCTTTATCCAGTCACCTGTTGATGGACATTTAGGTTGTTTCCATGTTTTGGCTATTGTAAATAGTGCTGCTATGAACATTGGGGTGCAGGTGTCATCCTGAAGTAGATTTCCTTCTGGGTACAAGCCCAGGAGTGGGATTCCTGGGTCGCCAGTTGGTTGATAGGGCTCTTCATGGCTTTTGTATCTTTACTGATACCCTGGCTACGTGTTCAGTTACAGAGAGGGGATAGTGAGCTCTCTGACATAGTTATAAATTTTCCTGTTTCTCCTTCCAGTTGTATCAGGTTTTGCTTCACGTACTCTCAAGCTCTGTTACTCCATTTGTAAACATGTAGGATTGTAAAGTCCACTTGATGAATTAACTCTTATCACTAAGAAATGACCCTCTTTATCCTGGTAATCTGCTTTTCGTTGATGTTAATGCAGCTACTCCAACTTTCCTTTGATTACTGTCAGAAGGTGTATCATTTTCTATACTTTTATTTTTGTTTGTGTTTTTTAAAGTGTTTAAAGTGCCTGATTTTCCTTTTTTTTAATTTAATCTGACAACCTCTGATTTTAGTTGGGAATGTTTAGAGTATCTGTACTGCTGCTGTGGTCAGGTTTAAGTCTCTCATCTTGCTTTTTGCTTTTGGTTTGTCTTGTCCATTCTTTGTTTTGCTTGTTTTTGTTTCTGATACTTTTAACGTCCACTGTGTTCTATGACTCCATTTTTGCTTCCTTTGTTGGCTTATTGGTTATAATTGTTTTGTCGTTTTAGTGGTTGCCTTGGTGCCTGGGAGGGATATCTTTAATTTACAACCATCTTCTTAATGGGGTTTATTATACTGCACACATCACCTACAGTATCTGAAGGCATGTCACGTGACATGTGTTTGTTACTTCCTTTTTGGCATTTGTGAACTTCTTGCTATACATTTCACTTTTTCTTGTTAGGAATTCCATTCTACAATATTACTATGTTTGTTTACACAACCAGTTCCCTTTTAAAGAGATTGAAATAAGTCTTTCATACCTGTTATTAAGTCTAAAGTTGTTTTGCTTGCTGCACTACAGGCCAATAAATTGGGAGAGGAGGTGTTGGGGCAAGGAATAAACACTTTATTTGGGAAATCTGGCAGACCAAGGAGATGGCCAACTAATGTCCTGGAGAACCATCTTCCCCAAGTCAGAATTCAGGTTCCTTTTGTACTAAAAAGGGGAGGGGGTGTGGTTGGTTGTTGCAAACTTCTAGGTGCAGGAATTCTTCTTGGAATTCTTTGTTCTTGCAGCCATCCACCTCAGTCAGGTCAGGGTGTCCCTGTAAAACCTCCAACAAAACAAATGTTATTTCCTATTCTGCAACTTGTTATCTTTATATGAATGGAAAAGTGTTAGTATCCTTAAAGGTCAGAGCCTTCAGAATAGGCTCTCCTGTCTGTTTCAGGCTCTAGGCAACATTGTTTTACAAAAGGCGCAGAACCAGCAAGACTGAGCCAGGAAACAGGGCACAGGGTTAAAGCCAAAGGAACAGATCTAATATGGAGTCAGATTTGTTCTTTTCTACTACATACCTACTCCTTGGGCTTCCATTTCTGTGTGTCTTCATTCGTTCTTTATTCAGGGTAGTCTATATGTGCCATAGTTCCATGTTGTTTTTTTTCTGTCTAAATAATTTCCTATAACGGCTCTTACTGTGTGTGTCTGCTGGTGATGAACTCTTTCAGCTTTTATATTTCTGAAAGAACCCTTTATATTGCCTTTATTTTTCTTTTTGAATTTCTTTCTGCTGGATATAGAATCCTAGGTGCCCAGATGTTCCCCGTAGAACTTTAAAGATGCTGCTATATTGTTTCTCACATGATAGTCAGCGAGCAGTCTCCTGTCAGCTTTGTTCCTCTGTATGAAATATGTCTTTTTTCTGTGTGCTTTTAAGATTCTGTCTTGGTCACTGGTTTTAAGCAGTTTGATTTTGATGTGCCTTGCTGTGGTTTTCTTCATGTGTCTTGTGCTTGCAGGTTAGTGAGCTTCATGCATCTGTAGGCTTATAGTTTCACAGTATTTGGGGGAAAACCCCTCAATTACCCTTTAACATACTTTTTCTGCCCCTCCCCCTCCTCTAGGGACATCAGTTCCACCTGCATCAGGATGAGTATCTTTTTGTTATTTGTGGGTGGGGTGGGCGTATGTCTTTTTCTTTCCGTTTCATTTTGGACAGTTTGTACGGCTGTGCCGTCAAGTTCACTGATCTTTGCATCTGCACCGAATAACCTGCCACGTCTCCATCCGGTACAGCTTTCGTCCCTGACATTACAGTCTCATCTCTAAAGTTCAGTTTGGATTTTTTTTCTCTTCTTGTTGATGTAACTGTGAGGAGGCTTAAAATTAAGATGGCCTCGTTCCCTTCTAATTTATTGCTTTTTTCCTCTTTTCTTCTGTGCATTCATGTGTGTTTTAGACATGAATGTCTAAAACACACATGTTTTAATCTGCTTGCGTCTTATTCTGAGGAGCACCTGAGACGTGCCTGTCTTGTGTCCGAGTGCCCAGGGTGCAGGGTGTGGTGACCCCATGAGCACAGGCTTGGAAATTACAGGCAGGTGATCCAAACACAGCTTCCTTTAAAAGGTCCCTGCCGGGCAGTTAGACAAACACAGTGTGTTTGTCTTTGTCTTCGTAGGAGCTGACGGTTTATTTGCCCCGATCCCTGGCTAAGGGCCACAGATACGCACTGAGTCTTTGACATTTCCCCCATTTTAGATCCATTTTAGATCTGTGTTTGCTCTGAAGTCCGTGTGTATTTGGGGCACTGGCCACATCCTTTGACTTTATGGAACAACACCTGTCCTGGGCTCAGCCTTGCTCTACCACCACCTGTCAGGAACGAGGCCCTTCTCTGGATGTCAGTTTTCTCAGCGGGCAAGGGAACTGGCCGGGCACAGCAGCCCTCCCTCTGGCTGGTTCCAGGAGGCTGCGGAGCAGCGAGAGTCCTCGGTGTGTCAGCGGCAGAGACGAGCCTGAGTGCCAGTGGACTTCTTCTCAGCCGGGCCCCAGGGGCTAGTCGTGGCCCCATTCTCAGGGGTGACAGACAGATGAGAACACAGTCCTTAGCTCTGGTCACGACCCCAGAAATCCTTCGAGGACTGTTTCCCAGTGAGAGTGGGTCACACTGCTGTCAGTCCTCTGCCCCGACGTGGCTGTCACATGGCACAGCACAAGGGACGCATGGGATTTTGGACAGTGCGGGTGGCTGATCTGCTTCATCATGGGACCTGGCCATTGTGTTGAACCTTCAATTCCTGAAAGATGGCTGTTATGACCTGTGTTGGTGAGGGCATTATTTTTCAGTTAATCTGTGTTATTAGGGATGCTTCTGAAAGGGACCCCAGAAGGTGGCCTGTGGGCTGGAGCTCCCTACCCAGAGTTCCAAGCACACTCAGGTGTGTTCACGTCCATCCTTCCCGTATGCCGTCCTTCCTCCTCCTCAGGAGGCTTCCCCCCCGGGCTTGGTTCAGAGGCTCATGCCTTGGTGCCGACATCCCGGTCCTGTGAGCTGCTCAGAGCTGGGTTCTAACTTATGCAGGTGACAAAGAGACGACATAGAGGCTCATGCCATAGAAGGCAACTCTGTCACTCACAGTCCTGGAGAGGAAGGGTCACGCCAGGCCTCCCGGGGCCACAGGGGAGCAGAGGGAACTGGGAGAGCGTGGCCTGGGCTTTATCAGGGTTTCCACGGGAAAAAGGGGTAAGGCAGACATAGGGTTGGACAGTATGGATGATGAGAGCTCTGGGCTGCAGGGTATTCTCTGCTGTCTGGCCCCTGCCCTGGAGATTAGGGTGGGGATCGTGGCCAGAGAGTGAGTGTCCACAGAGGAGGCGTGGGCTCTGATCCGTCGGTGGAATAGGAACGAGCTGTTTCATGTCCCCAGGAATAAGCCTTTTGGGGGAAAAGTGGAAAATACAGGAAAACAGCATCAGAGGGCATCACTGTGGCCGTGGTGCGTGCCCTGAGCTCTGACTGTGCCACCAAAGGCGTGTCATGCGCCTCCTGCTTTCACTTCACTGTGGGCGTCGTGGAGTTGGAGGAACTGTGTGGGGCGCCCTCAGGGGCCCCTGAGAGGATTTCTGAGCACAACCCTCCTCCACCACTGCGGTGAATCTCTTTACAAGGAGCCTTTAAAGCCATCTCCCATTACCTTGCGCAAGTGCTCCTGGGATGCTGCCCCCACCTCCGAGGGTGGTCGCGCCCGGGGCCTCGCCGGAGGACTTGGAGCTGCTGTGTCCCCAGCTGGGGCTGGAGCCCAGGGTCGTGAGTGGCTGGGGAGGTGGGGTGCGTGCCGAGCCCTGCAGTCTGATCTTGGCGTTTGCACATTATCTTGTTTCTCCCACAAGTGACTGAGACACAGTTTGCAGCCCACGGAGTCCATCTGTTGTTCAAGGCAGGTTTGCAGAGCCTTGGGCCACCCTGCAGGCTGGGTCTGCAGCCCACCCTCTCAGTCAGGGGCCCAGGGTCAGAGCTTGCCTGTTCCCAGGGCTTCTGGGACTGTTAGATGCTCCCCGTGGCTCTCATGCGGGCCTTTGGCTAGCAAGCAGGCGTGAGCACCCTGCCCAGGGCAGTGGTGCACAGAGATGGCTTGGGGTCCTGGGATTGGAACCCTGGGCTCATTTCCCTTCAGGGCTGCCCTGGGTGGGGAGGGGAAAGGGGGGGTCTGATGCATTGTGAGAGGGCCAGTGGCCAGGGAGGTGCAGGGAGCCAGCCCGGAGCAGTTCATAGTTCAGGGGTTGGGCTGATGAGGTCAGGAGACCCCCATGCTCCTTCTCTGGGCACCATGCCCGGCCTCACAGCAGGGGCAGCACAAGGCCCGGCTTTCCTGTCCTCGTGCCGTCCCGGGAGCAGACAGTGGGGACCCATCCCCACGTCCTGTGTCTGTTGGCTGCAGGTCCGTGGCCGAGGCCACTGAGGTGGACCTGAACATGCATGTGGGGCTGCACACCGGCAGGGTCCCCTGCGGGGTCCTGGGCCTGCGCAAGTGGCAGTACGATATGTGGTCCAACGATGTGACACCCTGGCCAACATCATGGAAGCCGCCGGCCTGCCTAGGTGAGTCTGGGACCCTGAGGGCAGGTGTGGGGGATTCTGATCCGACCTTCTGTGTGGGGATCTGGGAAGCCTGGCCATCTTGGCCCCCCACCAACATGGAGGAGACTTTCTCTGGGCTGATTTCAGGCACCTGACCCCATGAACCCCACAGAAAGCAGGCGAGAGGGCCCTGGAGGAGGAGACTGGAGGCGGGGGCGGTGTGCCGGGCTCAGAGCTGTCCGGAGTGCTGACGGCCTCGTCGCACTTGGCTTCTTTCTCAGACTCTGAGGGGAACGTGCTGTGGCTTCAGAGCCCCTCTGGGGAAGTTACAGGTTTCCTCCTAGAACGGGGATGAGTTCTCAATGGTCTGTGCACTTCTGATGCGTTCTAACTACATTTGCCTTCTCTGGGCTCATTTTCTTCAAACCTTTCACAAAGCCGAGGCATAGTATACTGTATGAAAAAACAAAACAAAACAAAACAAAACAAAAAACTACAGAAGCTCCCCTTCCTCCCCTAGCTGGGGGCCGAAGGACATTGATGTGGCTGCAGGAAAGGGGGCTCTGAGGCTCACGCTCGAGGTCCTGCCATCCTGATTTCCTCCCCTTAGAGGAGATCACAGGACGTGCTCACATCTACTGCAGAGACCAGCAGTGGCTCCCAGGTGCTGGAGTTGAGCGTTAGACACCTGCACACCCACGTCCGCTTCTGCACACGTCCTGTGAACGTCAGGGCAAAGCTCTGCGCCCTCTGCTCTGGCCTCTCTGACCTTCGCTGCCTGCCCTCACCCCACGGCCTGTTCTCACCCTGCAGGCCTGGCGTCCTCTGGGCACATCCTTCCCTCTCCCTCCCGGCCTGACCTCAGAGGAGGTGGTTGAAACACACAGCCCTTTCCCTGTGCCGAGGCCCTGAGCTCGGCTGGGGACAGCCAGGATCCAGCGGTGCTCGCTCTGGACAGCGGCTGCTAACCACATGAAAGGAAGGCTTACTGGAACCACAGTAGTCGCAAGCATGGAAGTTAGAATCCAACAGCAGAAAAAGGGAGGTGGGAGCTCAGAATCATCTTGAATACCACAGCTGAGCCAGCCATGGGAGTGGCCACAGCATTTCTAAATGGGCTCAAAAACCACACCATTTTTGTCTGTATCCCGGGCTGCCTCTGAGCGTCCCCTTGTGGGGGGACTCTCGCAGCCACTGACCCCTTCCTGCCAGCCCCCCACTCCCCTGTCCTCCACCCTTCAGCACAGGGTCTTGGGGGGTTGCTGTAAGCACCCTCTCACTGTCTCTGCCCCTCCCGCTCTGGCAGCCAGAGCGACCGCCCACTGACAGCACTCCTGCCGCCCCACTGTGCCGCACAAATACCTGACCCTTAGCTGGCTAGGTGGTGACAGGAGCTGCCCACCTCTCTCCTCTGCCTCCCTGCTGAGGTCCTGTGCGTTCCATCTGCCCTGCAGCTCCACAGTTCAGGACAAGCACAGATTTCCCACCGCTAGGCAGCCCCTCCCCCGGCCCTTCGCCTGGCCAGCGCCTTTTTCAAGTTCAGACTGACCAGCTTCTCTTCCCTTGTTCCACCTACCAGACCTGCAGGAGGGGCTGCCTCCTCCCTGCCCTGTTCTCTGCTTCTTCCCTTCTCTCCTCCACCCCACCCATCTCTGAAAGATGGTCCCCCACCCACCACCAAAGAAATGCCGCCAGCCTGGAGCACGGTGTTACGGAGCGCATGTCGTGTGCAGGCGCTGTTCCAGGAGGTGGGCTTTGGCAGCAGAGACAGACCCCGGCCCTGGTGGAGTTCATGCTCTTGGGGGGCCACAGGGAACACTACAGGGAATGCAGAAGAGGGGAGCATGACACAGGGCGGGGCGGTGTTAATCAACACAGAGCTGGGCTTGGGGCCCTGAGCCTGGGGGTCCTTTATCACCTGTCAGGCCAGGTCTCCCCAGCACTGAGGTGAGAGGTCGGTCAGGGGCTGGGCAGAGGTCTGGGCCGGAGGTTGAGTGTAGGGGGGGGTCACAGGCACTCGGGGCACTGACGCCCTGGAAACTCCGTGCCAATCATGACAGAGATGATGATGAAGGGTCAAGCCTGGGCCCCAGGTCCCTGAGAGAAGGGGAGCAGGGAGAGGTGGGGACGGTTAGAGGGAGCACGGGCAGCCGGAAGGAGTGTGCCCCCGGAGGAGGAAGGGCCGTCAGCTGTGTTCAGCACTGCTCTTTTGCAGCAAAATGAGGACTGGACACCAGGTCAGGTGCATGGGGCCAGCGGTGGCCTCAGCAGAGGGATCAGGGCACCAGGAGGGCAAAAGCATGGGTGCTTCCAGGGAGGCAGCGCACTGCAGGTCTCCCAGGCAGGGAGGCGGGAGGAGCAGAGGGAAGCTGGCCGGGGAGGGGCTGCTGGGAAGCTGCCTGATGGTGGGGACAGGGGCTACCGAGCCCGCCCTCCCCAGTGCCTTTAGGGGCCTGGCACACCTGGCATGTGCATCCCTCAGGGTCCTGCCCCGCCCTTGGGTTGGGGGCAGTGATAGGGGTTTTCTAGTAACCTGAGACCCCCCAGGCCCCTGGAGATGACATCCACCCCCAGGAGGTGACATCCACCCTCAGGCTTCTCACCGTTTCCTCACTTTGCCTCGCTTTAGGATTGCTGTTTCTTGCGTTAACTTGTAATGTGATTTTTTTTCTTTTGCTTGCTTTATCCACCCAACCATCCATTCTCCATACTTCCTTCCATCCACGGGAGGAATGAATCACCACTGTGTCTTTACCCCACCCTCTCATGCTGGGACTCCTGAGACTCAGTTCATGGGCTCCTTCCCAAGGCCATAGGCCCTGGGTGGTTGTCTTGGAGAGGCCAAGGCCAGGGAGGGGTCTGCTCCTTGCATGGTGACAGCTTCCAGCTTCTTGGTAGCAGGAGACCACACACCCTGCTCTGCTGCCCCAAGCACATGCAGCTCCTGGTCTTCCCCAAACCGGTGTGCTGGGTGCGTGTTCCAGGCTGCCTAGAAGCAGGTGAAATTGGATCCTGAGCAAATGCTCCTCCCCACCCTCAGGGGCCCTCAGGCCAGAACCAGCTCCAGCATATGGTGGGCCCCCCGCCGCAGGCCTCATGTCTCCCCACCCCTGCCATCGTGGACAGGACAGTCTCATAAGTAAGTGGGCCTCTGGTGCCAGGGACCTTGGAGGTGGCAGACACTGGGCATCGCCACCCTCCCTCCCCAGGGAAGGTGCACTCCCATGGCTGACTGTCTCCACTCCCACCGCACGTGCTGGTGAGTGATCGCCCCTGGTGAGGGCAGCGCTCACTAGTGAGGGGGCTCTGTCCCCCTTAGTGTCCTTGCTGCTCAGGACCAGCCAGGCCCCCAGTTTCTCCGCGGGTCCAGAGTGGGACCTTGGGTGCCGTCCGTTCCCACTATGTGCATTTAGGGCCGCCTCGCCCGAGACTCCTCCTCTTTCCCAGGCCTGGGATGCTCTGTACTGAACGCCATGGCTGACATTCCTGTCTCCCTGTGGGCCCTTCAGCTCAGCAGCAGGAGTGCCGTCCATCTCTGTTGTGGAAGCAAAGGAAGAAGGGAGGGAGGACCAGTGAATGCATGAGCAGACACCCACTCATTTCTGAAGACTGTTGGTGCCTGGGGCCCTTTTGCAGTTCAGGGCCAGGCTGATGGGGAGACAGAGTCCCAAGTGCTCTCAGAGCCAGCCATGGGGGGACACTCACTCCTGCCTTGGCGCCCTGCATGTCTGCCCCTCCCCATTCCCCCATCCCCAAGGCTGGCAAGGATTTCAGGAGATTGTGCAGAGATGCGAGGACTTAGGCTCAGGCCTTACTAAGGGGCGGGAGCTCAGGCTGCGTGTCTAGGTCATATGGGATCGATTTCTGCTCAGGTTGCGCTAACGGTGAGGATTTCTTCTGTCGCCAGAAAACTCACTTGGGGGAGTGTGAATGCCACCCACAGGGTACTGTTCCCACCTGCCCCCCGTTGTGTGGAGGCAGCGTGGGCCTGATGTTGGACCGGGTCCTCCCACCCTGCAGGTTTCGGGGACAGACTGCCAACTGGGGAGGGGCCTCACTTCTCCCCTCACCTGGCCGCCCTCTCCTTCCCCATCGTCTCTACTGAATCCTGACACTTGCTTCTTGTCTCCCTCTGGCCCCTACTCTCCTCTGCCTGAATGTTCCTTCCAAATCTCTGCCTCCTTTTCTGTAGGAAGGTTCACATCACAAAGACCACCCCGGCGTGCCTGAATGGTGACTGTGAGGTGGAGCCGGGCCATGAACACGAGAGGAACAGTTTTCTGAAAACTCATAATATCGAGACTTTTTTTATCGTGCCCTCACAAAGGCGAAAGGTAGGTTCCAGAACCCTTCCTGTGCTGCACCTTCTCAAAGACTTAACGGCTCCTTTTTTCTCTTCAGATCACTGCTTCTCAGGCCTTGAGCTCTGTGCACACTGCAGGGTGTCCCCACTAACCTTGTTCCTGGGCCCAGCCTTAGCACGTGGGGAGGGCAGTAGGGGAGGGCAGTGGGACTTAACTTGAGTTCAAGGCCCTGGGGACCTCAAGGGCTGGGCCATCCTGCATCCTCCTGCACCTCCCCTCTGCCTCTCCTGTAATCAGGTTTGAGAACCCTCTGCAGGAAGTCAGGGGTGGGGTGCCCTATGAATTGAGAGATCTGTGCACACAGAAAGGCTTGTGACCATCGTGTGTGGGGCGCTGGAGGTCACTCTGTCAAGGGAATGTGACCTGGACACGATCAAGGGTGACTGAGCCACTTCCAGGGCTCAGGTGAGGGGCGCTGGGCTCAGGTGGCCCCAGTGCTCCTTCAGGACACAAGTAGGTTGGATACAAGGTAAAACTTTTGAGTTTTGCTGCCTGGTGCATTCTCGGTCCCTGGGATGCAGTGGTACTCACGTGACATGGGGACCGTGGACGGGAGTGGCACTGGCCAGGAGAGAGAAGTGGGGCTCAGAGGGGTCAGGCAGGCATGGTGAGCTGAGTCCTGGAAAAGGGAGTCAGTGTGCAGGCAGACTGCAGGTGTGAGCATGGCCGGGAGGAGAGCTCGGGGAGAGGTTTGGGTGACCAGCGGGGGTCAAACTGGGGACCTGGGAGCGAAGAGCAGGGGCCGAGGAGGGAGGCCTGTGGGCCACTGCAGGGATGCAGGAGGTTCTGAGCCAGAGAGGGAGCCTCGGTGCCCTGCAGGGATGCTACCCTACGCGTCATGCAGAATCAAGCACCAGTGTCAGGCATGGCTGCGGTTTGGGGGTGAGCAGGGTGACGAGGTCTGTACAAGGAGCAGCCCCTTTGGAGAAGTTTGGGATGAGGAGAGAGAAAAAGGCAAAAGGCAAAAGGGGAGTCTGCGGGAAGGCCCCCGGGGGCTCATGGGTGACATTCATCAGCCTCATGCTGACCCAGCTGGGAGAGGTCCCTGAATCCACACGAGTCTGAATCCACCCCGGATTCACCATCAATCTGGCTTTCAGAGGCCTTGTGGGTATCTGAGAGCTGTGTGTTTGGAACTGGGTTGCTGGTTCTGCTCCCTGCTGTGTCTGGCGAGCAGCAGGCCTTGAGCAGGTGGCTGTGACCTCCCTGCTTGTCACATTCGTGCTCCCTTCCCGACAGGCAGGACGAGTGTGTCCACTCACAGCATTTCTCTTTGCCCCACGTCTGCACAGGTATTTCCAGGGCTGATTCTCTCGGACATAAAACTGGCCAGAAGGATGAAGTTCAAGACCGTGTGCTGCCTGCTGGTGCAGCTCATGCACTGCCGGAAGATGTTCAAGGCTGAGATCCCTTCCTCCAATGTCATGACCTGTGAGGACGATGACAAGGTAGGTCAGCCCCAGTGTGCAGGGACACGGCAGACACCAGTTGGGACCGCATTTTCCACATATCCTCTTGGCGTTGTGTTACCAAGTCCAAACTCGTTCTGTTCGCCATACGACAGGCCGGTAAATAGGGAGATGAGGTGTTGGGGCAAGGAGTAGCGGCTTTATTCAGAAAGCTGACAGACCGAAAGGATGACAGACGAATGTCCTGGAGAACCATCCTTTTCAGAATTCAGGCTCCTTTTATGCTAAAAGGGGAGGGGTGTGGTTGATTGTTGCAGACTTCTTGGTGCAGGAATTCTTTGCTCTTGTTATCTGTCCGCGTGGGTCAGGTCATGGTGTCCCTGTAAACCTCCAGTAAAACAAATGTATTTTCTATCCTGCAACTTGTTATCTTTATGTAAGTGCAAGAGTGTTAATATCTGAAAACGATCAGAGTCTAGAGAATAGACTTCCTGACTATTTCAGGCAGATCTAATATGGAGTCAGATCTGTTTCTTTTCTATTACAATCTGCGCTCCAGCCCCTGCCCTTCCACTGACGCCTGTGCCTCCTAAACATTCTCTCTTTCCCCATCATTTTGTGTTCACGGGTCTGCATGGCAGTGACTGATTGCCTGTTTCCTGAGGTTACATTGCCACCTTCTGCACTCCTGTTTTCTCTGCCTTGTTGGTTTTATGCCTTTGAAAGGAATTTCATCACTTTTTCAAACCTTTTCAGGAAGCAGCAAACTCCTGCTGTCTCACTTGTAGTGCCTTATCATAGAGGGATTTTTTTTGTGACTTTGCTTTTGAGTTCATATTTGGGAAAACTTAATTTGGAAATCCCTTAAGAGCTCTGATGATGGTGAACTCCCTCAAGAAGACTGGCCTTTCCTCTGTCAGCCATGCCGGTGGCTTTAAACTAAATGCTTGTGGTTTTGATACAGGAAAATTGTGGAGCAAGAGGATGGCCGTGTCCCAGGTCTCAGTTGAGTCCCTATGATGTGCCTTGCTGAGTGTGGGTCCTTGGCTTCACTCAGGAAAGAATTCAAGAGTGAGCCACAGCTGAGTGAAGGTAGATTCATTCAGAGAGAGATACACTTCAGAGACAGAGTGCAGGCCGTCACGATGAGAAGGGAGAGTGATCACGAGGTGCGGGGTTGTCAGTTTTTATGGGCTTGGTAACTTCATATGCTAACAGGTGGCAGGATTATTCCAACTACTTTGGGGAAGGGGCGGGGATTCCCAGGAATCAGACCACTGCGCACCCTCTCACAGCCTTGAAACAGTCCTGGCCCCCATGGGAGGGCCAATTATCATGTGATTGTATTTTAATAAGTGTAGATTGAAGCTTGAGGTCCAGTGGGAGATGAATCTTCCACCTTCTTGGTGCTAATTGCTGTGTCTTTCTTTTAATGGCTGTGCCCTACCCCCTTCCCTCCGGTCTCAGTTTCTAGAAGTCTCAGGTGGGGAAGCTGGCCCCAGATGGCAGGCAGGTGCAGACACACTGCTGGGGTCCTCCGGGACAGAGCTGGGTCTGAGACAGGCCAGCTTTTTCGCCTTCCCCAGTGCACGGTCTCCCCTGGTCAATATTTGCTGATGGAGCCTCTCAGGGCCTGGGGTTCAGCCAGAGGGCTTCAACCTCCCTGCCCATCTTGCTCAGGCCCCAGCTTTTCTGTGAGAGCCCGGGAAACATTAAAGGACTCAGGAAACTCTGGTCTCCTCAGACTGCAGCAGCCCGGGCCGCTCCCATGGTGGCCCCGTTCCCTGGCCTGCATCCCTGCTGTCTTGACACTTTTGGCCGCCGGTCATTTTCCTTACTTTCTTGACTGCTGAGTTTCAAAGTATGTGTGGGTTAATACATTTACCTAGAATTTGTAACAGGACAACTTTCAGGCTTCCTCATTGCCAATATTGCCAGAGTAGAAACAGGGATTTAATTGCTGTCTTCTTCCTCCAGCGCCCCCACCCCCAGCCCTCTTGACTGAACTTGACCCCTCGGGGATGGAACGGGGGTAGGGGAGTGAGGCGCACAATTGAAACGCGTCCAAAATGCAGGATCAGGATAAGTAACAGTAACAATAATTAGTGCAATATTTTAAAAATTCAAACGTAACCCAAAAGAATCCACAAGGAACAAAAACATCAAATTTCGGGTGAAGCCAGGGCAGTCCAGAGCCATCCTGGAGCCCGAGGCAAGAGCTGATCTCCCCCAGGACTCCTCACAGAGGAGGATTGACAAGACCTAAGGGTCCGGGCTTTTCCCGGGCGGAGCACGCTGACCGGCGGCAGGAGCCTGTGACCCCTGGATTCGACCTGATTAACCCACACAGTTAGGGGTCTCTCCTTCGCTGGGGCTGGGCAGCCTCCTCAGTGTCCCCCCTTGGACCTCGGAGCTCCAGCAGCACCCGCCCCTGCTCCTCCCACGGCTCCTGAGGTCCAGGAGGAATTGCACACCTGGGCTCACTGGCCCACCTTCTCTGGCCAGTGTCTCCAGCCCCCTCCCCTGACCCTGTGGCCCAGGACCCTGCAGGAACCTGCAGCTCCATCCCTCCCATCCCAGGTCGCAGGCTGCCTGCGTGCAGGGCCCCTTCCCTCCCCCACTTCATACTAGTGTCAGGAGTCACATTTGGCTTCCTGGATTCCCGCATCCTGCGTGCCTTTCACCTGCCTGGCTTTGTGGCCTTCCCGCCCTCCCTGGGAGCACGAGAGGTGGGGTCCTGGGTTTCGTCTTTGGCCCCTCTGTCCCACAGTCTCCCACAGGCCCCCGGACCCCAGCTCTGACTGGCTAGCCCCTTCTCCCCCTTGGAAGAAGCTTTACAGTGAGCTATAGGGTAGTGGGTGCATGTGTACCTCAGGGCCTGCTCCCCCAGTGATTGTTTCTGTCACCTTGTGCCCTCACTCCAGGGTCCAAAGCCAAGCTCCCATCTATCATGTGGTTTCCAGGCTCCCTATTTGAGCTCCCTGCCCTGGGAGGGTCCCCGCTAACTCCCTTCCCACACCCTGGATAACAGCTGGCTAGTACATCCAGACTCAGCCACGCACTGTCTTCTCCGCCTTGGTCTCCATCTCTGACCCCTCGCCCCATGGACAGCCTCTGTGGGCCTGGCATTTCCTCTCCTGGCAGGGCAGACAGTGCAGCCTCCACAGGAAGGTGCCGTAGGCTGGGGGCTGAGCTGGGAGCCTGGACCTCTGCTGCCTGGCTCTGCACCTCTTCATCACCACTAGCCTTGTGATTAGTGAGAAAGAGTCCAGAATGGGGCTGGTAGCAGCGTCTGCAACATGGGATGGCATCAGGGTGAAGATGGGGCAGTGACAGGCAGGTGACCTGAGGCGGGAGGTCCTTGGTGGTCCTGGAAGGATGGATTGGAGAGGCCGTGCATGGATAGGGCCAGCCTGGACATGTAAGGGGATGATGTGAGTGACCCATCAAGTGATCACGTGCATGGGGAGCAACACATCCACCTGCTGCCTCTCCCTGGCGGGTCTCAGATCCTGCCTCTGCTTTAGGACGAAGTCTGTTTCAGCATTCTTGTTCCTGTCTTCCATTTACTTCATCTGCATCTCCAGGCCTGACAGCCTGATCGAGGTCACCTTGGAGATGGAGCAGGGGAAGCCGGTGGGATCAGGGCAGTGGGTTCCCCTGCCTTTTGTGTCTTCGCACCGTGTTTGGAGAAATCGTGTCTCAAGTTCTGGGGAGCGACCTGCAGATGTATGTGGTTAGCTTCAGACCACGGTCCCTCTTGGGTCCACCTGGTCTCTGGCCTCTCCTGGATCAGGGCTGTGGGAGCCCAGAGTGGGTTGGCCCTGAGGGGGCGATGCTGTGCAGGGCGCCTCCTGGCAGTGCCTGGGCTGTTGGGGTTTGGTCTCAGGACTGCCAGCTGGGCTTTCCCGGACTGCTCCCCTTAATGTGCAGGGACAAGCACCTGCCGTAAACCCCGACCCCCACGAGCTTACGCTTGTTCTGTTTCTTCCTTCAATGTTCCTTTCTGATCATAAAATGAATTTATGGTGGAAAAAAGTATAGAAAGATACAAAACTGCACAAAGAAGACAATGAAAAGCATTCATTTACAATCCAACCACTTGCAATCAATTTATCGTTAACATTTTGGTCTTTCTTAAGTGTGTATATATTTATACATTTTTTCAGTAAAATTGATGGGATGATACACAGTTTGCTGCTTGTTTATTTTCACTTGCCAGTATTTCCTTATCTTACTGAATATTCCTCAAAAATAGGGTTCTTTAATCACCGTGTAGATTTTCAGCCTGAGAGACCACTTACTTACTCAACTTCCATTGGTATTTAGGTCATTTCTGGTTTTTGTTTCTGAGGTTTTTTTTTTAATCAAAGTAAGTAATTCACAGCACTTTTGCCCACGAAATTGCATTTACATCTCTGATCACTTTGTGTGATGGAATTCTCTGAGTCGAGTGCCTGTGAAAGTGAGTCTGTAGCTGGTAAGACCGCGTTAACCTGTAGCAGCAGGTGGGGAACGTGCCTCCCCACTGCTCTCTCTCCTTTTTTTGAAATGCTGCTTCTATCCTTCTCTTTGTGTTTAAAATACCTAAACATATCTATTTAAAAAAATAAAATAACATGTAGACACAATGCAAAAATTAAATCCCCTAAACTGTTTATCATTTTGTGTTACCGTCCAGAAGAATCTGGCAGTGTGCCAGAAGGTGACGGGAAATAGGATTTAACCTATTTGACTGTCCCAACACCCTGTTTTTTCACTCAGTAACAGACATCAGAGATCCTAGCGGTGCGGGCCGGGTGGCCTCCACCTGCAGACACAGATCGTTGTTTTTTTTTTTTTTTAAATATATCTTAGTGAACTTTATAAGGAGTTTATAAGCCTGGGCCACTTCTTTGTAGTGAAATTGCTGGGTTAAATGGTGTATATATTTTAATTTTTGATAGCTGATACCAAATCGTTCTCCTCTTGTTTTCTGAGCCTCCTGAACACCCAGCTCGGCCTTAAACCCGGGACCTGGTGCCTGCTGGTAAGCACGCACTCTCCCGCTGAGCTCTACCCCGACCTCGGGCTCAGCACATTTGAAGTATTTTTGGCTCCGTGCTGTGTCTTCCCTCCTGCTCTCCTGTTTCAGAGCCACAGAGGGCCTTTCCTGCCCCTTCTCCCAGCTTTTTGTTTTAAACATGTCTAGGAATTCTTTAAAAATATATTTTCCAGTATCTGAATTTAATGAAGATAAAATTCCAGTTCATGTTGGTTGGATCACCCTTACTGAAAATGCTTCTAGTAAATTTTTACTTCCTTCGACTTTTTTGATCTACAGTAGTATCACATTTTTTTTTTTTTTTAGAAGGCGAACCATTGCTCACATTTGGAAGGCACCAGCTACTCCTATTTCATCCTTATCTAGCTGGGTAACTCCAGAGCTCACAGTAGTATCATGTTTAAATGCTGATCATTTTTGTTTCTCTTTTACATCCTTTATTAAGTGATGCTGATGAGTGGCATTCTTTTCCATTCTGGCCTTAATTAGCTAAAACAAAGGTTTACTATTAATTGCAATGCTTTTGGTTAAGAAGTTGTCATAGGTACCAAATTATCTCAAGAAAGTAGCCCATGTGAGTGAGTGTGTGCACTTTTTAAAATGAGATGTTGAATTTTAGAAAATGCTATTCAGCATCTCTTGAGATGGTCAGTCTGGTGGGTCTTCTCCTCTGACTCTTACAGGGTGAACAGAGTTACAGGATCCTGCAAGGTTTCTTTGATGTTTAGTAGGTTTTTACTCACTTTCTGTCCCCGCTAAATCAGGATGCTTGAGGTACACCCACTGCGAGGGGCAGCTGAGGGCTCCCCTCTCTGCCATCACAGTGATGCATGTGCCACTCTTTTGTCAGTGGCTTTTAGTTGCTGCAGGAGGAGACTGTAAACCTTGAGGTGACAGGCTAACCTGAGGTGGCTCCAAGGTCCATCAGCCCCAGATAAGTCAGACCAGCTTACAGTCACCATTGGCCACTAAGCTTCTGAGTAGAAGGTCACTCACTGTGGTCGAGACCCAGGTCAGGTCTGCCCACCTGGGGACAGTCTGCACTGGTATCTGGAAAGCTGCTGGACAGAGCAGGAGACCCGAGACACAGCTCTGTGCTTTGCAGACTTGGGAACACTTTTATTGATCTCAGCTGCTTGTCTGCTTCAGGACAATGATGGCCAGCTGGAGGACTCCCTCTGGGCCAGGTGTCTTTCCTTGGAGTATGAACATTTCTAGATCCTCATGAGCGCTAACTAGGAAAGTGGAGCACAGAGAAGTTAAGCAGCTCACTTCAGGTTGCACAGCCCCTGGTTTTTGCATCCCTGCGATATCCTTCCCTTTGGCGGGTCAAGAAAGACGCTCAGAAAGCCAAGTATCACTTCAAAATTAGCAATATTTTCCCTTGACTTGATTTGGATTTGTTTTTAAAGGAAGTGTATGTTTGTTGTGGGAAAGAAGAGCAAAGCATGACAAAGGGGAAAATCTGTAATTACGATGCCAGATGCCAGGAGCTGGCCATGGTTAACATTCTCCACTGATGGAGTTCCCATCCCACTGTTGAGCCGCCCTGAGGGCCGAGGGTGACATCTGCCCCCCAGATGTCAGCCCTGCCCACACAAAATAACTCAGCACAAAACCCTGAAATCTGATGACTGTGTGTGATACCTGCCTAAAGGCAGCCTCCTGGGCCCTCCCCACAGGAGAGCTAGCTCCCAGTCTCACAGACACAACATCAACTTTTTTTATTTCCTTGATATTTACAAATGTGTCAGGTCCTAGAGGGAGAAAGAATTCACAGGAGCACAAGACACTCGCACATTAACTCAAGGCAGACTTCACAGTTTCTTTCTCTCCCGCTTGCAGTCTTTTCCGTGCTTGGTTTCAGGCCCAGGGGAGGCCAGAGCACATCTGGAATTGGAAGTGCGAGCCTCTGATTGGAAAATAACACATTCCCAGGCTGGTACCTGCTTAGGGAAAAATTTGGAGGGATGTACTGCAAAAGACTGACGGTTTATTTCCAAGCAGGGATTGGGAGTGACTTAGGTTTTGTTTATTTACTTATTTAATATTTTTTCAGCTTTCTGGAGATAGAATTGATAGACTGCTGATTGCATGTGTGTGAGCTGTGGAATCAAGCAGCCTGTACCCTCCACACAGTTTCCCACGGGGTTTCTGTTGCATCTTAAAACTAGTGTGACACCCAGACTAGGAAACGGACATTGGAGCACCGAGTGTGTAGTCCTGTGCCACCTCATCACATGGTGGATTCGTGTAACCATCCACACGTGACATTACATACAGAACATTTCCATCACCACCAAGGTCTCTCCCTGCTCAGGGTCACACCGCCTCCCTCCCCACAGCCATCCTTAACACTGGTTCTCCCTGCCTGTAACTTTGTCACTTGAGAATTTGGTGTAAATGGAATCACACAGTGTGTGACCTTGGGAACTTGGCCATTTCGTCACTCAGCTCCATGCCCCTGTGTTCTTCTGGGTTATTGTTGGGATGGGTAGCGCCTTCCTTTCCGTGGCTGGCTGGCACGGCGTGGCTGGGATGGCTCACTTTTGTTCAGCCACTCACCTGCTGAAGGACATTTAGGTTGCTTCCAATTTGTATATTACATATACAACTACTATAAACATGCAGGTACAGATTTTTATGTAGACATAAATTTTCATTGTCTCAGATTGATGCTCAGGTGTGCCATTAATGGGTCGTGTTTTTTTCTTTTGTTTTTTGAGGTGTGGCAACGGTTTATTGATTGATTGATTGATTGATTGATTTACTGGAAGTGCTGGGGATTGAACCCAGGACCTTGTGCATCCTAAGCATGTGCTCTACAACTATAGCCTCCCCACTTGTTCTCTCTTTAATAGGGAACAGCCAAACTGTTTTCTGGAGTGACCATCCCATTTCACCTTCCCATCAGCAGTGTGTGCGTGATCCAGTTTTCTCTGCTTCCTTGTCAGCACTTGGTCCTGTCACTCCTTTTTATTTTCCCCAAACATTACTGTTGTAATAAATGTGTGGGGATATCTCTTTGTGATTTTATTTTATATTTCCCTGATGGCTAATGATGTCTCACATCTCAAGTGTTTATTTTCTTTTCTTTTTTTTAACATTTTTTATTGATTTATAATCATTTTACAATGTTGTGTCAAATTCCAGTGTTCAGCACAATTTTTCAGTCATTCATGGACATATACACACTCATTGTCACATTTTTTTCTCTGTGATTTATCATAACATTTTGTGTATATTTCCCTGTGCTATACAGTGTACCTGTGCTATACAGTGTAATCTTGTTTATCTATTCTACAATTTTGAAATCCCAGTCTATCCCTTCCCACCCTCTACCCCCCTGGTAACCACAAGTCTGTATTCTCTGTCCATGAGTCTATTTCTGTCCTGTATTTATGCTTTGTTTTTGTTTGTTTGTTTGTTTTTGTTTTTGTTTTTTAGATTCCACATATGAGCGATCTCATATGGTATTTTTCTTTCTGTTTCTGGCTTACTTCACTTAGAATGACATTCTCCAGGAGCATCCATGTTGCTGCAAATGGCGTTATGTTGTCGGTTTTTATGGCTGAGTAGTATTCCATTGTATTAATATACCACATCTTCTTTATCCAGTCACCTGTTGATGGACATTTAGGCTGTTTCCATGTTTTGGCTATTGTAAATAGTGCTGCTATGAACATTGGGGTGCAGGTGTCATCCTGAAGTAGATTTCCTTCTGGATACAAGCCCAGGAGTGGGATTCCTGGATCATATGGTAAGTCTATTCCTAGTCTTTTAAGGAATCTCCACACTGTTTTCCACAGTGGCTGCACCAAACTGCATTCCCACCAGCAGTGTAGGAGGGTTCCCCTTTCTCCACAGCCTCTCCAGCATTTGTCATTTGTGGATTTTTGAATGATGGCCATTCTGACTGGTATGAGGTGATACCTCACTGTAGTTTTGATTTGCATTTCTCTGATAATTAGTGATATTGAGCATTTTTTCATGTGCTTTTTGATCACCTAGGATCCATTCTGAGTTAGTTCTTTAAAATTAAGTGTGAAGTTTGGGTCAAGGTTTATTTATTTGTTTTTGCTAATGGCTCTGCAGAGGCCCCAACACTGTTTGTTGAAAAGCCAAGCTTTTTCCATTGAATTGCGTTTGCACTTTGTCAAAAATTGGTTGCCCATTGCAGAGGAGGGGATAGCTCACGTGGTGGAGTGCATGCTTAGTGTGCACGAGGTCCTGGGTTCAATCCCTAGTACCTCCTCTAAATATAAAGAAATAAATAAAGCTTAATACCTCCCCCTCAGAAAACCACCACCAACAACAAAAAATCAGTTGCCCACACTTGTGTGAGGCTGTTTCTGGGCTCTGTGTTCTGTTCCCTTGATCTGTGTGTCTATCTATCCCTGTGCCAACACCACATTGTCTGGATTTAGATAGTAAGTCACTGTCAGTCCCTGTCAGAGTGATTGCTCTCACTTGATTCTTTTTAAGAAAAAGGAACTATTCTAGTCCCTTTGCCATTCCATTTCATATTTAGAATAAACTTGTATTTCTACCAAAAAAAAAAAAGTCCTTCTAGGATTTGAGGGGAATAATGTTCAACTTGTGTCCATCCACATGGGAAGAATTGACATCTTCACTATGTTGAATCTTCTAATCCTTGATAGTATGTCCATTTACTGTGGTCTGCTTTGCTTTCTTTCACTGGCACTCTGTAGTTTTCAGCCTACAGTTCTGTATGTGTTTTGTTAGATTCACTAGTATTTCACTTTCTCAGTGATTGTAAATGTTACTGTATCTTAATTTTGGTCTTCACGTGCTCATAGCTAGTATGAAGAAATATGATTGACTTTTAATGTTTATCTTGTATCCTGTGACCCTGTGGAACTTACTCATTCATTCCAGGATCTTTTCTTCCATCAGGATTTTCTATGTAGGCTATCATATCATCTGCAAATAGGGACAGCTTTCTTTCTGTCTGATCTACCTGCTTTTTATTTCCTTTTCTTACCTTATCACACCGGTTAGGGGGGTTCTAGCGCTATATCAAATAGGAGAGTGAGATGGACAGCTCTGACTGCAGATTGTAGAGGGACAACATTCAGTCTTTTACCATTGAGTGTGATGTTAGCTGTAGACGTTTTTCATCAAGTTGGGCAGTTCCCCTCCATTCCTAGTTTTCTGAGCATGTTTATCATGAATGGATATTGAATTTTGTCCAGTGCTTTTTCTGTATCAATGGATATGACCATGGGGTTTTCCACATGATGGTTAATGTGGTTTTAACATAATGAATTGCACTGATGTTCAAATATTTAAACAGCCTTGCATATCTTGAAATGGTCATGCTATATACCTCTATATATTGCTAAATTCTATCTACTAATGTTTTGCCAAGGATTTTTTCCATCAGTATTCATGAGGAATATGGCCTCAAATGTAATTTTTTTTTTTTTTTTTTGCTGTCTTAGTCTGGTTTTGGTGTCAGGTTAATGTTGACTTTATAAAGTGAGCTGGGAACTGTTATCTCCTCTTCTATTTTCTAGAATCTATTGTATAGAATTTTTGTTAATTTTTATTTAACTGTTTGGTAGAATTCTCTGGTGAAATCATCTCGGCCTGGAGATTACTTTTTCATGAATTTTAAAATTATGAATTAACTTTCTTTAGCAAGTACAGGGCTATCCCAATTATCTTTCCTGTTGGGTGAGTTGTGGTAGTTTGTGTGTTTCAAGGAGTAGGTCATTGATCTAAGCTGTCAGATTTACTGCTAGAGACCTACTGATTTTATCAGTATTTTCAAAGAGCCAAGTTCATTGCTGTATGCTGAGCACTGTCCAGTTCTCACATACGGGGCCCAGAAACCCTCCACACGGAGCCACCACTCAGGTGCCGTGTAACCCCACTTACAGACACGGGAGCCCAAACACCAGTGATGAGATAACTCACCTGGGATCTTGCCACCAGCAGGTGGTGGAGCCACACCTGCATCCCAGATCCCCACACCAGGCCCCCCAGACGCTGCAGTGGGCGAGGATCCAGAAGGAGGGACACATAAGAGTTCTCTTTTTTGGTAAGTGGAGAGTTTGACAACATTTCTTCCTTTCTTCCCATGATGGGTAGAGGAGGGCGCTGAGAACAGCCTCAGAAAAGCTCAGAAACCGCTCCTCTTTCTCTACAAATGTGGTCCACGCCACCCCCAGGACACATGTCAACAGGTACATCGGCCGCCTCCTGGAAGCCCGGCAGATGGAGCTGGAGATGGCGGACCTGAACTTCTTCACCCTGAAGTACAAGCAGGCTGAGCGAGAGAGGAAGCTAGGTGTCGGGGTGGGGGCAGTCGGGGGTGGCGGGAGGCTGGGGCCCTGGGACATCCTGTGAACGTGGTTGTGGCCCTTCTCAATGCTGCAGTGGTTCTGGGCATCCCCGGCACCCTTGGGAAGACCCTGGCGTCTCTGGGAAGCCAAGACCACTGATGGGGGATTTCTGTCTTGTAGTACCACCAGCTTCAGGACGAGTATTTTACCAGCGCCGTCATTCTGGCCCTCATTCTGGCCGCCTTATTCGGCCTTGTCTACCTGCTGATTATCCCGCAGTAAGTGTTGTTCTGGGTCCATCCGTCAGAGGTCACCAAGAGTCCTTTGCTTTTCAAGTTCAGGTTTGACTCCCGCAGTCACAGTCCCACGGTGCCCCCGCCTCTGGAGGGCGTTGAGAACAGTCTCAGAAAAACTCAGAACCACTCCTCTTTCTCTACAAACGAGGTCCACACCCCCCCGGGACACACGTCATTTCCTGGAGGAACTGGCTGTGCGAGCCTGCTGGCTGGTGTGCGGGGCTGCTGGTTCTCAGTTTTTAATTTTAAATTTACTCAATTCTAAGTCCTCTCTGTCCACAGCACGTGCACCACTGGCTTCATGACAGTTTCTGCGAGAGGAAACAGACCAAACAGGCACCCTGATTTCCAGGTACTTGTCAACAAATTTTCAGAAACATTAAAATGAGAAAAAGTAGGTTCTGGAAAGGAACACAGATATAATAATTTTAATAACATTTAATCATTATGAATCAAAGTGAGTTTGGAGTTTTGGGTTTGAGGCAAGAAAGACCCCAGAAAATCTCCACTTTTCTTGCAGACCTACGGCTTTGTTAATAAACCTCCCAAGTGGAGTGATTCCCCTGTGAGTTTCCAGAAAACACATGGAAGCCACCCCCAGCCCTAGACACTGTGGACACGCAGTGGCCGTCTGCATGGCCCTGCCTGGGGATCCAACTTTTTCTAGAAAAACCCTTTCCAGATGAGGCCCAGGAAGAGGGCAGTGCCCAGCAGCCAAGTCTGTGCAGCCCTCGTCCTTCCCGCACGAGGAGAGCGCCTCTCAGGCACTTCCAGGGCTAGAGGGACCCTGGGGTGGCGGGGAACTTAGGGGGGACACAGGAAGGGCTCCTCTGCTAGAAAAGGACCATCACGGGCAGCTCCCCAGGGACCACTGCTGCTTCCCCGGGGCTGGGACCCGGGTGGGGCAGGGGAGGAAGGGCGCGGTCCCAGGCATCCTCTGGGCACACGTCACCTGGCCCAGCCTGCAGGGACTGTGTGTCATCTGTCCTAGGAGTGTGGCCGTCCTGCTCCTGCTGGTGTTTTGCATCTGCTTCCTGGTGTCCTGTGTCCTGTACCTGCACATCACCCGGGTCCAGGTACGTGCATGGTGTGTCCTGTACCTGCTCTTCACCTGATCCAGGTACACGCGTGTGTGTGAGATGTACCTGCACGTTACCTGGTCCAGATACACGTGTGTGTGTCTTGTACCTATCACCTGCACAGGTAAGTGCACGGCCTCTGCATGCCCTCGTGGCAGGACAGGTGGAGGCAGTTTGTCCCTCACCTTCTGGCAGGTGAAAAGCCTTATCCATGTGGGAGAAACTCACTGGGCCCCATCCTGTGTGGGTGCTGTTTGGAGTTCTGGGAGCGTGCCCCGTAGGCGGAAGGGGTGGGTGTGGATGGTGATTGAATAAATGAACACAAGGGGTGACACTGTTCCCTCCAAAGGAGGGTCCTGTGCCCTGTCGTGTGATCGTGTCCTAGACTGGGGACTCCACACTCTCGAAGATTCTTCCTTGGCTTTGGAGCCAGGGTTGAGCTTGTGGCCCCGTGCCGCCCGAGGCTCTCAGGAGAGGGCTCTGTTCTGAACCTTCTTTTTCAAAAGTCCCATTTCCCCCCTAGACCCCCAGCTGTCATGTTTGAGAGACCCTGGGTTATCTTTGTACAATTGTTGAAAACAACTACTTTTTGAGAAGATTGAATCTAGGTGTATTTATTTAAATTCTTTATTATTCATGGGTACCTTCTTGATTTAGGTTGAGACAAAACAAAAAATGCTATTTGAATAAATAACCACAATCCTAGCTCTTTGATTTCATAGACGGAGTGGCATCTGATTGGATCAAGTGAAACTTCCCACTTCACATAAGATGGCTTTATTCACCTAATTTCAAGTGAAAGCATTGCAAATAGATGCTGGTTTCTAAGTCCTGTCACACTCGTCCCCATTGTTGGGGACCTGTGTGCCTGGTGGACAAACAGCTCTCCTGGTGGAGGGGGCCCAGGCTCCGCCAGCCCCTTTCTTTCTGAATGTCTGCTCACCCCTCCTCGCCCTCCCTCCTTGGCCTGAGCATTTTTTTCTAAGTATGATTTTGACCCAGCGCAGCAGCAGGTCCCCCTCCCGGCTGCGGGTCAGGAAGCAGCTCGGGCAGAGCGCACGGTCCTGACGGCAGGTGGCTTCAGTTCACCCAGCCGGCGTGTGCCTGTTCAGGGGCGAACCACGTGCTGACACTCCCCTCCTGAGGCCCTGGACGTGACAGCAGGGCTCTGAGTTCACCACGGGGCTTGTGCAGAAGACTGGGGCCAGGAGACAGGGGGGGCATGGTCAGCAGGATCCAGCTGGGGAGGATGGGGGCCGGCAGGTGGGACAGAACTGTCCAGCAGAGGCCCAGCATGTACCGAGGAAGGGAGATGATGCCAGTGGGCACAGCTGTGCACGCGGCTGTGTTGGGACCCATTGCAGCCACACATCCCCAAGAAGGTCTGGGAGCCAGCAGAGGGCTTTCCCCCGTGACATAGAAGTGGCCACAGCCAGGGCATCAGGGCTGGTGTGGCAGCTCTGGGACCACCTGGGCCCTTCACCCACCCCACTGGCTCCCTCGTCACTAGGGGCTGCCAGCTCTATGGCCTTCGTGTCTTTGTCTGTGAAAGGGATGGGAATTGCAGCTGATTTTCGCAAAGTCCTGGGAGCAGGGCCTGGGATGCCATAGGCGCAACTGAACATTCTTAGAACAAGAGGAGAAGCCGGTGAAGCAAAGGGGCGGGATCCCTGTCCGTCCTGGAGGCCAGGATGCCGTGACCAGAGGAGGCGCTCTACAGGGCTCAGGGTGGAGAGCGGGAGAGCAGGAGAGCAGGTGGCTGGAGAGTCACGGTGAGGGCTGGAAAGGGGCAGAGCTGGTCTGACCAGGCGTGTGGACGCAGCTGAGGCTGCGCAGCCTGCCGAGGGCATTCCTGCAGTGGTGCTGGCCCTGGGTGGGGATGTGGTGGGACCAAGGCTGAGCAGGTGGGGCGGGGGGAGGAGGAGCAGTGAGGAGGGTGCCAGAGGGGTGCACACTGGACCAGTCACTGGGCACCTGCAGTTTCAGGTGCACTTTGCTCTCTGGGGCTCCAGGCCTCTCTGCTTCCTGGGGACACGAGTGTGATGTGACTTGGAAGGAGGCCGTTGTGCCTTAGACAGCAACCCCCCTCATCTTTCTCACCCAGGCATGGTGCTGATGGTCATATTTCAGCCTCTTTTTTCCATCCACTGTCCCAGTCACCCCTTTGTGGTCTTCTGAGCACAGGCAGAGGGGCTCCCTCAGGAGATGAGAGTCCTCACTTGGGCTTCCTCCCCTCTCTGTGTTACTAAGATCAACCTCATTCTGCTTGCCACGTGATAGGCCAGTAAATCAGGAGACCAGGCAAGAAGTAGTGACTGTATTCAGAAAACCGGCTGACTTGAGAAGATGGCAAACTAATGTCCTGGAGAACCATCTTCTCCAAGTCACATTACAGGCTCCTTTTATACTAAAAAGGAGAGGGGTGTGGTTGGTTGTTGCAGACTTCTTGGTGCAGGAATTCTGTTCTTGGAATTCTTTGTGCTTGCAGCTGTCCACGTGGGTCAGGTCATGGTGTCCCTGTAAAACCTCTAACAAAATAAATGTTATTTTCTATTCTGCAACTTGTCATCTCTATATAAGTACAAAAGTGTTAATATCTTTAAAGGTCAGAGCTCAGAGAATAGGCTCTCCTGTCTATTTCAGGCTAAAGGCAACATTATTTTACAAAAGGTGCAGAGCTGTCAAGACTGAGCCTAGAAAACAGGGTACAGAGTTAAAGCGAAAGAAACAGATCTAATATGAAGTCAAATTTGTTCTTTTCTATTACACCTGCTGCCCTGGCAGGGCCGGTCTCCAGGGAGGAAGAGCGCCCCCCAGCCCAGCCCACCCTAGACCCTGAGAGCCCTGCGGTGGGTGGGGAAGGCAAGGAGGAGGTTTGCAACTCTGGTGAGATAAACTAGACATGGTTGATGAATGGACAGTGAGTAGAAAGTTAGAAAACCTCTAGGTTTTCCCTCTTTGGGAAGAGAGAGGGAGCCCAAGCAGAGGGCAGGGACCCCAGAGACAAACCCAGGAGCTCCTGCCAGCCCCTGCAAATGCCCAGTCCTGGTCCTCATGTTACATCATTTTCTGCCACAGCCCCAGTGGCTCCTGCAGTGTATCTGTGTGGGACTGAGTTCGTTTATTTAGCATAGATTTGTCAGTATTTTTTAAACTTCAGATTGCAACTCACTGGGGGCTGTGAAATCTTTTGTGTGTGTGTGTGTGTGAGTTGTAAACAAAAGAAACAGAACAAGAATGAATGAAAATGTCAGTCTATTGATTGTCATCAGCGTTTCCTGGAACTCTTTGAGTTGTATGTAGTCTGTGCGACTGTGATTTACAATATGGCTCTTAGTTTGTCGCCTGGTTGGAAGCCTTTGAATGCCCCGCTCCCCCCGCAGTGGGAGTACGTGGTCCAGGGAGCTGGGCCACACCTTCTCCTGGCCCCTAACGCACGGCAGGAGCCCTGAGAATAAGCCAGGAGCATGGCCGGCTGAGTGGAGAAGGATGTGGTTGTGTAGTTATCCCCTTTGCCTAGACTGTTTAAACTCCACAGCCACAGGGCTGAGGCACGGTGGGATCATCACTCAGCGGCCACCCTGCCTCCCACGACCATTTGGTGCAGCTGTGGTGCTCCTGTGTCGTGTCCTGGTCACGGCACGCTCCACGGCTTCTCTCCCTGCAGAGCACAGGGTCTCGCTCCACATTTGCCCTGCATCCTCCTGCTTTGTGGCCTCATCCCGCTGTTGGGGCCCTTTCTGAAATTCAGCTCTGGCTGTGAACTGCCTCTGGCCGTGGGGTCCGGGACGCCCAGCCTGGCCATTGCTACACAGTCACTTTCTGAGACAGTGACAGCGAGCTTTGAGGATGGTCCAACAGCTAACACCCCACTGGGCCGCCTTTGACTAATCGTGGGTGCCGTTCTAGGGGCATTTTCCATTGTTCATGTCGGATCAGCTGTCTTTTTTTGCTGTGACGACAAATTAGTTCTCGTGCTATTGTTTGGTCTGTGCGTGAATCTGTCTCAGCTCCACGTGAGCTGAGCAACCCGCTCTGTGTCCTGGTCTGTAGAGCGAGTGAGGTTGGCTGGTGGTGTCCAGGCCCCGGTTCCTCACCTGTAGAGCAGGGATCGTAATGAACCCGACTTCACGGGGTGGGAGGGTTAGAGGGGTAACCACACGCCCGGCCCAGGGCACCCTCGCTGGTCCGTGCTTTCTGCAGCGTCCCATGGTCTCTTTTTTTGTTTTCATTTCTAGTTTCAGAAGTGTGATTCTAAGATCTTCTGACTATCCTTGAAATCATTTGTCAAATATTATAAAAATGTGTTTAAATAGGCTTAAAATAAAATTTCTAATAACTTAACAAAAATTGTATAAAGCCTGTGTGAAGAAAATGATAAAACTTAAAGCATGTAAGAGAAGAAACAAATAAAGGGAAATTCTTACCATCTCTGAGATAGAAGGATGCAGTATTATAAAAATGTCAAGTTAATCTATTCTGTGAATTTCAGTGCCAGTCAGTGTCACAGGGTAGAGCAGATGGTGGGAAGTGTTGCTCTTTTCAATTTAAATATGTCACCTTTCAGTTTTTTAATTTTGGCAACTTTTTCACCTGGGAGATTAATTATATGAAATCAGCCAGGAAACGTGTGTGGAAGATGAATTATGGGTGAGGATCTCGCCGCGTTCAGATGGTTCTGGACGTTCTGTACTGTGAATTATCTGCTGTGGCCACAAACGACTTTGTAAAACAGGTTGTGTTTTCAATAGTATTTTTTTTTCAGTGTTTTCCAGGTTGCCTGACGATCCAGATCTGCACCATCTTGTGTATCTTCATAGTCATCTTAATCTACTCTGTGGCCCAAGGATGTGTGGTGAGCCTGTCTGCGGGGGCTGGGCGTGGAGAGAGCCGTGAGGTGCAGGGATGAGGGGCACCTGCAGGAGCCGCACTGAGGGCCCGTTCCTAGGATGGGGAGGGAAACAAGGGGGTCAGAGATGGGCCTGGGGTGCCCCAGGAAGCCAGGGTGAGGGGGACATCACCCAGTGGAGGAAACATGATCGGCCCTTCGTAGTGTGCCAAGGACAGAAGCTGGGCAGAGAAATAGGAAGGAGAGGGTGGTGGGGAGAACAGGATGGAGCTGAGTGGTTTAGAAGGATGGTAGGGGTCTCGTGCCCCCCAGCCCAGATCCTGGGGCTCCCCTTCTGGTAGTGAGGAGCCTCTAAGGGCCGGAACTGGGTGGGAGTGTCTGAGGCCCGGCTGATGGCACTTGGGGAGTGGGTCGGAGCCAGAGGCTGGAGAGAGTGGGGGAGGAGGGGGTGCTGTGTGCCCTGAGTGGGGCCCTCTCCACACTCCTGGGCCCTCCATCCCCCTCCAGGTGGGCTGCCTGCCCTGGGCCTGGAGCTCCAGCCCCAATGGGTCCCTGGTGATCCTGTCATCTGGGGGCTGGGCCCCAGTGCTGCCTGCCCTGCCCTGCGAGTCTGCGCCCCACGCCCTGCTGTGCGGCCTCGTGGATGCTCTCCTGCTGGCCGTGTTCCTGCGTGTCTCCTCCTTGCTCAAAGTGATCCTGCTCGGCGCGCTACATCCTGGTCCTGGAGCTCAGCGGGTACACAAAGGCCGTGGGGTAGGTACGCTGCTCCTGCCAGAGCCCATGGGCGGGCATCTCAAATACCCGCCTGTGATGCCCCGTGTTCCAGTTTGCTGACTAGAAGCTCGTTACTGCCTGGGTTTCTCCCTTACTTCACTTGGGTGCCAGTTCCAGCAAGTCATTGGGTTTCCCCATGAGATGTGGCTCTCAGCCCTGGGGGGGGGCACGTCTGAGGGGCCCCCTGTGGATGGGTCCTATGTTCTTGGCACTGATGTGGGTTTTCCTCCTTCTCTTTCACAAGGGGCGGCAGCATCTCCAGGCGCAGCTTCGAGCCGATCATGGCCATCCTGCTGTTCTCCAGTGCGCTGGCCCTGCACGCCCGGCAGGTGGATGTCAAGCTGCAGCTGGACTACCTCTGGGCCCTGCAGGCAAGAGGAGCCCCTCTGCTTCCTTGGGGGTTGGCAAGGGAGTCCCTTGGGAGGGGTGTCATGTAGGGGCTTCTGGCTAGATGCCAGCAGCCCTGTGGGTGGTGGTAGGTGTAAGGACCACTGCAGGGGGGGTCTTGCGGTGGGGGAGAGAGACGAGGCTCCACCCTAATACAGCAAGGGCAGGTGGGCGTGTGTAGTCAAGGGGCAGAGTTGGGGCAGTGGATGTAAAGTTGCTAAGAGGAGAAATCAGAGGTGAGGGGTTTCTAAGCTGATCTAACAAGATTCATGCTGAGGACAGGCCAAGGTGATCAGACATCACCTGAGAAGGGAAGGAGATGAGGAACCCAATCAGATGTGTGGGGTGATCTGATGTCAGGGATGAGGTGTCTGGTTGAGCTGGCTCAGCAGGGTTCTTGCTAAAGCTGGACAATGTGGAAGTGAACAGGGATGCCCCAAAGTCAGGGCCCAGTTGGGAAGAGGGTTCAGAGTCTGGTCCAGGAGAGAATCTTGTCAGGTGGCGGGTTGTTGAGTGAGTGAAGGAAACATGGATGAGCAGGCGAGTGACTAATGGAGGATCCCGCCCTCCCCAGGCGGAGGAGGAGCAGGACGACATGGAGAGGATGAAGCTGGACGACAAGAGGGTCCTCTTCAACCTCCTGCCGGCCCACGTTGCCCAGCACTTCCTCATGTCCAACCCCCGGAACATGGTGAGCATGCGGCCTGCGTGGCAGCTGCTTCCTGGGCACTGAGACCCAGCAGGGTGCTCCTCCCAGCCGAGCTGGTCTGGTGGGGGCTGCAGGGCTGCAGCTGGAGGTCCGACCCAGAGGGACCCTCCTCCAGCCTAAAGTCGCAGAGGGTGGCCATTTCCAAGCCCTCAGCTGCACCAAGGATGGGAGGCCCCCTGCCCACCCCCAAGGGCAGGGCAGAGGCTGGGCCATCAGGAGGCCCCTGGGACGTGGGATTGACAGATGACCAGAACTGGTGTGCCCTCCCCTTTGATCCTGAAAGAGAGAGTAGCATTCACCATCCCCACAAGGCGGGAGATCGGGCTTCAGGAATCCACACTCAAGGGGGAAAGCGCTGTTTCAAGGCCTTTATGTTCTGGGTGGCGCCCCCTCCTGGCTCAGTTTGTGTGGATGCCCTGGCCCTGCCCTTCTGGCTGCAGGGCCGGTGGTTCATTCCCTCCTCCATGTTCAGCGCAGTCAGGGGCCATGACCTAGAGGTGCAGCTCTAAAACCACCCCAGCAGCACAGCACAGGGCTTAGAAAAGCTGACTCAAAAATAAAGGGGCTCAGGTTGGCTTTTTAGGTCCTAAAGGCACAAACACCAAGACTCAGCTTGACCATCTTTGGCCTGAAATAGCTCCCAGGCTCATCTCTCATCCTCCTGGGCCTGGGGCTGTCCAGAGCGGTTTGTTTTCCCACAACAGTGTGCCCCTCCCTGGTGCCTCCTCCCCTCCTCTCAGGGGGCTCTGCTCCCACCTGTGAGCTGAACGACCTCGCGGTGTCCTGGCTGCTCCAAGCCCCCTCCTTGTGCAGTGTGGGGTCCCAGCACATCCTGGCAGCCCAGGCAGGAGTTTTCCTGGTGGGGCCTGTCCCCAGCACCAGCGCTGAAAGCTGTTCTGGTCACAGTCTCGGCGCTGGTGGCTGACCCGACCTTTGACCCTCAGGACCTGTACTACCAGTCGTACTCGCAGGTGGGGGTCATGTTCGCCTGCATCTCCAACTTCAACGACTTCTACATCGAGCTGGACGGCAACAACATGGGGGTAGAGTGTCTGCGCCTCCTGAATGAGATCATCACCGACTTCGATGAGGTAAGGGCCGCCCCAGTGCCCCGACCCCCTGGGGCCTGAGGGCGCCTGGGTACCCAGCCCCCAACAGTTCTGAAGTGTAGCATGTTCTCTGCAGATGCACATACACTTTGTCTCCTTGGGAATACCAACGGACTTTGACCGTTGAGGAAGGGGCTTTGCCTTAGGTTGGGGAGGATGGATTCTGGGCTAGCAGGTGGGGTGCTGGCACCTGTACCCTACCTTGTAAGTGCTGGGCTCAGGTGGGTGGCCTCACTTATAGGATGGGCGGGTGGGCATCTCTGCATCCTCCACCTTGGGTCCCATGTCTGTGCCAGATCTTCCCTCGCTGGGGGCCCGTCCTCCTCCTGGGTGGTTGTGACCTCAGCTCCTGAAAGACAGTGTGTTCTGTATGCTTCCTCCTGGCTCCTCTTTCAAATGCCTTTGTAGGTGCCCCTGAGGCCTGAGTTTCTTAGTTTTTCAGTTCAGCCCCAGAACTTATCTCAGAGCCACATGAAGAAGACACGTTGCTTTCCAGCACGTGCCCATCCACTCCACAGTTACTCCTGGTGGCTGTACACTGCCGTGACTTGTCTAAAATGTTATGTAACATTTAACAGTTTTGTGTTTCAAACAAAGCTCATGGACAAAGACTTTTACAAGGACCTGGAGAAGATCAAGACCATTGGGAGTACCTACATGGCTGCTGTGGGGCTGGCGCCCACAGCTGGGACCGAGGTGAGTGCCTGCCCGCTGTCCAGGTGTGCCCTGCTCAGAGACTGGGTCCCAGCTCTGCCCCAAACTGCCCAGGGACCATGGACAGAGTCCCCACTGTGGGCTTTGGTTTGCCCTTTGCATTGGACTAGGGCAGCAGCCTGCAGGCTGTCTTGTCAGTGACCAGCTCTCTCTAGACACGACCTCCTGTGGAAAGTCAACAGAGGAAAGGCCCATCATAGGGACTTCCTCCAGCCCTGCCCCCTCCCCACTGGCACCCCACCACCACCACCGTGGCAGCCTGGCACCACTGAATGTTCCCCTTTTCTGATGCAGGATTGTGAATAAAGTCCTCAGGTTGCTCCTATAAAAGAGACAGAAAAAGAAAGGAAGATGTAAAAAAAATAAAAATAAAAGTGCGATGGCTAGAAAGCAGTTGTACATACAGTAGATACTAATCTAATTGTATCAATAATCACCTTAAATGTGAATGGTCTAAATACACCAATTAAAGAACAGAAACTGATCAAGTGGCTAAAAAGCAAGACCCAACTAGATTTTCTGCAAGAAACACACTTTAAATATAAAGACACATACACATTAAAAATAAAAGGATGTAAACAACCCAAATGTCCATCACCAGATGACTTGATAAAGAGGATGTGGTGGAACATATATACAATGGAACACTACTCAGCCATGAAAAAGAATAAAATAATGCCATTTGCAGCAATATGGATGGACCTGAAGATTGTCATTCTAAGTGAAGTGGGCTGGAAAGAGAAAGAAAAACGCCATATGACATCATTTATATGAGGAATCTAAAAAAAAATAACTAATAATAAGGACTCAAATGAACTAATTATTATTTTGATGTCTGGAATATGTGTAAGCACATCTGACTGTCCTTTATGATTGGATTACCACATTCTGTTGATTCTTATTTTGTAGTTGGCTTTTTTCCTTTGATAACTATGAAAGTTTAAAAGGCTAAAGATCTAATCCGTTCTTAGAAACAATAATTAGTACATATATGTAAACTAAAAAAAAGTGCAGTATACTGTATATATGTATTCACATGCAATATAATGTGTATGTGCAGTCAAATTGTAATAATTCTACCTAATAAAACTGAAAAAAAATAACAGAATGTAAAAAACAAAAGGATGTAGAAATAAATACAATGCCAGCACTATTAAAAACTCAAGTAGCTATCTTAATTTCAGACAAAGCAAGCTTCAGATCAAGGAAAATGATCAGGGATGAAGAGGGTCATTGCATAATGAAAAACAAGTCAATTCTCCAAGAAGACTCAACAATCTTCAATATTTATACACTTAACAACAGGGGGCCAAAACTGATAGATCCGCATGGAGAAATAGATGAATCCACTATTACAGTTGGAGAATTTAGTGCCACACTATCAGTGATTGGTAGGTCCAGTCGGGTGGAAATCTGTAGAGGTAGCTGGACTGAACAGCGTCGTCAATCACCTGGGTGTAATTGACATCTATCGACTACTTCATTCAACAACCGCAGAATACGCTACTTTTGAGGCTCACATGAAGCATTTACCAAGATAGACCACACTCTGGGCCATAAAACTCGGTTTAACAAATTTAAAAGGATTGTAATCATATAAACTATATTCTCACACCAGAATGGAGTTAAAGTAGAAATCTTATTTCTAGGAGATAATTGGAAAATTCCAAAATATTTGGAGATGGAGCCATACACTTCTAAATGACACATGGGACAAAGAAGAAATCTCAAGTTGAAAAATAATTTGAAATAAATGAAATTGAAGATAAAACTTATGAAAATTTGTGGGATGCAGAAAAGGCAGTATTTAGAGAGAAATTTGTATGATTGAATTTGTATATTAGAAAAGAAAACCAATCCCAAATCAATAGTTTAAATTTCCACCTTCCACCTTAGAAAAGTAGAGAAAGAAGAATGATCTAACCTCAAGCAAGAAGAAGAAAATAAATAATAAAAGTCAGAGCACAAATCAATGAAATTAAAGACGAGAAAACAAGAGATTCGACAAAACCAAAATTTGGCTCTTTGAGAAGATCCATAAAATTGATGATCTCTAGCCATGCCAATCAACAAAAAAGGGAGAAGACACAAATATTAGAAATGAAAGAGGGGCCATTTCCACTGAACCAATGGATATTAAAAAGATATTAACGTATATTGTGAACAGCTCTGTGATGCTACACTGGAGGTCCTAACTAGTAGTCCAATAAGGGAAGGACAATAAGTAGAAGATTTGTGAATTGCAAAAGTAGGAATGGAGCCATCATTCTCAACTAAAATATTTATGTATAAACTGCTAAAATTTTTAAGTGAGTTTACCGAAATAAAATTAACATATGAATTTCTGTTTTATCTCTGTATATTAGCTGTAGACAATTAGAAAATCAAACATTTTAAAAGTTATTATTTCCAATTAGTATTTAAAAATACAACTATATGCCCACAAGTTTGATGAATGAGGAGAAACGGACCAGTGTTTTGAGAGACACAATCTCCCAAAACTCAGCTGAGAAGAAACTGATAATCTGGGTGGGGATATGTCTATTAAATACATTGAATCAATAATTAATAACTTTCCAAAACAGAAGGTGCTGGGCATAGATGGGTTTCCTGGTGGATTCTGTGAAACATTTAAGGAAGAAATCATCCCAGTTCCCTACAATCTCTTCCAGGATATAGAAGTAGAAGAAACACTTTCTAACTCATTCTGTGAGACCAGCATTACCATGATATTGAACCAGATAAAGAAATTACAAAAAGGAAAATTATGGGCCAGTATTTCTTTTGAACACAAATGCATAAATTCTCAACAAATATTAGCCAGTTGAATCCAGCAAGGTTCGAAAAGAACTATACACCACAAACGAGTTGTTGAATTTATTCCAGATAGGCAAGGCTGGCTCAACATGTTGAAATTAATTAATAAAATTCACCTTATCAACAGGATAAAGAAGAGAAATCACATTAATGGATGCAGAAGAATTATTTGACAGCCTAGAACACTCCTTCCTGATTTAAAGAAAAATTTCTCGTCAAACTACATATAGAAGGAAACTTCCTCAACTTGATAAAAAAACACCTATCAAAAAAAACCTGTAGCTTAACCACATGCATAATGATGAGAAATGCCTTCCCCATGAGGTAAGGAGCATGGCAAGCAAGCCCCTCTCACCACTCCTATTTGACATTCATGCTGAAAGTCTTAACTAGTGCAGTAAGACAAGAAAAGGAAATAAAGGTACATGGAAGGAAGGAAGGAATGAAACTCTCTTTGTTCCTAGATAGCATGAATGTTTATGTAGAAAATAAAAAAGAATCAACAAAATATCTGCAATTAGCAATTACAGCAAGGTTGCAAAATGCAAAGTTAATAAACAAAAGTCGATTACTTTCTTATATACCAGCAATGAACAAGTGGAATTTAAAAATACAATACCGTTTACATTAGCACTCCCTCCCTCAAAATAAAATATTAGGTACAAACTTTTAAAGATATATGTAGTATGTCTATGAGGAAAGCTGTAAAACTCGGATGAAGAAATCAAAGGTCTAAATAAGCAGAAAGATATTCAATGTTTCTGTGTAGAAAGAAATCGTTAAGACGTCAGTGATTCCCAACTTGACCTGTAGATTTAACTCAAGCAGCCCGGCTGCTGCACTGCTGATGTGGGGATCAAATCCCTGAGCTCATCAGGGGTACAGGCTGCACCCCTCCCCGATAGATCCCTGGCTGAGTGTCCCTGCTGCCTCTGCCCTTGCACCCCTTGAACGTAATAACCCGTGTCTGCTCACATCCAGGCGAAGAAGTGCATCTCCTCCCACCTCAGCACGTTGGCAGATTTTGCCATCGAGATGTTCGATGTCCTGGATGAGATCAACTACCAGTCTTACAACGACTTTGTGCTCTGTGTCGGTACGTGGCTGCAGGCCGTCCCATCCCGGGGGCCAGCACACCCTTCCCGCATCCACCCCAGGAGCTGGTGGCTGCGGCCCTCCCCCTAGGAGGTCATTGGTCCAGGCTCCCTTGTCTCAGGAAGGAGGGTGGAGCCACCCAGATGAGTGAGTGGGACTCAGGGACAGCTGGGTGTGCCTCAGAGCTGGGTATCAGTGACTTAGGATCTGGAAGAGTTATTGTCCAGCTCACAAAACACATGAGAAATGTAGATTGTCTCAGAGGCTTTCAGATACACCTCTGAATCCACACTTAGCTGGGGGAAGATGCCCCATTTCCCTGTCAGCAGGCCCGGAACACTGGGGCTGCAGCTGTGCAGAGCCCAGCTGTGCAGACTCAAGGCGGGTCCTTTGTCCTCCTGGGGTCCCATCCCTCACCTGTGCGTGAGGAGGGGGACCATCAGAGCTCTAAGTTCCTTTCTAGCTTTTATAAATCTGTAGGTTTTTTTTCACTCTTAAATTCAGCTTTTTTCTGGGAAGAAGATAGTTTCCCACAAAAATTCTTGCTAGTCAAGGATATAGTTAAACTAGAGATTTATGATTTTTTTAAAAAAATCTTTGTCTTAACTATTTTAGGTTTTTCAATTTATTTTTCAGTGGGGGAGTTAATTAGGCTTATTTATTTACTTTTTTAATGGGATGCTGGGGATTGAACCCAGGACCTCTTTCGTGCTAAGCACGGACCCTACCACTAAGATATGCCCTCCTCCCTGCAGATTAATGGTTTCTTTTTCTCCTTTGTCTCTCTCTCTCTCTTTCCTGCTAGTCACGATACAGTTAGTTAAACTGGACACTTCTGGCTGTTTTACAATTCACACGTCTAGTGGCCTTAAGAGCAGAACTGAGCGCTGGGTTTGAGTGTGAGGGGGGCAGCAGGTGTCCATCAGGGTGGGTGGAGTTCTGATGCGCTTAAGCACAAGCGCTAACTTAGACCTGGTGCCTGGCCTGAGGGACGGGCTGGAGGTGGGGGCAGGGCGCCCTCTGCGCCTCACCCCTAGCGGTCAGTTCTTCCGGGCTCGAGCTCGGATTAATAGATGTACTTTTGTGACAGGGAACAGATCCAAGTGTCCATCAGGGAAATTCTATTGATTACTCTCCCACTGAGAACCCACCAGCCAGTGCCCTCTGTGCCTGGATGGCTGGTCACATGAGACTGGATCCTGGCTCCGTCTCGTTCACGTGGACTGGGGCATCCGGGTTGGTAGAGGGTGGCTCTCTGCGTCCCACCAGCCATCTGGGAAGTGGGCCCTTTGGGGCTCTTCCTCGAGGCCCCACATCCACCTGGCCCGTGGCCGAGCACTCCCAGCTCACACCGTCCAGTTCTGCCCGCTTCCCCCACCTTCTCCCGTGGATGCCAGCACTGCCTGCCCAGGCTTTGGGGGATCGACTAGGCCAGTGTCTGAAACGTTATTGACAGCTTGGCTGAGCTCAGAAAGATCGACGCCCGAGGACAGAATCAGAAGATACGACCTGGTGTCGGCCCAGACACAGCTGGGGCACCTGGGCCTGTGTCACCCCCCAGGCCGGGTGGGCCCCAAATCACATAAAGGGAAGGGGGCCTCCGCTCTCCTTCAGAGCATCCTGAAGTACTTTGTTCTGGGCCCACACCCGGAGGAGCTGAGGGATCCCACCCGGGAAACAGTCAGGAGCTACTGTCCTTTCTGAAAGAGGGAGCTGGGGTGGGGGGGACACACACTGTGGCTCTACAGACTGAAAGGTCAGCCGCCTTAGCAGCAGGACTCGGTCTGAGGATGCTGTTCCAGGAAATGGGACTTTTTCTGGGATCAGGACTGCTTCCTGGTGGTGTGGGGTGCAAGCAGGGGCTGGGAGCAGCTGCTCAGTGATGCTGTGGGGTCCCTGCTTTAGGGAGGGGTTTGCACTTAGTGACCCCATGGCCTCCCCTCCAAAACCTCCCCACTAACACCACACCGGGGCTGCTTTCCAGGCATCAACGTTGGCCCCGTGGTGGCCGGAGTGATTGGAGCTCGCAGGCCCCAGTACGACATTTGGGGAAACACAGTCAACGTGGCCAGTCAGATGGACAGCACCGGGGTCCAGGGCAGGATCCAGGTCAGTGCATTCAGAGCCCCCAAGGCGCAGGTGCCCATTCCTGCAGGCGGGAGACTGAGGCAGGAGAGGCAAGGGTCAGGCGCGGGCCAGCCACCCAGGTCTGCAGCCTGCATCCTCCCTTCATCTGCCTCTTCTGGGTGGGGACACGAAGCTGCATGAAGGTACGCTGATGGGGGCTCATTGTGTCTGCGGCCTTGGGGGTTGGTCCCTGGGTGGCCATGTGGAGAGTCAGGGTGGTGAGTGACCGGGACAGTTGGGGACAGTGAGTGACCGCTCCTAGAAGGGAAGGGGCTTCTTCGCCATTCTAAGGGCAGAGGGCTGTGGGGCCACCTGACCTGGGATGAGACCCTGGTGCTGTGACCCCAGCAGGGAGCCATCTGAAGGTTTCGAGGGCAGTGGCCCCTGCTCTTCATGGGTAGGTGGGAATGTGGTTGCACTCTCTGAATTTCCTTTAGAACGAACAAGCAAGTGTGAGTCAGCTCAAGGCTGGACACTGCAGGCCTCTGGGAGCCTCAGAGGGAAGGTGCCTGTCCCCTGGGTGTGGCTGTGGCTGTCCTCTGGGGACCCCAGGGGACAGGGCAGAGAGTGCAGCACTTGACAAGCAGGGCTGCTGCCTTCCTGCTGTGGCCTGGCCTTGGGGCAGCGACAGAGGACTGTGCGCCCAATGGCTGTCACCACGTTGCAGCCAGTTAGCGCTGGTCTTTTTGCTGTATCACAGAGTCGCACTTGGTCCTCTGCAGACCCTGTGAGATGTGCATTCATCCCGGGTTTTGACAAAGACACTGGGGTACAGCCCCCTGCAGGATGTGGTTCCAATGAGAAGGTTGCAAGCCTGGGGCTCTCCCACCTCGTGCCCGTACGATTCCGGTGGCCCCACTTGGCATTTGCTGGGCACTAACTCTTGGTCAGGTACCTTGATGGGTCCCTTGGATCCATCAGCTTGAATGACCAGCAGATCAAAATCCTTATGGTGCTCTCTTGCTGCTCAGAATGTAGGTGGGATCTCCGTGCAGCATCTGTGGTTCTTTTTCTTAAGCTTCCCTTAAGGTGGTGAAACACACATAACATAAAATTGACCATCTTGGGCAGTTTTAAGTGCCCAGCTCGCTAGTGTTAAGGACACGCGCATTGTCGTATGGCTGTCAATCCTAGGTCACTGTGTTCCTTTCCTAACAGGATCTTCCACCCCTGTTCCTCGCAGCCTTCTCTAAGAGCTGGTCATGTCCCAGGGGAGACCTGGTGGGAGCCCCACCCACTCTCCAGCCTGGCCACGTCCAGAGCCAATGTTACGTTTCTAAGTTTCAGGAGTCAGATTGAGTCGGCCACTCCTCTTCTCAGAACCGCCCCTGTTCCCTCAGCCTCTTTTGAGGGCTGTTTGCCATCACGTGGCCTCCCTCACACCATCCAGCCTCCCCCAGCTGCTGCCTGGCGATGTCCGCGTCTGGGCTCCCACAGGGCAGTGCTACGTCTTGGCTCCACGGTCCCTCTGCATGGACCTCCTGGGAGGGCCTGCATCAAGCAAGATTTTTGCAGACCAGGCCCCTCACCTTCCTCCATTTGGCTTGAGTGTCAGCATCCATGCGCCTGGGACAGGGCAGGACAAGAGCGGGGCTCTGCTGACATTTGTCAGCCTGGGTGAGACCAGCAGTCCCTGCCCCCGGCCTGGCCATGTGACTGCCCTCTTTGCTGAGGGCGCTTTCGGCCCATCGGGCTCCTGCCCGCTGTTTTAAGGGAGAAACACTTACGCTCCCCTGTTGTGTGGTTCTTTTAGGGGTTCCTGGTCACGGTCCAGGAGAGAGCCCCTTCCCTGTGCTGGCCCACGTTAAACCTTTGCTTCTTCCCTTGAAGAAGGGAGTGAGAGACTGGGATTTAATGTTAAAGGTTTGTAAAGAGGCATCTTACTTTTTCCTGAAAATATGTCAATTAGACATCGCGTGCCGGAATTCTCATTCCTCAGCCCTCTGGTGGAAGCGTTTTTCTTCTGTGTCAAAAATCCAAAAAAGGAGACTGCCTCCCACCTGTGTCTCCTCTCCCAGGAGAGGCAGGCGAGGATTCTGTGCAGGCTGAAGTCCCAGGGACATCTCAGGCCCCATTTCCAAGGAGTAAGGCAGCCAAGGGGAGGCTGACCACGACGATGCCCAGATTCCACCTCGGCCGTCCGCTTGGGGACCGAGCAGATGCTTCCCCGGAAATGCCTCCATGGGGCCCAGCACTTGTTCTCAGGCAGAGTGAGCTCGACATGGCTGTACGGTGGGTCCTCCCCTGCCGGCCGGGCCTCACAGGGAACTAACTCCAGGGAGCGTCCCCAGCTCGACTCTGCCTCGACACAGGGACCCTCACGCAGATGGCTAAGAATCGGACATTCTGGGGGATGCCTTCGTGGCCTCTTGAGGCCCTTGTGTCTCTGAGCTCCTGACCTGGGCACTCGCCAGGACCCACCCCGGTAACAGCACGCACTGTCCTGATTCACAGCCTGGGACTTCCTGGCTGGACTCTCAAGGCTGAGGGGCGTACAGGGGCAGCTTGCAGCCTGGAAGGACCCCCTGGCCCATCCCCACCTGCTGTCAGACCTCGGCTTTACTGTGTGTGGCAGTGGGTCATCCTTACCTCCAGCATTTCTTTGCACAATGTTTTGGATTCTTTATTACCTTTCTTCATAAAACAAGTGAAAACAGTGAAAGAAAAAGCTCAGGGTCAGGATCAGACTCAGAGGTTTTGTCGGCTTGTCAGTGTGTATCTTGGGGCTCAAGCAGGACGGTGGGGTCTCCGGAGCACAGGTCTCTGAACAGATGAATTGTGGGTTCAGTTGTGAAAGGAAAGAGCAAAACGGAGCCTTTGATCATGATCCATTTTTACACCTTGAGTCTTAGAGGCCACATCTGAGTGGTGACCTTGGTGACCTCGGTGTCTCCCCCGGTAACCAGCGAGTTTCTGCCTGAGTTCCATGAAGGACTTTAGGGTGCACTGAGCGAGCCCTGCGGGGGACCTGAGTGAGGCTCTCACCGTCGTGTGGCTTTAGACCGGGGCCTTTGGGGCCACCCGCCAGCCAGCGCCCTGGGGAGTTTAAGCGCTCCCCACTTTCTCTTGACCATCTGAATCTTCATGACTGTGATAGCCACCGTCAGGCTGACCAAGTTACTCTTCTTGTCAGCGGACAGCATCCTTCTCATTTACCAGGTGTGGGAGGGACCACCTGACCAGCTCCCAAGGCTAAGAGATGGAGCCCATCCAGTGAGAGTCCAGGCCTCAGGAGTCCACCTCCCCTTTTTTGTCTGGGTGGGTGGATGACGGCATTCGGTTCCTCCCCAGGGGACTTTCTGCAGACGCCAGGCAGCCCCCAACCCTTCCGTGCCAGCACCAGCCAGGGCCTTGCTGAGGAGCCGCTGCAGAAATTGGCAGAGGTCGTTAATTAAGGGCACTGGTAGCGCCCTGGGCCGCCTCCTATAGGTCGAGCAGATGCAGTTCCACCCCCTCCTGTCTACACTGGACCAGCCAGTTTTGTTTGTTTCTCCCCAGGGGATTTTAGAGCCATCGACGGATTTCACTGTCGAGGGAGCTGGGCAGGTTCTGATTTTCTGTGGTCATGTGTGATTTCTGTGCTTCCCTGGATAAACAGTTTTCTGCAGGCCTTGGTTGCCCGCCTGCCTACCTTCCTTCCTTCCTTCTTTCATTCAACAAGCACTTATGAATACGGAGCCCTGGTAAGACGTGGTGAGATAGACAAGACCCCTTGTGTGGGGCACTCACTGTCCAGAGCGGGAATTAGACACTGTGCATGCCAGAAGCAGGCCGATGGTTAGTGAGTGCGAGAGCCACGTGGGAGAAAGGCCAGATTCCAGCCCATCGGGCAGGGGAGAGAGCAGTCCTCTGCCCAGCTCTGCCAGGGACTGACACCTGGGGGACCTGAGACCCTGGGCCCTAGATGGGCTGAGTCATTTTAACTACAGATCCCAGAGATGACATGGGGGGGTTTTCAGAGCAGCACCTGGGGGGATCAGGAGGGAGGTGGTCTCCTTCAGTGTAAGGCGAGGAGGAACCAAGTTACTGTGTCCTCTTCCGCTTAAAGAACCTTATTAGAAAGTGCTTTCTCCTCTATCATCTTTTTTTTTTTTAACTTTGTGAGGCAGGAATTGTAGCTAACATTGTGTGGGAACCCAAGAATTGAGGGAGTTAAGTCATGTCCCGTTGTCACTAGGGGAATGTGCCTACTGCCCTGTCTGTGCTGGTGGCCCCGCTTTTGGACCCACAGAAGCCCCAGGAGCCTGGGCACCCCACCTGGGCTCTGAGGGCTTTGTGCCTGCCACAGGGATACGAGCCTGGTGCTGGGCCCTTCCTGCCAGTCCCCAACCCTCGAAGCTGTCTGAGGTAACTGCAGGTGCCGAGAGCCCTGCAGAGAGCCGGGCCTGCTCCTGTCTGTCCACAGCTGGAGCTTGATGTCTGCACATCTGGCCGGAGGTTGGGGTGACCACGGAACTCACAACCTGTCCCCTGTCCAGCCAACCCATCATCCATGGGGAACACTATCCTCGCCTGCTTGTCTGGGGCCGGTTAGGCCCCTCTGAGTCCCCTGCTCTCTTTGTGGGATCACATCCTTCGCACAGAGTGAGCAGAGTCACCACAGGAAGAGCAGAGGACCCGGCTCCCAGGCCGGGCTAGGGAGGCCAGGGGCTGGGTGATCAGGATGGGCCGTGCAGGTGGAGGAGGGACCCCTCTGTGGGCTCCCCACTGACCAAGAGTGATGCCCGCGTGTCTCTGCTGCAGGTGACCGAGGAAGCTCACCGGCTGCTGCAGCGGGCTGTGTACCGCTTCGTGTGCCGAGGCAAAGTCAGCGTCAAGGGCGAGGGCGAGATGCTGACATACTTCCTGGAAGGCAGGACCGACGGAAACGGCTCCCAAACCAGGTCCATGAACTCAGAGCGGAAAATGTGTCTTTATGGAAGAGGTGGCTTCCAGAGCAGACTGGCCACGGCCCACCCCCCCAGTGCCCCCTGATGCCAGCCTCTCAGTCAGAGCTGGGATGGGGGCTCTGCAGGGCTTGGGGTTCAGTTCACCCCCTGCCCCCCAGGTCAGCACTTGCCCCCTGGAGCAGCTGGGAAGGAGGCTTAGTGGAGCCCAGAAGGGCTACTGGGGACACAGGGCACAAATGCTCGGGGCTTCAGGGGCCTCAGGCTCCTGCGGGGACCAGCCCGGGCAGCAGAGCAGGGTCAGGGGCCAGCGGCCAGGCAAGAGAAGTCACTGTCCAGGCACGGCCCCAAGCAGCTGGGCAGCGACTCCAGTGAGGGGACAGCCCTGGCCACACGGATGCCAAGGCTTTCCCAGCGGCTGTGCCTGTTCCATCCACTCCTCGGTGCCAGAGGGAGGTTGGCCGGGTCAGTATCGGGCACCGGGACCTTCAGAACATCCACCAGGGCTGCAGGCTGTGGGGAGAGGAGAGCCCTGGAGGTCTGACTGGCAGGTGGACAGGGGGACCCGCCTTGAGTGTGCCCCGAGACCGGTCAGCATCAGCCCAGCTGTGTCCCTGAGGGTGGCTCCAGCCCTGGGCAGCGGCCTGCAGAGCCCAGAGTGGGAGTCAGGGCTCTCTCAGCTGGGCCAGAGCTGGACGGGCTTAGACGGACGGCCTGGGGAGAATTGAGAAGCCCTGTCCCACTGCACGGAGGGTGGTGGCCTTTGACTTTCTTCAAGGTTGGTTTTTCACTAAGAGCCAGAGTCGGGTCTCCTGGAATTCTTGGGGGCCCTGCAGCCACATCTCTGTATGGTGACCAGCACACTTCCTGCTCCGCCTGTGCGTTCTCCACCTGCCCCTCCTGAGCGTATCAGCTCCCGTCAAATCCGGACATTCCCTTTTCTGCCCACGTCACTGTGTTTGTTCAAAGGAGAGAAGGTGGCCGGTGTCATTTCTTACCTCTCTGCAGTGGCATCTTGGGTTTCTGTTCGCTGAACAACAGCGCGAGACTTTGTTGATTTTGAAAACGAGTGAACCTCACGACCATGGGAAATCTTCCTGGATGGAAGGCATTTCTCTGACAGAACCATGCCCTGGACATGGTATTTTGGAGTTCGCTGATGGCTGTAAATAGAGAGGTCCCTGCTCTAATTTACAGGGAAAGTGACTCCAAGTAATTCTGTGCGAGTCTGGGGATCTCCGACCTGCGCTTCGCTGCAGTCGCCATGGAGATGAAGACTGAGGCTGTGCTGGGATGTGCTGTTGGGGGCAGGGGTCTGGGGGGGCCAATGGGAAGGCACTGGCCAGAAATAGCTGGACATAGGGACCTCAGCTCTCGACTGCAGAAGGAGAGGACAGCTTGAAACCAGACCAAAGGCTCTGGACAGGCAAGTCAGTGGGGGAATGGCCGTCCAGAGACCCTCAGCTCTGACAGAGACGAGGAGAGGTCTGTGGCTTGCAGGGGAGCCCTGCTTGGTAGAGCCAGTGGGCCTGGGGGTCCTACATCTCACTCCTCCTCAAGGGCAGACTTTTCAGTATTGGAACAGGAGTTCACTCTGCACGGAGCCCCACGGGGGTGGCTAGCAGTGTCCCCTGGGCTGCCCGCATCGTGGGCATGTGACTCTTTGCTGTGTAGAGGCAGCCAGCAGGGTCATCCACCCTGCCGTGTGTGGGCAGGCCAGTGACAGGGTTCTTTTCTCAGATGTGCCCTGGATGGGTGGCCGGATTTCCCTACCCTCCTTACAGACAGGGCCCAGTTCCTTCAGGGAAAACCAAGTCATCTCTGGAACCCAGTGAGCGCTGGCCTGTGGAGGTGTGCGCACTTCCGCCCGTCGGCACCTCATGGCCGAGCCTCCACCCCAGGCAGGGTGAGGGGACAGCCCAGTGGTTCACGACCCTATGAATATGCTCTGTCACATGGCAAAGGGGACTGTGCAAAGGGAACCGGGGCTCAGGCCACAAGCTGGGGAGGGGATCCTAGGCCATCTGGGTTGGCTTGGTGTGTCCACATTGCCCCTTAGAAGTGGACAAGGCAGGCGGGCGGTCAGGAAGATTCAAAGCATGAGGTTGCTGTTGAAAGCTGAGGGGCCACAGGCAGTCTAAGGTTAGGGCGCCCCAGCCGTCAGCCAGTGAGGAAGCGATCCGCACTCCCACAACCCACTCCCATGGGCGCTGAATTCACGTCGACCCAAGTGAGATGGACCCTGAGCCTCTGGGCGAGAGCCCAGCCTGGCCGTGTCGGGACCTCAGGTCCGCAGAGCCGTGGGACCCCCTATAAGTGTTGGCAAAGCCATGGAACGTGTGGCCAGCTGTCACCATGGCCGCGGGAAGCCATCGGGGCCTCGGATGTGCTGAGACAGCAAGATTCCCCTTTGTGAGCAGCACCTCCTCCATCATCAGCAGTTCCAAACCCTACCTGCTTCCTGCAGGCACAGGGGCCCCGTTCAGCCATAACGTTCCTTGGGGTTTGGTCAACAACTCCCTTTTTATTTGTGATTACACTGTATGATACTGCCTTAGTTACTTTCAACCTTGTACAATACTCGTGTACAAATGTTGGCGCCTTCTAAGTAGGAGTCTCTCTAAATTATTTAAGATGCTCTGTAAATAGTGCACCGCTTACGGGTGCTGCCTGTTTCCTTCTGACCAAAATGAAGACAGGCACGACCGCCTGTGTGGACAGCCCGCCATAGCCGATGTGTGAGGTTCCCAACCCATCACACCCTGCTTGGTGAGGCTGCTGCCCTTTGGAACGACCCCTTCCGTGTGTCCCCTCGAGACCCTTGCATGCCTCTTGTGCTCCAGCCTCAGTAGAGTAGAGGACAGCCTCGAACTTCCAAATGCTTCCATGGACCCTGACCCTGGGCCGGTCCACTCCGGGGTCTGTGTCTTCAGGGTGGACCCCCAGACCCAGCCACCCTGAGCCTGCCATGTTTATCTGACTCCAAAGCCACCAGGGCTTCCAATATCTTCTGTCACTAGAAGCAATAACTAATTCTAAACTGTAGAGACAGGTCTGGTCCAAAGCAGATTGGTGATTCAGAGACAAGCCACGTGTACAAGTTTCCCCAGATTGCAGGGCACTGTGGGGGCTGACGCCCCCAAACCCTGGCTGATGGGTGGGCTCTGGGCTCAGGCAGGATCCGGCCAGCCTTCAGAGACGCGATGCTCTGTCTGCAGCTGATAGAAATCCTGCACCGTCGTCCCAGGAGCGAGCTGGATAGAGTGCTTGAATCCCTGCTTTCACCTCCCTCTCGAGAAGGAAGGGCTGGGTTGGCCTGTCACCTTGTCCAGGTTCACCCCCTGGCAGGTGGCCCCAACTAGGTTCCAGGGTGCGCCCACCTTTCTGCATGGTGTGTTCTGTGATCGCCTGAGTTGGGATCCTGCTGGTCTACCTGCTTGGCCAGCCCTGCCCCTGACCCGCATGCATGACTTGTAAGGCAACCGCTGCCTCCGTGTGTGTCGCCCGCGCAGGAAATGCAAGGTCACAGTGTGCCCTGCATTGAGTAGCGCTCTTGGGAGGGGTCACAGATCTGCTGGTACACTTGTCATTCTCAGTATGCAGTCCCATTAGTTACGTGTAACTAACTCCCCAGAAACTGACTTATCCTTGGTTTTGTAATGGCTTCAATTAAAAAAAGAGCAACAAAGCAAAAACCAAAAATCCAGACTCCATAGAGACCATGAGTTTCAAAATATTTTGGTTTGGTGAAATGAATGAGGGGTGAGCTGTGGCCAGCTGACAGTTGGCGGCCTCGGCAGTGACCCTGGGCCTGACCATCCCGCCTCCCCAGCTGCGGTTTGCTTTGAAAGTCGAATTTGCGCTAGCAGCCTCTCATTTTCATGTAATACTCCAGGTTCCGCAGTGGATGACGAAAGACGTGACGTTTCTCCATACGGCGCGTTGGGTTTCATCTGGCTTCACAAGTCCTTAGGCTGTGAGGCTGTGGGTGGGTCTAAATCAGGAGGTTCAAGGTCTGCTGGGAGCTGTGTCGCCAGGCCCAGAGGTCAGCAGGCAGGACGGGGACCCCCACCTGGGTGTCAGGAGGCCGGTCATGATGGGTCAGGCCTCCAAGTTGACTTTGGGGTACGGCAAAGAGATTTGAAGGGCTCCGATTCCACAGTACGCATCATCCAGCGACATATGTGGCAAGAAAAGTCCAGGCCAGGTACCCAGTGGTTGGCAAAGTGGGCAGTGGGGGGAATCGAGTTGTGAGTTTTCCCAGGATGGACTCAGGAGCTCGAGGGCGTCCTGTCCAAGGCAGGGGTAGCTGGCCCCAGGGAGCGCTGACAGACAGTTGTCCACCACCGCCCAGTCCCTCAGTGGTGGGAGGGCACCCTTGATTCTGTGTGACCTGATGGGCAAGAGCCACAGGCAGGCCCCGTGCCTCGGAGGGAGGCAGTGTGGGTGGAGCAGCTGAACATAGGAATGTAGGAGCGTGGGGTGCAGGGGGCACTCGAGTGGCTGGGACTGGGGTTGGTGTGGCCAGCAGGGCGGCCAGTGAGACCAGCATGGACCATGGGCCCAGCCCCAGCAACTGGAACCTGACCTAGATTTTCCCTCTCGGGGTCAGGGGCCGGCACCCCAGACGGGGAGCGCCTGGTGAACTTCCACGTCTGGGAAGCCACAGGATGCTTTGGAAAGGATTCAGGAAGTTTCCTTTTGTCTCTCGTGTGTGCACGCACGTCATGGAGGCAGGTTCTGTGATGGTGTAGCGGAATTTGTCTCCTCCATCTGTTTCATAACAAACCGAATTTCAAGGGCCCCATTTTGGGGCTAGACCTCCTTACACGACTTGACTTTGTGGTAACGACTCAGACATTTGTATTCCTTAATTACCCTGAAAATATAATCTGTTCCATATCAAATCTGTTCTCTAAGATAAAAAGAAATTATTCTGCCAGAGGTCATGCTTAATGCAAGTGTGTGTGTGGTGTGTGTGTGTGAATGGCATGGCATAAGCAAAATTAAAATCAGTTATTTGTTCCTGGGATTAAGATGGATGCATATGAAGAACAAATGAACTTGGAGTACGGACAGACGACTGCCACCCCCAGGGCATTCCCTGACGGCCATGACTTGATTTCCCCTAGAAATCCTGACCCCGGGAGGAGAGGGGGCAGCAGCTCTGGGACACAGAGGTGGCCTTGACTCCCACCAAGGTCCCAGTGGTGCCTGGGCGTCTGTCTCCAACATCTGCTAGAGAGGAAGAAAGTCTCTTTTCCTTTTTCCTTTACTGAAGTCCCGCAGCATCAAGGCACTGAATTGGTCCCATTCTCCGTAGTTTGTGCTTTGTTTCATTTTGTTGTGTTTGAGTTTTGGGTATACATGGAGGCCTGAGGGGAGAGCCACAGGTGGGTGTTGGTGCAGGGATTCTGGAGGGAAGAGCCGGCAGCCCCCCGCCCACCTCCCTCCCAGTTACCCAGGGAGCCACTCATGTTCAGCACCTCTCAGCTAACAGTGACACCAGCAAAGTTGTGCTGGTGGTGTTGGAGCCCTTAGCTCAAGCGCGCACAGTGGTGGCGGTGCCTGGCCGGCTGGTTCTGAACAGCCAGGAAGGTGCCCAGGCATCGGGTTTGCCCCACTGCCCACCCCCGGATGTGCCCAGGCACAGAGTCACCCTCACGTAGGCCTCATGCTGTGAGATTGGAACAGCACATGGACTGTCAGCTGAGCCCTGCCTCTGCTTTAACAACGGATCTCTAGCAAAGTCACACAGCGTTGGTCTGAAAACTCCCTGCCTTATCTTAGCGTACGTTCTATCCTAAAACTGTATCCGGCAGCGCCACCTGCCAGCGCGTCTTAGAAAACACAGGCTCTTCCCTCAGTGAGGACAGTTGTCCTGTTTCTTTCCGTAAGGCCTCTTTGACATCAGCTAGGGGGAGAACGGGGTCCCCAGGTGCCCTCATACTCCACACGCTTCTCCACTTAGGTGAAGCCAACCCAGCCCCCAGTGCCTGATCAGAGCCCTCCCGTGTCCCTGTCATGCTGTGGAGCGATGTAGGTGGTCACTGTTCCTTCCTGGGGATGAGAGGACATACGAGATCAGATTTCACTGAAAATGTGCGGGAGGCGAGACGGGGATCGTGATGGATGGTGAGCAGATTGCAGCCGCTAGCGCACGGGTGTCCTGGGCTCCCCCAGGCACTAACTTCTGTGGTTCCAGGCAGATCAGACTTTGGATGGGTTGGATTCCAAAACAGCTGGCAGTCATTTACTAAGAACTGGTGTTTAAACAGCGAGGAAGTCCCAGACCAATCCCCAAGAGATCTGTCCACCTCTTGGGCTTTGTAAACATGTGCAGGGCCGCCTGCAGGCAAGCCACGCAGTGTCCCGTCCACAGGCTCTCACTCCCCGGGGCATGTGCATTGGGCAGTGGTCCCACCAGCAGCCAGAACTTGTTTCTTGCCTCCCACCAGCAACTCTCATGCCCCCTGAGGCCCAGGTACGAAGCACACATCTCAGGGGACCACTCCCATGTCCTGGGACTCCTGACAAAGACACCTCTGCCTCTCCTGCCGGCTTGGAGTGCCGGCTCTCCCCGCCTAGGCATCAGTCCCAGAGAGGCCTGCAGTTCTGCCTTTGCCCCTGCCGAAACCGTGGCTGCACAAGCCCTTTGCACTCAGCATCGCATGCCGTGAAGTTCCTAATTTTGTGTCACTTAGTTTGGATTCCAAGACATGCAGCATGCGCAAAGGGACAGGCCCCGGCCACCACTGGTCGTCTGCCGGCTGGCCGCAGAGCGTCCCGCCCCGGTGGGTCCTGGCCCCCGCGCCTGAGCGGCTCCTGCACCCCTCCTGCAGCGCCCCCACTTGGCCCCGGCACCCTCCCCGTCTCTCGTGCACACTGATCGCACACCACCCTGCACACGCGGAGATGATGTAAGGTGATCATGGGCACCTCTGAGCAGCAGATTCCACTCTCATTTAAGGTAAACCCAAAGCCCACTCTTGGGTTCTCCTTACTCACTGAGAAGGGTTGTGGGAACCCTTCAGCCCTTCCGTGTCCCTTCCTGGGCACAGAGTGGCCCGGGTGACACATCCTCCCACCAGTAGAGCTCACTGAGAATGCTTCTCTAGACGTGGAAACGAGATGTCTGTGTCGGAAGGACAACAACTCAATATCACTGGGTAACTTCTCATGATAGATTTGTATAATCAATACGGGTCTATTTTTACATCAACTGGACACTAGAGCACCTTCCAGTCTTTTCCAAGATTGTTAAATTGAGACAAGTCATTGAATAATTTGTCCTATTTTTATTTAAAAACAAAGTGAATGGACTGAAATGTTAAATGTGAATGTACATTTCTTAATTGCAACTTTTCTACTGAGTGTTTGCACTATACTTTCTGGAATCTTATTTAACAAAAATAAAGGAAAAAAATTGCTTAACTAAACTCCGTGGCCAATTTAATTGAAAAACAGAAGATTGCGTGCATGTTTTAAAGACACTCCTGTGCGATTCACGTACCCTGTCATTTTCTACAATGCAGTCACCCTGTCCTCCTTCGGGGCCCTGGCGTGGGGTCTTCTCCCCTTCTGATGAGCAGCCCCATCTCGTGACAGGTGGGAGCAGTGGATGGGCATACTTCGGTGCTCAATTTTTGCACCTAAATGTGAGATTCCAGGGAAGAAGATTTGAATTATTTGTAATTCCTCATGACTAGTCTCTCTAACCAGTGTCTTCCCGCTATTTTAATCTTTTATAAAACAATAGGAAAAAATCTTGCCTGCCTGAAATGAAATATGGAAGTTAGGGTCCAGCCTCACTGTTGATCTGTGTCCCATGCAGACTTAGTGAGTCCTGGGCCCTTTGGGCAGATGGGGCCGGCCACCTCCAGGCAGAGGCCTCGGTGAAACAGCACAATCCAGGGCTGCTGGGAACAGCATTTAGTGTGGAGTGAGTGATGGCTGTCATTGTGATTTAGGGAAAAAAATTCATCCCAGCCCAGAGTGGAGTGTGGGCCCTAATTGTGGCAGATGCTAAATCTCCTGCATCCTCAGAGAATGTCAGTGGGTGCCTCTGTCCCCCTTGAGAGCAGGTTAAGTTGTATCCCTGCCCTGGACCTTCCAAAGCTTCATGCCCAATGAGCCTGTGGGGTGGTGCGAAGCATGGCCAGGAGAGGAGTGTGGTCACCATGGAGACCTGAGAACTGCCAGTGGGGAGCCTGGACCACTGGGAAGCCATGGGCAGAGGGAGGCGCAGGAGGAGACCCCAGGAGAACACACTGGAGGAGAGGTGGGGTGCGCAGGTTCCATGCTCTGGAAGCGCTCAGACTTTTCTCAGGTTCTGTGTCGTGCGGGCGTGTGGGGGGAACCTACTAACTGAGGGTGTAAGCCTGGGTGTGCTTGAGCTGTGACCGCCACGCGGCAGGCTCCATGGTGCTGCTGGTGAGGAGAAAGTATTCACCGGACACTTGTTAAAAATGGTAGGAAAGAGTTTATTCAAGGCTAGTGCCAAAAGGGAGAGAGATTGGACTCCACTCCAGATACAGCAAAGACAGCTGAGGGTTCTTGGCCACCGGGCAGAGTATGTGGCTCTGTGGATGGAGAGGTACCAAGAGGAGCTTGGTCAGGTATCCAGCACCAGGATTCTTGCTGCAGGGCAGCCAAGGACTTGGACATCAGGGGTGGGGGATGAGGAATTTCTAAGAAGAGCCAAGATAAAATCGAGTAAGAACAAGAAGTGTACATTGCCCTCCTAGGTGTTAAGGCTTCTTATAAACTTATGGACAGTCATCTGACGGGGTAAAATTGGAGGCCAAGAAACAAACCCAAACAGGTCAATGTGTAGGGCCTTAGCACCTAGAGAGAAGGCCTTGCACATCGGGAGGAGAGGCAGAGAAAACTGTCCACCTGGAGAACACTGGCTCACAGTCCTTACAAAATAATCTCAAGATGAACTCAAATTTAAGTTAATTATAATCAAACATAGGGAAAACCTATGTTATCAGGCTAGGGAGGGAGCATCTAAACATGTCACAATGCAGAAATCATAAACAGTGTGATAAATATGATTATATTAAATTAAAATAAAAGAACTTTTGCATGTCAGCATCATTAACAAAGTTAAAGCCCAGCCATCGACGACCCCTGGCCACGTTCGGGATCCCGGGCAGTCCCAAGTTCAGTGGCCATCTCCTTGTCCTGGGGCCTTGCCCTGCTGCTGCTTCTGCTGCTGCCCGGCGGTCGAGGCTGGCATAAGCAGGCCTTCCCTAGGAGCGCAGGGGTCTGAGTAGGACCCTCGCTGTTCACTGGACACCTCAGAGGCCTGGATGCTGGAGAGCTGCCTCTCTCTGATGGGGCCCCTGGGGCTGAGCCCTGCCGGGTACGATGAGAGGTCCCAGGAGGAGTGTGCAGGCAGTGGGGACCTACCAGCAGGGCCCTCTTCCTGGCAGGAGGGGACATCTCCCCGTAGCTCCGTGCGCCAGCTGAGGGTGGCTGTGCTTTGGGACGCTTGTCAAGGATGGCTGACTGGTCACTGAAGAAAGGCTCATCTCCTCAGGGAGCTCAATGCAGGGACCTGTCAAAACAAAGCACAGAGGTTGGCGTCCTAGAGGGTCACAGTGAGCTGAGCCTCTAGACGGGCACCAAGCCCAGCTGGGCACATTGTCCTTGAGGTACAATGACCGTGAGGTAGACCCTCCAGTTCTGCCCCCTCAGGGGGAGCCTGCAGCACCAAGATGAGACCCAGCACGGAACAAGAGTGCACTCCTGCTGGGCCTGTCTTTTCCCTAGTTTTGTCGTTCTTAGGTCAAATGTTTAACTATTTGACGTCAATCAAAAAGATGTTTTTAAGGATAGGACTGACTTCCAGGTAACATTTTTTAAGGGAAGAAAATGTTAAGTGTTAATGAGATCATCTTAACATTGAAACGCAACATGAAATAGCAAAACCATGATGAAACTGTGTTGGGCAGGTGGGGATGCTGAGGGTGGGGTTGGCTGTGATGTTTTTGAAAAGCTTGATAGTGTCCCAGTCCCAAACCTGATGACAGATGGGAGCAATTCCACCATGGCCAAATTTTTCTCTTCTTCCAAAACAAACACGTGATTAAACAATCAAGAGGTGCTAAAAATACAGTCTAGGGAGGGTTCCCCATGGAAACAATAATCCCATGGAATGTGCTGGAGCATCCAAGATCTGCTCACCTTAATTTCTCACGGCTTTCTTATGAGGTGAGTGCGACCGTCATCAGTGATCTGAGGGGACGCTGAAGCCCAGGTGGGGTGAGTGACAGGAAGCAGGTAAGGAGCAGGGAGAAGCTATGCACCTGAGCAGGTGGAGCTGATGTCTGTGCAGGTCTGGCTTCACACGTTAAGCTGTCTCGTGCTCGGTCAGAAAGCCAGGAGGAAGTGTCCCCTCCGCCTTGGAGGATGAGCTGATCGTGACCATTTATACAGCATCTACTGTGTAGCAATTGGGGTCCTTTCGGAACATTATTTCCTTTAGTAAGACCCTTAAAAATGGTTTAATATGACTATAACCAGAAGAATAGGATTTCCTTCAGAGAATGAGTTGGTATCAGAAACTGCCAAACCATTTTCCAAAGCGGCTGTGCCAGTCCTCCATCCCACCAGCAGTGTAGGAGAGTTCCAGTTCCTCCGTGTTCTCACCAGCATTTGATATTGTCAGCTTTTAATTTTTAAAAATTGTAGTTTTCCAATAGGAGAGTAGTGGTATCTTCTTTGCATAGTGGTTTTAATTTGAATTTCTGTAATGACTAATGATACTGGCTTTTTTTCCTGTGTATCATCTATTTACCATTTATGTATCCTGTTTGGTGAAGTAAAGGTCAAACAGTTGCCACGTCAAAGGTAAACAGAATAAACGCACCTATTAAAAGACTCTCAGGTTGGATTAGAAGGAAACCCAGCTCCACACTATATACAGCCGGATGCACTGAAGACTAAGAGCTCAGAAGGTTTCAATGTAGACGATGGCATAGACAACGAGGGAGTTACAAGTGAAACAATGTAGGGACTTTACTACTTATATGGGAAAAGGCTGAATTCATGGCAAAATACATTAAGACCAAAAAAGAAAACTTTAGTGTGATTAAAAAAAAAGCCAAAATGCTTTTCTGTTATAATTATCTTTGCACCAGATAGCGTAACATCAGCATTCATAGAGCAAAATCCAAGGAGAAATAAGAAGAAACAGAAATATGCTAGTGAGGATAATTTACTTAAAAAAAATCCCCTAATAGATCAAGGAGAAAAATAAGTGATCTAAATCCCATGGGAGACAATCAGCACTTGTTAAAGGAGACTAAGTTGTTCTACTTCCAATAGGGACCAACATCTCAGAATAAAGAAGTGGGTGAGGGGAAAGACTGGGACTTTTACAGAAACGAAACTTCAAGGTAAATATATTTTCTTATGAACACGAGCTATTTTAAATAATCTGTTTATGAAAGTGAAGTAAGAACCATTAATTCAATGTTGGAAACTTGATATGTCTTTAAATTAAATAAAATGACACTGTAGCATATTGAAAGCTTACAGATAAAACTACTTACTATTGTTTTACAAATATATAGACAAGGCTTACAGATAAAAAACGCAGTCCTGTTTTAAAGAAGATGCTCTACCAGACATACACACGGGGGCATCCTATGGGAAAAGAGAGGATTTCAAATGGGAAGGAAAAGAGGTTTTTTTCTTTCTCAGTATATGTTGTTTTGAGTGGTTGGTCATTTGGAAAAAGACAAAAACAAACAATAATAAAACCATCTCCCTACTTCATGCTGTACGTAAAATAAATTACAGGGGATTGAATTTTATATTCTTTAAAAATTCATGGATTACTAGGACGAAATAATAATTTTTAAAAATCTAAAAAATGTTGTATTCTTATTCACACCATTCACCATGATATATTTTGAATGGATATAAGATTTAAATGTAGAAAAACAAAGATTTAAATGTTGAAAGGAAATAGTGATGAATTCCCCTGTAAACTTGTCAGAAGGAAGGCTTTCTAATGCTAACTCACTACACAGAAGCCATAAAAGAAAAAATATGTTAAATACAATTTTTTTCTAAAAAAGTATGATATACTAAGTGAAAAAGGACAAACCACAAGTTCCAGAAAAGATAAATAAGACGCTAATCTTCCTAACACCCAGGAAGAATCCGACTACTGAATGGATCAACGTGCACAGACCCCTAACAGTGTTCTGTTTTATGTACCGTTGAGGAAAAATCTCTGTGTTTTAGGTAGTGTCTTTTTGTGCAAACCGAGGAAAAGTAAGAATCTAAATAAATTCTAGAAGTGACTAAACATGTTTACTCATGGTGGGGGCTGGACAGAGGGCGGTGTGGTGCCCTGTGTACCTGCTTGTGCTTTTTTATTTTGAAACCACAGGAATGCATTACGTGTCTACATATGTAAAAGGGAAAAAGGAACCTCTGCTTGTCTGGTTAAGAGACCCAGGCTCACGGAGACTCAGAAATAACCTGGGGCCCTCTGGTTGGGGGAAGTGGTGAGGAGTCCTGAGCCAGCTGGTGCCACTAGAGCCAAAGCACAGGGTTATGAAGAGCAGGTTTTGAACTTCACCTGGGGCCTGTTTTGTCATTCTATAGCACGGCTCTTCGTTTCGCATCTGAAGCAGGGAGTCAGATGGGTTCCCCCTGCTTCTGGCTCTGGGCCACTGATCCCCTTGGCCTCCTGGCTTTCCCCAGAAGGGCTGAGACCCAGGACAGAGGCCTCAGCTGACAAGTGGGTGTGGAAGGGACCAGAAAATGGACAGAGTGTCAGGTGTCCGGGCAGCAGAACAAGGGAATCCCCCTGGTGTCCCTGGGACGGTGCACTGGGTCTGGTGTCCCAGCCAGCGGGGCCTTTGAGCACAGGTCGCTGGTGGGGAAGAAAAGTGGGCAGGGGGATCCAGATGAGGGGAGCTGTGTAGCAACGTGGGGCAAGGATGCAGATGCCAAAGCTGGGCCTGTCCGGCAGGGAGCTCAGGAGGGACTCAGCTGCTGCTTTGGGAGGTGGCAGGAGGTGAGGGGAGGGGATACCCCGACCCTGGCGCCTGAAGCACCCCTCCCCTCCCTTCCTACTTGGGTCCCACACAGCGCCCCTCACTCCATCCTGCCTTGGCCTACCTGTGCCCCACATACACCCAGATGCTTCCCTCCCCATTGCCCAACCTCGAGCCTCCCTGCCTGCCTTCGACCATCCCCAGCACCCCCATCCTGCAGTGACCTACCTGCACCTGGGGCTCCATCCTGCTTCCCTGCTGGGGACTGGCCTTCTTGGATACGTGCATCTCCTGGCAAACTCTGGAGCCCTGAAGTACCTGAAATAACCGTAAGTTAAGAAAAAGAATAAAGTTCAATGATAAAGAAAATTTCTATAATTTTAGTCATTGAATAATTTTTTTTACGTTTACATATAAAATATGCATATCTGTGTGCATATGAATGAATATATTTTGGGTATTTATGTAATAAAATTACATACTAACATTCTATTTCTTTAAAAAATTTAAGCATTGTGGAAAAATGTTAGCATTTAAAGTTCTTTCTTTTAAGAAATCAAATAATATACAAATGCTTGAAGTCTCTTTTTCACCTTTCCTTTATCCCATTCCCTTCCTTCCATCCAAAGAGGTAACTGTTACCTGAAGTCAGTGTTGTTTCACTTTCCCAGCTGTTTTTTTTTTTTGCCAGTCCCGAGGCCTGGCGAGGGTGGGGCTCCGGCGAAAGGATGAGGGGCTGGTTCCCCTCCCGATCTCAGAAAAGCTCCCAAAACGGCAGCGGCGTGGCAACCCTGCGGCTGCCTCAGGTGGCCCACGAACCATTCAAAGCTCCCGCGCCGAGGTACCCGGCGCTCGCGATTGGCTGAGCCGGACCAGCGCCCCTGGGCGGGGCCGGCACCCACGCAGCGGCCGCGGGTCCCGCCCCCACGCAGCGGCCGCGGGTCCCGCCCCGCTGGTGCGCATGCGCGCAGTCCCTACAGGAAAGAGTCTGCGCACACCTCCGACCGGCCTCCGTCTCGCGCCGCGGCTCCGTTCCCCTGTCCGCGGAGGCTTGTCGGCTCGGCGAGATAGCAAGAGCTGCGGCCGGCAGGGGGCTGTGCGGACCCAAGGCGGCTGCGGTGGCGCCGGCCTGTGGAAAATGCCACCAGGCGGCGCTTCGGTTCGTTGCTCCCTGCCCCCCCACCCCTGAACCCCCCCTGCGACCGCCGGGGAACACCCCGCCCACGCAGGGAGTACCGCACCGAGACGCTTCGGCGGGAACGAGGCCGACGGCCGGCTGTGCCGGTTGCGCCCCTGAGGTGAGTACGGCGGCGGCGGCGGCGGCGGGGCGCGGGGCTAGGGGCGCGGGGCGCGGGGCGCCGGAAGGAGGGGGGAGGCGGCGGCTGCCGCCCCAGGTCCCCGCGGCGGGAGGGAGGCCGCGCGGGCCTCTGCGGGGCGGGGAGGGCCGGCGCTGGCAGTCTGGGCGCCGGGGGCCACGGCTGTGGGCGCGAGCACCCCGGAGCCCTTGTCGCTCCCCACCCTGCGCACCCCGGAGCCCTTGTCTCTCCCTAACCTGCGAACCCGGGAGCCCTTGTCGCTCCCCACCCTGCGCACCCCGGAGCCCTTGTCGCTCCCCACCCTGCGCACCCCGGAGCCCTTGTCGCTCCCCACCCTGCGCACCCCGGAGCCCTTGTCGCTCCCCACCCTCAGCACCCCGGAGCCCTTGTCGCTCCCCACCCTGCGCACCCCGGAGCCCTTGTCGCTCCCCACCCTGCGCATCCTGGAGCCCTTGTCGCTCCCCACCCTGCGCACCCCGGAGCCCTTGTCGCTCCCCACCCCTCCCGCGGCCCCAAAGCTGTGCCCCCGCCGCTTGGGCGCTCCGGCGACGGGCGCGGAAGCCTCCGTGGCGCTCGGGCCGCCGCCGAGCCCGGCCCGCGCCCGGACTCTCGGAGTCGCCCGCGCCCTGCGGGGCCGGAGCGGGCTGGTGCCCGTGCCTCCCGCCGCCCCCCCACTGATCTGACTCCTTTATAATTTGGAAAAACTCCCATTCTCACAAGGTAGGTCCTTTTTCCATTATAGGAAATTATAACTCTCCTCTGACTATTTTGTTTTCTAGTAGTTTCTTTGACGTGACAAAGGGATGATTTTATTCTTTGGGAAGGCTAAGCCAACCAAATGCATAGTGACATTTAGGTCCAAGGCCAAAAAAATCAGTTTCTTCCTAGCACCGATTATGCTGTGGACATGAAAAGCATAAAAGTAGCAAAGAGAGGCACCCTTCATTACAGATCTTTAGGGTGCTTAGTGGCTCGTTTGACTAGCATAGGAGTTACAGAGAAATAGGAAAGACATCGCCTAATGTGTTCTGAAAGGTGGCTTTTTGTACAACTGTATACTCTGCCCTTCAAATTCTTTCAGGTTGCTTTTATGGAATATAAAATTGAGTGTGTAAATATATATATTTATGTATAATATATATTTTGTAGCATATAAATATGTATATGTTGAATGGAACATGTATATATTCCATTCAATATATCATAGTAATTAATGACCATGGAGAGAATTAGTTTTCTCAAATAAAGATAGCCTATGAGTAGCTTTTTTTTTCTGGAATAAATAAAATAAGCTTTTCATCCTCAGTATCTTTGCTTTACCTTTGAAAATACTTAACCTTATTTACACTAGTAAGTGCAGGTTGATTGAAGATTACACAGATCTTACCAGCAATGATAAAGACAGATAACAGAAAGTCTAACTGCCTTGTGTTCATTCTAGGTTAGACAATTTGGTCCTTTTACAGTTTATCAGTTCCAACCGTCTTTTCTAAAAAGTAGTAAATTGACTTTCTCAATGATGTGTTTGAGTACCCTGAGGGTAAAACGAACATTTCTTAACCATTTTCCCATGGCGAGAATGTCCTGTATGCGTTGCATTGGACAAATTAGGGGAATTTCAGCTTTTCTTTATCTACTGTTCTATCTCCTTCTCAAATTTGAGGGACTTTTGCATGTCTTGGCTCAACAACTGACAGGTGCATTGTCCAGCCATGTTTTTTGTCCCTTCGATTATGGAATTGTTGCTGTTTAAAAGAAATTTCACACACGCATGCAATTCTTCCCAAGTATATCACACCAATATCTCATTTTTTTCCATGATGAATAAAAACAGTGTATTCCAGGACTTGTGAATAGTAAATACTGTGATGTGCTCTCTAACAAACTTATTTAGTGAAACTGATGTCTTACTGCCCCCCGGTGAAATTCCATGTGTGCTGTGTTCTACCTCTTTAGCTTTGAACTTTGCAGTCGTTACCGATGTATGTAAAGTTCCTACACTCAGAAAAGTGCACATATTCATCCATTTTTAGGGGTAGGCATTTAGCCAGCCACTGAAACTAACATAAAACTAACAAATACAATCATTTACCACAGGAATTTGAATTTGTTGAATGGTGTATGAGCATACTAGCGTAACTCCTGATGGTGCAAAGCACCGTAGGAACCAGCTTCTAACAGAGCGAACTGCTCGTGCATTATCAAAGAACAGCTAATTTGAGCTGGAACGGTCAGGGGCAGCTTTGTGACATTTCTGGGAGAGTAGAACCCAAATGGCCACCTAGTTTGTGGGTCTGTAGAGACCACGGGGAGTTGAGAATTGTACTTAGAAACATGAGTGTGTCTTGTTCAGGAAAGTGAAGCGTTTGACCTAGCTCAAGGAAAGGAGCTACACAGGGAAATAGTGAAAACTGATGACTAGGGCAGGTTTCATTGTGGAGGCTCTTAAAAAAGAAATTTTCCTGAAAAAAAAAAAAAACCTGAAGATCCATGGAAACTCACTGAAGGTTTTTGAGCAGGTGAGTGAAAGAGTAAAATCTATGACTTAAGATAAATTGAGAGCAGTGTTTACTACTATGTGTTCCCAGGACCATTCATCAACAGAGTTTCTTCAAAAGAATCTCCCAGGTCAAATCAACGGGGAAAGTACTGGGTTTCTTTACTGTGGTTCTTTAAGACATTAGTATATTAATAGGCATTTTGATGTCCAAAAGGAAAATAGCATTTCTCAAACCTATTTGACCATGGAACCCTTTCTAGGAAAATAAGGCATGGATCATGAATTCCATATACTTGGGCCAGTCTGTCTACAAACTGATATATGTAAGATGGGTACTGGTCTATAATTTTAAATAACTTACGTGATTTACAGCTTAATTCTTTGTTCCCAAATTGGTAGCAATGCAAGGTCTCTCCATTTTCCCCATGAGTGTGCCTGTGTTTTGCAGTCTTCTACTGCCAAGGAGTTCGATGGTGGTGGAATGGCGCTTCCCTGGCCCTCTGTGTCATCTGCGTACACTGGGCACCTGCTGAGCTGTCCTAGTTGCTGTCTGGTCCTGGGGAGCTGGCCTGCACAGCTGTTGCTGAGACCTATCTCAACAAATCCAGTGACTTTATTCCTTCCCTACTATACTCAGATTGATGGAATCATTTCACTGATCTGTTCCATGCTGAGGTGCAAGAAGTTCTGTGTGACTCTACCAGGCTCGGTCTTAGAGATGCGATTTAGCAGTTCTGTGAGGGCTTCCTGATTCCTCTTGTTTTCTATGCAGGAAATGGTGCACATGTCCTATACATCTCGTTGTTTTGGGCTTTCCCCATGAAATTTCCACCTAAATCTTTATGCCATGGATTGGTTTTGTTTCCTACAAAACTGAATGTTTAAAACTCATAGGCAACAAACAGCTCTGTTATTCCTCATATTCTTCTGTAGCTTCTGTTCTCTGAGGAAATGATGTGTCTCTTAAGACAGCTTAAGACAGGGAGAAAGATAGAGGCAAGAAATATGTGGGGGTGAAAAATCAATGATTATTTCAAAGATACTCCCTACCAAACTTCTTAATATCCTATGGAAAATGCTCATCTAAAGAACAGAGGGTTAACAACTCATGAAGAAGAGTAGGTGTGTGGTAGGAATGCTGTCTCAAGTTTTGAGTATCATGTGTGGTTGATGACAGTCATAGCCCTCAGGAAGTGATGAGTAACTCATTGTCTTTGTGGTCCTTTGTGCAGCCCTCCCCTACATGGACTCACGAAAAGCATCTTGCTGTTGGGAACTCTTTCTCCACCTTATGAAGAAGGCCAGGCTCGCTTGCTGAAGAGATGGGGCTCCATCTAGAGCCAGCGCCAAGCAACAGACACGTGAGTCAGCCCCAGCTGCGCCGCCCGCTGGCTGCAGGTGCAGAAGTGACCTTAGTTGAGACCGCAGACTGCCCCGATGCGCCTCCACCAAGGGGTTAACATGGGCCATAAGCAAATAAAGTAGTTCTCTAACGCATTCTTAATAAATCATGGTAAACATGCAGAGTAGAGGAGGAAGAAAAGTGAAACAATATGTGTGGAATAAAGATAGAAGAGAGGAAGGGTGAAATGTGATTAGGGCCATTTCTGTTCTTCGGGGACTTCCAAAATCGTGGACAGGCATGTACGCAGACCTGTGGTAGATGGGCCCTTGGCCTCGTACTGTCCTTGTGGATTTTTGAGAATGACTGCCACTGTCATTCTCATTGATTCACGGGGTTGTCCTGTTATCACTGATGAATTCAAAAACAGTTATCTTAGTAAAGCACATTCTCAGGTACTAGACTCAACTAAATTCCTGATTAAGTAGATTTTCCTAAAGATTTCCTGAAAGCAGTGAGATAAATGTCTTAAAACCAAAAAAATGTCATAACTGCAAAGTGATTGGGAGAGGCTTATAGCTCAGTGGTTCAGTGCGTGCTTACTGCGCATGAGGTCCTGGGTTCAAGCCCAAGTACCTCCATTAACATGAAAAACAAACAAACATACAAACAAACAAACCTAATTACCTGCCCCCCCAAATTCAAAGAGTCTCATGACCCGTGTCCCCAGGTTCTGAATCTAATCTCATCCTTATGAAATGCACTGCTGCCAATTAGCTGTTGACCTAGGCTCAGACAGTCCTAGCTCAGAGTTCTCGGAGGAGCTTCTGCTGGCTCCAGCAATTGGTTTTTTACATATTTAGTTTACATCCATGATTAATTTTGACAGTAATCCTAAAATTTAGATGTTGTCTTTATTCCCATTTTAGAGATGAGGGAACTGAAAGTGAGCTAAAATAACTGGCCAGAGTTAACACAGCTGGTGAACAGGGGCCCAGGAGCTGACAGAATGGAAAGGTGGTTTCACATCAAACCAAGTCCTGTTTTTCCTCATTGATGCAGGTTCTTTTCAACCTGTTTCAAAGGCACTGAAAAACTGTGGTACCTTAGGTACTATTAAGCAGGAAAACAGGGGATGGGAAACAAACAAGGCAGTGCTCTGGGCCCCTCTAGTTTCAGCCTGAGCACATCTGATATATATGAGTCCCATTTAAAGTTTTGTTTGGAAAAATTTCCAAACACTGTATTATACCCTGATATCTCCTAATGCTGTACTAGCATCTTCCTGAAGCCAGACCTGCCTCATCCTTTCTTTGGTCTCACGATGGTATGAAACCCACCCTGACCTGGAGCAGGTGGAAATCATTGCTCTTGGGATGTGATCTGGGCTCCAGAACTGCACTGTCTGAGCATCTCCCATGAGCCCTGTCAGCCTTGCTGCCTTTCTCACCAAAGCCAGTTACATGGTTCCCACATCCTGCAGCCTCTTCCCTGTCACTAGTGATGTCACCTTCGTCAAGAATGACTGCGCGCTCTCCCCAGAGGGAAGGGACGTCTTCTCCCCAAAGCTGGAGGCACTTTTCGAGGAGAAACTGTACCAGCGAAATCTGAAACACATAAGGGCAAAACGGGGTGTTCTTTTCCATATGGCATAGTTACAAATCATTTCATATCTAACTCTTGCATCCAAAAACTGTAAGAGAATTCTGAGAAAAATTCAGAGTTGATTAAAAAATGAGTCTACAAATCCGTTTTCTGTAAGAAATAGTGATAACTTTCAAGAGTACTTTGGGTACAGATTTTAAAACTCTTTTAATCAGTGGGTTAAAATTATAATTTGTCTCCTCGTTCAATAGCTAACATTTTTGTAATGACGGTTACAACTTTAAAACTAGGACAATTTTCAAGTGACCCACGAAGGATGCTTGAGGTGAATCTGTATATTGTCTTACTAAGTTTCATTTGTTATTGTTTGATTTTCTCCAGTTTTATTGAGATAAATTGACATATAACATCTTATGAAAATTAATAAAGCATCCAATAGACAAGAACTTCAGAAATTTACTTCTAAAGTGAGGAAATATGTGAGAGTTGAGAAGCAGAGATTTCTGTGATTTTTCTCGTGAAGGAAGGAAGCAGTGGAGAGGAGGCGTGTCTGTCTGACTGCACTGCCTCGTCTCATGCTGGCTGTCGGGTTGAGATTGGGGCAGGGTTGTGATCTGATTAGGCCTGTTGTGGCTCTGTTCGGATGTTCTGGAATCTTTTACTAGCCCCCTCACCCTGCAGTGGGGGCGACATAGGAGCCGAGTGCCCTTGTGAGGGACCACAGCTGGCAGAGGAAGGCCAGTGTGTGAGCTGTGGGTGCTCATGTTGCCCAAGCCACTGAGATGTCTTAGCAGTGAGCAGAGGAGCTGGGTGGTGTCGTCATTATGTGATGATGAAACCATGCGACCTTCGACGTAGTTCACACTCCCTCAGTGATTAGGCTGAGAGTTGAACCTTGGCTGCCAGACCCCAAAGCTCAGGTTCTGTTCTGTCTCATCATCCTACTCTTATCTCTCTGTGGTTGAGTGTCCTGGGTGGGAAAGCAGAAATGCCTCCACTGCTCTGTTTCCCACTTAACAACCCACCACCTCCCCTCATCCCACCAGGTCAGTGACTCTGCCCCTCCAGGGAAGCGTGTTTAAAATGTACACTTGAAAAACCTGGTACATCACGGTTAGTACCTCAGGTTTCAGGTTCAAAGTGGGGACCGTGCCCCACAAGGCATGAAAATGAGAGGTCTCATTACCTTCTTTGTGAAGTCCTCTTGTAATTGTGAGCTGGTGGCATTAGGTGGACCGAGAAGGCTTGGGGCTATACAGCATGCTAAGTTATACGCCGTCATCTGGTTGAATGTGGAGTGTTGCTCAATGTTGTGGAGCACTCCAAAAAGGTGTCTCAAGAGGTCACCATTGGCTCTTGGCAGCTGGCCCAAAAGCCTACGGGCAGAAAAATGCACTTTTAAACAAAGCATGTCATTTTGCTTAGGAAGTGGAAATAAAGAAACAGAGAACAGAGTACGTCATGGTAAATAAACCATGCCCCCAGTCCTCTCTCTCAGAGTTCTAAGCATGAATGCACACAAAAATGTTTCATTGATTTCAGTTTCTGGACGAGATACTAACTTCTGTAGTTGATTAAGTGTTTGAAAAATTAAGATCGTAACAGTGGCAGATTGGTTCTCTAGCATCTCTGTTTTGACCAGTGGATTTCATCTGCAGCAGTTCCGTGTCTTCAGCAGGTGTTAACTGGTCATGGAGTCCATATTAATAAGATCAGGATAAAAACAAGAATTCAGTAACAGCAGGAGTGCCTGCATCTGTTTTTCAAGTGGCTTCTGTGGGTAGCAGATGCAGCCCTTTGACACTGGTCATTACTTTAGTAGACAAAGCTGTAAAGTATAAGCTGATATTTTCCTAAGAGGATGTTGGTTGTATTTTCGGGGTGTGACCGTCATTACCTCTGGGTTGCAGTTATTTCTCCCTCCGCATTCCCTTCATCAAAGACGCTAAGCCATTTGTCATGGAGACTGTCTGTAAAAATACCGCCTTCTATATTCTGAAGATAATCCTTCCGTAGATTAAATAAAAAAGATATATATTATTATGACAAATACATATTGGGGAAATAACAGAAAACATTAAGTTGAAAAATTCCATTCAGGCCTCACTTCCTTCACAATGGCCAGTGTGTGACCCAGGCAGAGCTGGCTGTAACTGCAGACTCGCACACCCAGGAGGAGGAGCTTGGACTCTCTCCATCTAAAATCAGAAGCATCACAGCAGAGTCTGGACGACAGTGAGTGTGATGAGAAAGCCCTCCCCCACCAGCTGGGCCTTGCTCTCTGGGTCCGTGTCACCACTAGTCCCAGCTGACAGGGTCTGGTGACCACCCACACCGAGTCCTGTGAGTGTCTTAGAAGCAACGTGCACACCCATGTTCCTTGTTTACTTCAGACAGTGCTTGCTCTTAATTCAAGGAAGAGCGGTTCTGAAATAGAACACACACCCCTCACACTCTTGCACACATATTACAAGAACGCTGGGCTTTCTGACGCAGGGTGTGCCTGCTTCATGGGGAAAAACTACTCATAATAGCTCAGTCTTCATTTTGAAACTGTATAAAAGTTCAGTTTGCAGCCTTTTAAGCAGCAGGTGCTAAAAACATACCAAAATCCCCAGTGGGTACCTACATGTTCCTCCTTATAGCTCCTTGAATGGAACATATCCTCTCAAGTGTGTCACTTAAAATTTAGATATATTGGAACTTTATACCTCTGAGTGTGAGGGATAGAGGTACACAAATGTAAACTACCTAAGTGGGGGCCTAGAAAATGTGCCACTTTAAAGGGCTTATGAATAAATTTTTTTTTAAATTAAAGTATAGTAGGAGACAAAAAGTCAATTTCTGTCTAATTTCTGGTACACAAGCCTTAAATCACATAAATGGGCCTATTAAAATTAATGAAGTAGTAATTTTTTCCCCCTGGTGAGCAAAGTGGTAATTGCATTTATTTCTGTATTTATTAATGGAGATTCTGGGACGTGAACCCAGGACCTCGTGCATGGTAAGCATTCACTCTACCACTGAGCTGTACACTCGTGACCCCTGAGCTGTCATGTTTTGTGCCAGACTGGAAAAAGTTTTGCATAACCTTGCTAGTTTGAAAGCCACACCGTGCTTCCACTGGTCTCATCTCGGCCTCTGGGGTGGGCTGCCCCACAGTGCTCTCTGCTTTTATGCCTTCTGGTCACGTGTCCTTGTGTGACCCCCACACACTCCGCTGCAGGATGGATGGACATTGGGACCGGGTTCTGACGTGCAGAGTGACGTGTGAAAATGGGCGTGACTTCACTCGTTCCCAGCTCCAGGGTTCCTTCTCCCTCTGTCTCTCTGCGCCTGTCCTATCTCTCTCTCTCTCTCTCTGTTTCTCTCACTCCCTCTGCCTCTCTGTGTTTCAGTCTCTCTGTGTCTTACCCTGGATGTATGTGCGTAGACATTTACGTGCGTACCTGTGTATTTACGTGTTTATATTGTTAGGGCCCGGGGCAGGTCACTTCTGAAAATGCCTTGATGACATACTGATTGTTTTCATGTCACTGAAAAAGAAAAAAACTTTTTTGCAAGTTGTGCGAGCACTTTGGTGGGGTGAGCTCTAAGGATCGGCACTGCCGGGGAAGGGCTGCTGCGCCTGTGGCCCTTTGATGCGTCCTGCACACTGTTTCCCTGGAGAGGAGTGTCTGTTCTCTCGTCCCTCCGGGGGATCTGCTGGGGCCTCTGCCTCCTCACTTTGTCACCAGGCTAAAGTCCTGCCAGCGTCATGGTGACCAGTGTTGTCCCTCCACAGTGTGTCCGTCCGCCTGTGTCCTCCCCCGAGAGGTCGAGCACGTCTAACACACACTGGCCACCTGCTCTGCCTCTCATTGGAACTGCCCGTGTGTGTTCTGTTTGTTTAGAGCAGTGGGTTTCGAGAGGTTTTTGGACCCCGGGGATGTGCAGCCTTTCTCCAACCTTGGGTTCTGAGGAACGCTTCTTCCGGGACGTGGTTTGCCTTTCCGGCTATAGTTCTGGGCTTTTGCTGGTTTCTTGATTTGCTTGGTTTTGTTTCTGCCCCAGGGAAGAGCTAAGCATCTCCCTTCTGTCTTCTGGCTGTGGTGTCACAGGGGGAAGAGCAGTGCCTCCCCCGAGGTTATGCACAGAGTTACCGAAAGGGCTTCATTGTGCACATGACCTCTTTAGCCCACCTGGATTTCCCTTTCAAATAATCAAAATGCTATTTCAAGTGAAAGCAAAACAAAACATCACCAGCCCCCGCTAAAGCCACGTGGGCAGGCCCGCAGAGCCACCTTTCCTGTGGCTTCATTGACAGGGAACACCCAGGAGAGGTAAAGACAGCCAGAGGGGAAGAGGACTCGGGGCTGCCAGGGGCTGGGGGGCTGGGGGTGGGGGTGGGGGTGGGGGGGAGTGCGTGCTCCGGATCCAGGGTTTTACTTTGAAGAAAGGAATAGTGTGAGCCTGCATGGTAGCGATGGTCGCACGGCATCGTGAAGGCACCTAGTGCTCCTGCATTGCACAATTTCAGAGGGACAAAGTCTACATTTTATTAAAAGAAACTTAAAAAGGCAAAATAAAGGATGCCATAACCGATATGGAACAAACAGAGGGAAGTGAAGAAAAACCAAACACAAACCACTTCAGGGGAATGGAAGTCAAGGTCGGGTGCGGGAGGGGATTCGTGGTGGGATTTTGAAGAAGAAGGTGCGGGTGGGCGCAGAGGGGTAGGGGGCTCAGCCCCAGGAGCTGGTGATGCCTGAACTGGTTCTCCGTGGCCCAGCGGTCCAGCTGCAGGTGCAGCATCTTCAGGAGCTTCGGAAGCAGCAGGAGCTGCGGGACCTTCAGGAGCAGCAGGAGCAGCGGAACCTTCAGGAGCAGCAGAAGCTGCGGGATCGTCAGGAGCAGCAGGAGCTGCTGGAGGGGCAGGAGCTGCAGGATCTTCAGGAGCAGCGTTAGCTGCTGGAGCTGCAGAAGCTGCAGGAGCAGCAGGAGGGAGCTCGGGGTCCCCTGCTGGATCCTCATGGTCCTGGTGTTGGTCTCTGGCGGCTTCCCCTGCCCCCGCCTGCTCTGGATCTGTGACTGTTGGAAGTGGAGAGAGCTTTCAGTCTCGTGCAGGTGCTCGCTCATGCTGGGAGAGAGGAAAACTTGACCCACGTGCCTCCCTTTCCGTGGGCCTCTTCAAGGACAGACATCTTCCCAGAGCTTTCCGGACAGCTCCCACCCAGCAAGTGCCCACAGGATGTGTTTTGTGACTGAACTCTTCTAGACAGGTGGTCTGAGGCCAGTCTTTGCTCTGGTGCCAGCAGCAGCCTCTGGGGACGCCTCCCTGTGTGGCCGAGCCCTGGGCCCTCCCTCACCTACGCACATGCACCAGCCCCGCCCTTCTCACCTTTGGGCTCCGCCTCGGTGGGCTCCTGGTCCTCCACCTGACTCCCAGGGAGTTGCTCCAGGTCAGAGCCGGGTCTGCTGAGCTGCCTGTCACCTGCGGGCGGGACCCTGGCGTGACGCCTGGGCGGTTTCTGGGGAGGAGGCCGTCGTGGTGGCGGGGACCCCTCCGTGTGCAGACTCACCCGGAGCTGGTGCTGGCCCTGAGAAGCGTGCACCGGCCCCTCAGTCGGGGAGGCGGCGCGGGTGTCCTCATCCAGCGGCTCCTGCAGTGTCCTGCTCTGCAATGACAGTGACCGGCAGCCGGCCCGGCCCGGCCCGGAGGTCTCAGAGCCCTGCCCGGCCAGGACCACGCCTGCTTCTGCCCGCTCGACCCTCTGCTGCCAGATCAGACTGGGACCTTGGTCAGCTCAGACGGCCACCCGGGAGGGAAGAGACACAGCCAGAGGGCATGGGCTTCGACCCGGGCGACAGGGCCCTGCCCGGCTCGCCACAGCTCAGCCCGCCAGCTGGGACCCGGGCTGGGGACGCGACCGGCCCCCCCCCCCAGGCCTCTGAGCTGCTCGTGCTTGAGGCAGGGCCCCCCCCCACCCCACCATGACTGCCCACCTCCACCAGCAAGGAAGGGGATGTGGGGCTATACCCGGGTGTGGTCTGAGTGGTGGCCCGGCCTGGGCGGGCCTGCCCCGGGCCTCCCTGGGTCACCTTTGGGTCCCTGTGGCCAAAAGGCCAGAGGCGCCTGGGGTGAGAGCTGACCCAGCGCCGGCACCGCTGGCCCAGCCCCTCGCTGCGGGCCTTCCGGGGGCCGCGGCCTCGGGGTGTTGGGACGCAGCAGAACATGTGTGACTGGGTGGAGCTGAGTTCACCAACCGAGTGAGCTGAGTAGGGGCTTCTCGACCGAGTGGGTGCCCGGTGACCTCAGTTCTAAGTTCTGTTGGGTTCTGCTGCCAGGGAAGTGAGGTCACTTCCTGGGGTCCCCTTCCCCAAGCTTCCTCCTTACACAAAGCTCCCCAAGGGCCTCTCTGGGCTGCTGACTGCTCACCTCCCAGCCCATGCCATGTCCGCACACAGTGACACCAACTCAGCCCCCCTCCCCAGGACCCTGCGGAGGCCTGGATGCAGCCAGGGCGCCAGCTCTGAGGACGCGGCTGGGTTCGGACCCGGCCCCCCCTCGTCAGCAGTGCTGTCACCCTGGACAAGCCGCCTGCCTCTCAGGGTCTCTCTCCCCAGTCCCCCGTCGGCACAGTGGGGATCATCCTGGCCCCTCCTTCCTGGGGAAGCCATCGTGTCTCCAGAGCCACAAACACCTACCGCACCTGTCAGCCCCGCGGGCTGGCATCACAGGGAGCTCGTGCACAGACTCAGCAAAGGGAGGGCCCCACAGAGGGCTGGCGGAGCGCAGAGCACACCCCACGCAGGCTGGGGTCTGCCCTGGGGTCCGGAGAAAGTCACTCCCCTTGCCGCCTGCTTCCCAGCTCCCTGTCGGGGCGTGGGGTGGGGGTGGGGAGAAATTGAATATGACTGTCACTTCGTTCTCGCTGGCATACCACCTCCTGGGTCATTGTGTCATGTTTAGATTCAGGCCCAGTGTCTCATCTCGGCCTCTGGGGTGGGCTGCCCCACAGTGCTCTCTGCTTTTATGCCTTCTGGTCACGTGTCTTTATGTGACCCCCCCTCCACACACCCTCCCCTGCGGGGTGGATGGACATTGGGACCGGGTTCTGACGTGCAGAGTGACGTGTGAAAATGGGCGTGACTTCACTCGTTCCCAGCTCCAGGGTTCCTTCTCCCTCTGTCTCTCTGCGCCTGTCCTATCTCTCTCTCTCTCTCTCTCTCTCTGTTTCTCTCACTCCCTCTGCCTCTCTGTGTTTCAGTCTCTCTGTGTCTTATCCTGGATGTATGTGCGTAGACATTTACGTGCGTACCTGTGTATTTACGTGTTTATATTGTTAGGGCCCGGGTCAGGTCACTTCTGAAAATGCCTTGATGACATACTGATTGTTTTCATGTCACTGAAAAAGAAAAAAAACTTTTTTGCAAGTTGTGCGAGCACTTTGGTGGGGTGAGCTCTAAGGATCGGCACTGCCGGGGAAGGGCTGCTGCGCCTGTGGCCCTTTGATGCGTCCTGCACACTGTTTCCCTGGAGAGGAGTGTCTGTTCTCTCGTCCCTCCGGGGGATCTGCTGGGGCCTCTGCCTCCTCACTTTGTCACCAGGCTAAAGTCCTGCCAGCGTCATGGTGACCAGTGTTGTCCCTCCACAGTGTGTCCGTCCGCCTGTGTCCTCCCCCGAGAGGTCGAGCACGTCTAACACACACTGGCCACCTGCTCTGCCTCTCATTGGAACTGCCCGTGTGTGTTCTGTTTGTTTAGAGCAGTGGGTTTCGAGAGGTTTTTGGACCCCGGGGATGTGCAGCCTTTCTCCAACCTTGGGTTCTGAGGAACGCTTCTTCCGGGACGTGGTTTGCCTTTCCGGCTATAGTTCTGGGCTTTTGCTGGTTTCTTGATTTGCTTGGTTTTGTTTCTGCCCCAGGGAAGAGCTAAGCATCTCCCTTCTGTCTTCTGGCTGTGGTGTCACAGGGGGAAGAGCAGTGCCTCCCCCGAGGTTATGCACAGAGTTACCGAAAGGGCTTCATTGTGCACATGACCTCTTTAGCCCACCTGGATTTCCCTTTCAAATAATCAAAATGCTATTTCAAGTGAAAGCAAAACAAAACATCACCAGCCCCCGCTAAAGCCACGTGGGCAGGCCCGCAGAGCCACCTTTCCTGTGGCTTCATTGACAGGGAACACCCAGGAGAGGTAAAGACAGCCAGAGGGGAAGAGGACTCGGGGCTGCCAGGGGCTGGGGGGCTGGGGGTGGGGGTGGGGGTGGGGGGGAGTGCGTGCTCCGGATCCAGGGTTTTACTTTGAAGAAAGGAATAGTGTGAGCCTGCATGGTAGCGATGGTCGCACGGCATCGTGAAGGCACCTAGTGCTCCTGCATTGCACAATTTCAGAGGGACAAAGTCTACATTTTATTAAAAGAAACTTAAAAAGGCAAAATAAAGGATGCCATAACCGATATGGAACAAACAGAGGGAAGTGAAGAAAAACCAAACACAAACCACTTCAGGGGAATGGAAGTCAAGGTCGGGTGCGGGAGGGGATTCGTGGTGGGATTTTGAAGAAGAAGGTGTGGGTGGGCACAGAGGGGTAGGGGGCTCAGCCCCAGGAGCTGGTGACGCCTGAACTGGTTCTCCGTGGCCCAGCGGTCCAGCTGCAGGTGCAGCATCTTCAGGAGCTTCGGAAGCAGCAGGAGCTGCGGGACCTTCAGGAGCAGCAGGAGCAGCGGAACCTTCAGGAGCAGCAGAAGCTGCGGGATCGTCAGGAGCAGCAGGAGCTGCTGGAGGGGCAGGAGCTGCAGGATCTTCAGGAGCAGTGTTAGCTGCTGGAGCTGCAGAAGCTGCAGGAGCAGCAGGAGGGAGCTCGGGGTCCCCTGCTGGATCCTCATGGTCCTGGTGTTGGTCTCTGGCGGCTTCCCCTGCCCCCGCCTGCTCTGGATCTGTGACTGTTGGAAGTGGAGAGAGCTTTCAGTCTCGTGCAGGTGCTCGCTCATGCTGGGAGAGAGGAAAACTTGACCCACGTGCCTCCCTTTCCGTGGGCCTCTTCAAGGACAGACATCTTCCCAGAGCTTTCCGGACAGCTCCCACCCAGCAAGTGCCCACAGGATGTGTTTTGTGACTGAACTCTTCTAGACAGGTGGTCTGAGGCCAGTCTTTGCTCTGGTGCCAGCAGCAGCCTCTGGGGACGCCTCCCTGTGTGGCCGAGCCCTGGGCCCTCCCTCACCTACGCACATGCACCAGCCCCGCCCTTCTCACCTTTGGGCTCTGCCTCGGTGGGCTCCTGGTCCTCCACCTGACTCCCAGGGAGGTGCTCCAGGTCAGAGCCGGGTCTGCTGAGCTGCCTGTCACCCGCGGGCGGGACCCTGGCGTGACGCCTGGGCGGTTTCTGGGGAGGAGGCCGTCGTGGTGGCGGGGACCCCTCCGTGTGCAGACTCACCCGGAGCTGGTGCTGGCCCTGAGAAGCGTGCACCGGCCCCTCAGTCGGGGAGGCGGCGCGGGTGTCCTCATCCAGCGGCTCCTGCAGTGTCCTGCTCTGCAATGACAGTGACCGGCAGCCGGCCCGGCCCGGCCCGGAGGTCTCAGAGCCCTGCCCGGCCAGGACCACGCCTGCTTCTGCCCGCTCGACCCTCTGCTGCCAGATCAGACTGGGACCTTGGTCAGCTCAGACGGCCACCCGGGAGGGAAGAGACACAGCCAGAGGGCATGGGCTTCGACCCGGGCGACAGGGCCCTGCCCGGCTCGCCACAGCTCAGCCCGCCAGCTGGGACCCGGGCTGGGGACGCGACCGGCCCCCCCCCAGGCCTCTGAGCTGCTCGTGCTTGAGGCAGGGCCCCCCCCACCCCACCATGACTGCCCACCTCCACCAGCAAGGAAGGGGATGTGGGGCTATACCCGGGTGTGGTCTGAGTGGTGGCCCGGCCTGGGCGGGCCTGCCCCGGGCCTCCCTGGGTTACCTTTGGGTCCCTGTGGCCAAAAGGCCAGAGGCGCCTGGGGTGAGAGCTGACCCAGCGCCGGCACCGCTGGCCCAGCCCCTCGCTGCGGGCCTTCCGGGGGCCGCGGCCTCGGGGTGTTGGGACGCAGCAGAACATGTGTGACTGGGTGGAGCTGAGTTCACCAACCGAGTGAGCTGAGTAGGGGCTTCTCGACCGAGTGGGTGCCCGGTGACCTCAGTTCTAAGTTCTGTTGGGTTCTGCTGCCAGGGAAGTGAGGTCACTTCCTGGGGTCCCCTTCCCCAAGCTTCCTCCTTACACAAAGCTCCCCAAGGGCCTCTCTGGGCTGCTGACTGCTCACCTCCCAGCCCATGCCATGTCCGCACACAGTGACACCAACTCAGCCCCCCTCCCCAGGACCCTGCGGAGGCCTGGATGCAGCCAGGGCGCCAGCTCTGAGGACGCGGCTGGGTTCGGACCCGGCCCCCCCTCGTCAGCAGTGCTGTCACCCTGGACAAGCCGCCTGCCTCTCAGGGTCTCTCTCCCCAGTCCCCCGTCGGCACAGTGGGGATCATCCTGGCCCCTCCTTCCTGGGGAAGCCATCGTGTCTCCAGAGCCACAAACACCTACCGCACCTGTCAGCCCCGCGGGCTGGCATCACAGGGAGCTCGTGCACAGACTCAGCAAAGGGAGGGCCCCACAGAGGGCTGGCGGAGCGCAGAGCACACCCCACGCAGGCTGGGGTCTGCCCTGGGGTCCGGAGAAAGTCACTCCCCTTGCCGCCTGCTTCCCAGCTCCCTGTCGGGGCGTGGGGTGGGGGTGGGGAGAAATTGAATATGACTGTCACTTCGTTCTCGCTGGCATACCACCTCCTGGGTCATTGTGTCATGTTTAGATTCAGGCCCAGTGTCTCATCTCGGCCTCTGGGGTGGGCTGCCCCACAGTGCTCTCTGCTTTTATGCCTTCTGGTCACGTGTCTTTATGTGACCCCCCCTCCACACACCCTCCCCTGCGGGGTGGATGGACATTGGGACCGGGTTCTGACGTGCAGAGTGACGTGTGAAAATGGGCGTGACTTCACTCGTTCCCAGCTCCAGGGTTCCTTCTCCCTCTGTCTCTCTGCGCCTGTCCTATCTCTCTCTCTCTCTCTCTCTCTCTGTTTCTCTCACTCCCTCTGCCTCTCTGTGTTTCAGTCTCTCTGTGTCTTATCCTGGATGTATGTGCGTAGACATTTACGTGCGTACCTGTGTATTTACGTGTTTATATTGTTAGGGCCCGGGTCAGGTCACTTCTGAAAATGCCTTGATGACATACTGATTGTTTTCATGTCACTGAAAAAGAAAAAAAACTTTTTTGCAAGTTGTGCGAGCACTTTGGTGGGGTGAGCTCTAAGGATCGGCACTGCCGGGGAAGGGCTGCTGCGCCTGTGGCCCTTTGATGCGTCCTGCACACTGTTTCCCTGGAGAGGAGTGTCTGTTCTCTCGTCCCTCCGGGGGATCTGCTGGGGCCTCTGCCTCCTCACTTTGTCACCAGGCTAAAGTCCTGCCAGCGTCATGGTGACCAGTGTTGTCCCTCCACAGTGTGTCCGTCCGCCTGTGTCCTCCCCCGAGAGGTCGAGCACGTCTAACACACACTGGCCACCTGCTCTGCCTCTCATTGGAACTGCCCGTGTGTGTTCTGTTTGTTTAGAGCAGTGGGTTTCGAGAGGTTTTTGGACCCCGGGGATGTGCAGCCTTTCTCCAACCTTGGGTTCTGAGGAACGCTTCTTCCGGGACGTGGTTTGCCTTTCCGGCTATAGTTCTGGGCTTTTGCTGGTTTCTTGATTTGCTTGGTTTTGTTTCTGCCCCAGGGAAGAGCTAAGCATCTCCCTTCTGTCTTCTGGCTGTGGTGTCACAGGGGGAAGAGCAGTGCCTCCCCCGAGGTTATGCACAGAGTTACCGAAAGGGCTTCATTGTGCACATGACCTCTTTAGCCCACCTGGATTTCCCTTTCAAATAATCAAAATGCTATTTCAAGTGAAAGCAAAACAAAACATCACCAGCCCCCGCTAAAGCCACGTGGGCAGGCCCGCAGAGCCACCTTTCCTGTGGCTTCATTGACAGGGAACACCCAGGAGAGGTAAAGACAGCCAGAGGGGAAGAGGACTCGGGGCTGCCAGGGGCTGGGGGGCTGGGGGTGGGGGTGGGGGTGGGGGGGAGTGCGTGCTCCGGATCCAGGGTTTTACTTTGAAGAAAGGAATAGTGTGAGCCTGCATGGTAGCGATGGTCGCACGGCATCGTGAAGGCACCTAGTGCTCCTGCATTGCACAATTTCAGAGGGACAAAGTCTACATTTTATTAAAAGAAACTTAAAAAGGCAAAATAAAGGATGCCATAACCGATATGGAACAAACAGAGGGAAGTGAAGAAAAACCAAACACAAACCACTTCAGGGGAATGGAAGTCAAGGTCGGGTGCGGGAGGGGATTCGTGGTGGGATTTTGAAGAAGAAGGTGTGGGTGGGCACAGAGGGGTAGGGGGCTCAGCCCCAGGAGCTGGTGACGCCTGAACTGGTTCTCCGTGGCCCAGCGGTCCAGCTGCAGGTGCAGCATCTTCAGGAGCTTCGGAAGCAGCAGGAGCTGCGGGACCTTCAGGAGCAGCAGGAGCAGCGGAACCTTCAGGAGCAGCAGAAGCTGCGGGATCGTCAGGAGCAGCAGGAGCTGCTGGAGGGGCAGGAGCTGCAGGATCTTCAGGAGCAGTGTTAGCTGCTGGAGCTGCAGAAGCTGCAGGAGCAGCAGGAGGGAGCTCGGGGTCCCCTGCTGGATCCTCATGGTCCTGGTGTTGGTCTCTGGCGGCTTCCCCTGCCCCTGCCTGCTCTGGATCTGTGACTGTTGGAAGTGGAGAGAGCTTTCAGTCTCGTGCAGGTGCTCGCTCATGCTGGGAGAGAGGAAAACTTGACCCACGTGCCTCCCTTTCCGTGGGCCTCTTCAAGGACAGACATCTTCCCAGAGCTTTCCGGACAGCTCCCACCCAGCAAGTGCCCACAGGATGTGTTTTGTGACTGAACTCTTCTAGACAGGTGGTCTGAGGCCAGTCTTTGCTCTGGTGCCAGCAGCAGCCTCTGGGGACGCCTCCCTGTGTGGCCGAGCCCTGGGCCCTCCCTCACCTACGCACATGCACCAGCCCCGCCCTTCTCACCTTTGGGCTCTGCCTCGGTGGGCTCCTGGTCCTCCACCTGACTCCCAGGGAGGTGCTCCAGGTCAGAGCCGGGTCTGCTGAGCTGCCTGTCACCCGCGGGCGGGACCCTGGCGTGACGCCTGGGCGGTTTCTGGGGAGGAGGCCGTCGTGGTGGCGGGGACCCCTCCGTGTGCAGACTCACCCGGAGCTGGTGCTGGCCCTGAGAAGCGTGCACCGGCCCCTCAGTCGGGGAGGCGGCGCGGGTGTCCTCATCCAGCGGCTCCTGCAGTGTCCTGCTCTGCAATGACAGTGACCGGCAGCCGGCCCGGCCCGGCCCGGAGGTCTCAGAGCCCTGCCCGGCCAGGACCACGCCTGCTTCTGCCCGCTCGACCCTCTGCTGCCAGATCAGACTGGGACCTTGGTCAGCTCAGACGGCCACCCGGGAGGGAAGAGACACAGCCAGAGGGCATGGGCTTCGACCCGGGCGACAGGGCCCTGCCCGGCTCGCCACAGCTCAGCCCGCCAGCTGGGACCCGGGCTGGGGACGCGACCGGCCCCCCCCCCAGGCCTCTGAGCTGCTCGTGCTTGAGGCAGGGCCCCCCCCCACCCCACCATGACTGCCCACCTCCACCAGCAAGGAAGGGGATGTGGGGCTATACCCGGGTGTGGTCTGAGTGGTGGCCCGGCCTGGGCGGGCCTGCCCCGGGCCTCCCTGGGTCACCTTTGGGTCCCTGTGGCCAAAAGGCCAGAGGCGCCTGGGGTGAGAGCTGACCCAGCGCCGGCACCGCTGGCCCAGCCCCTCGCTGCGGGCCTTCCGGGGGCCGCGGCCTCGGGGTGTTGGGACGCAGCAGAACATGTGTGACTGGGTGGAGCTGAGTTCACCAACCGAGTGAGCTGAGTAGGGGCTTCTCGACCGAGTGGGTGCCCGGTGACCTCAGTTCTAAGTTCTGTTGGGTTCTGCTGCCAGGGAAGTGAGGTCACTTCCTGGGGTCCCCTTCCCCAAGCTTCCTCCTTACACAAAGCTCCCCAAGGGCCTCTCTGGGCTGCTGACTGCTCACCTCCCAGCCCATGCCATGTCCGCACACAGTGACACCAACTCAGCCCCCCTCCCCAGGACCCTGCGGAGGCCTGGATGCAGCCAGGGCGCCAGCTCTGAGGACGCGGCTGGGTTCGGACCCGGCCCCCCCTCGTCAGCAGTGCTGTCACCCTGGACAAGCCGCCTGCCTCTCAGGGTCTCTCTCCCCAGTCCCCCGTCGGCACAGTGGGGATCATCCTGGCCCCTCCTTCCTGGGGAAGCCATCGTGTCTCCAGAGCCACAAACACCTACCGCACCTGTCAGCCCCGCGGGCTGGCATCACAGGGAGCTCGTGCACAGACTCAGCAAAGGGAGGGCCCCACAGAGGGCTGGCGGAGCGCAGAGCACACCCCACGCAGGCTGGGGTCTGCCCTGGGGTCCGGAGAAAGTCACTCCCCTTGCCGCCTGCTTCCCAGCTCCCTGTCGGGGCGTGGGGTGGGGGTGGGGAGAAATTGAATATGACTGTCACTTCGTTCTCGCTGGCATACCACCTCCTGGGTCATTGTGTCATGTTTAGATTCAGGCCCAGTGTCTCATCTCGGCCTCTGGGGTGGGCTGCCCCACAGTGCTCTCTGCTTTTATGCCTTCTGGTCACGTGTCTTTATGTGACCCCCCCTCCACACACCCTCCCCTGCGGGGTGGATGGACATTGGGACCGGGTTCTGACGTGCAGAGTGACGTGTGAAAATGGGCGTGACTTCACTCGTTCCCAGCTCCAGGGTTCCTTCTCCCTCTGTCTCTCTGCGCCTGTCCTATCTCTCTCTCTCTCTCTCTCTCTCTGTTTCTCTCACTCCCTCTGCCTCTCTGTGTTTCAGTCTCTCTGTGTCTTATCCTGGATGTATGTGCGTAGACATTTACGTGCGTACCTGTGTATTTACGTGTTTATATTGTTAGGGCCCGGGTCAGGTCACTTCTGAAAATGCCTTGATGACATACTGATTGTTTTCATGTCACTGAAAAAGAAAAAAAACTTTTTTGCAAGTTGTGCGAGCACTTTGGTGGGGTGAGCTCTAAGGATCGGCACTGCCGGGGAAGGGCTGCTGCGCCTGTGGCCCTTTGATGCGTCCTGCACACTGTTTCCCTGGAGAGGAGTGTCTGTTCTCTCGTCCCTCCGGGGGATCTGCTGGGGCCTCTGCCTCCTCACTTTGTCACCAGGCTAAAGTCCTGCCAGCGTCATGGTGACCAGTGTTGTCCCTCCACAGTGTGTCCGTCCGCCTGTGTCCTCCCCCGAGAGGTCGAGCACGTCTAACACACACTGGCCACCTGCTCTGCCTCTCATTGGAACTGCCCGTGTGTGTTCTGTTTGTTTAGAGCAGTGGGTTTCGAGAGGTTTTTGGACCCCGGGGATGTGCAGCCTTTCTCCAACCTTGGGTTCTGAGGAACGCTTCTTCCGGGACGTGGTTTGCCTTTCCAGCTATAGTTCTGGGCTTTTGCTGGTTTCTTGATTTGCTTGGTTTTGTTTCTGCCCCAGGGAAGAGCTAAGCATCTCCCTTCTGTCTTCTGGCTGTGGTGTCACAGGGGGAAGAGCAGTGCCTCCCCCGAGGTTATGCACAGAGTTACCGAAAGGGCTTCATTGTGCACATGACCTCTTTAGCCCACCTGGATTTCCCTTTCAAATAATCAAAATGCTATTTCAAGTGAAAGCAAAACAAAACATCACCAGCCCCTGCTAAAGCCACGTGGGCAGGCCCGCAGAGCCACCTTTCCTGTGGCTTCATTGACAGGGAACACCCAGGAGAGGTAAAGACAGCCAGAGGGGAAGAGGACTCGGGGCTGCCAGGGGCTGGGGGGCTGGGGGTGGGGGTGGGGGGGAGTGCGTGCTCCGGATCCAGGGTTTTACTTTGAAGAAAGGAATAGTGTGAGCCTGCATGGTAGCGATGGTCGCACGGCATCGTGAAGGCACCTAGTGCTCCTGCATTGCACAATTTCAGAGGGACAAAGTCTACATTTTATTAAAAGAAACTTAAAAAGGCAAAATAAAGGATGCCATAACCGATATGGAACAAACAGAGGGAAGTGAAGAAAAACCAAACACAAACCACTTCAGGGGAATGGAAGTCAAGGTCGGGTGCGGGAGGGGATTCGTGGTGGGATTTTGAAGAAGAAGGTGCGGGTGGGCGCAGAGGGGTAGGGGGCTCAGCCCCAGGAGCTGGTGATGCCTGAACTGGTTCTCCGTGGCCCAGCGGTCCAGCTGCAGGTGCAGCATCTTCAGGAGCTTCGGAAGCAGCAGGAGCTGCGGGACCTTCAGGAGCAGCAGGAGCAGCGGAACCTTCAGGAGCAGCAGAAGCTGCGGGATCGTCAGGAGCAGCAGGAGCTGCTGGAGGGGCAGGAGCTGCAGGATCTTCAGGAGCAGCGTTAGCTGCTGGAGCTGCAGAAGCTGCAGGAGCAGCAGGAGGGAGCTCGGGGTCCCCTGCTGGATCCTCATGGTCCTGGTGTTGGTCTCTGGCGGCTTCCCCTGCCCCCGCCTGCTCTGGATCTGTGACTGTTGGAAGTGGAGAGAGCTTTCAGTCTCGTGCAGGTGCTCGCTCATGCTGGGAGAGAGGAAAACTTGACCCACGTGCCTCCCTTTCCGTGGGCCTCTTCAAGGACAGACATCTTCCCAGAGCTTTCCGGACAGCTCCCACCCAGCAAGTGCCCACAGGATGTGTTTTGTGACTGAACTCTTCTAGACAGGTGGTCTGAGGCCAGTCTTTGCTCTGGTGCCAGCAGCAGCCTCTGGGGACGCCTCCCTGTGTGGCCGAGCCCTGGGCCCTCCCTCACCTACGCACATGCACCAGCCCCGCCCTTCTCACCTTTGGGCTCTGCCTCGGTGGGCTCCTGGTCCTCCACCTGACTCCCAGGGAGGTGCTCCAGGTCAGAGCCGGGTCTGCTGAGCTGCCTGTCACCCGCGGGCGGGACCCTGGCGTGACGCCTGGGCGGTTTCTGGGGAGGAGGCCGTCGTGGTGGCGGGGACCCCTCCGTGTGCAGACTCACCCGGAGCTGGTGCTGGCCCTGAGAAGCGTGCACCGGCCCCTCAGTCGGGGAGGCGGCGCGGGTGTCCTCATCCAGCGGCTCCTGCAGTGTCCTGCTCTGCAATGACAGTGACCGGCAGCCGGCCCGGCCCGGCCCGGAGGTCTCAGAGCCCTGCCCGGCCAGGACCACGCCTGCTTCTGCCCGCTCGACCCTCTGCTGCCAGATCAGACTGGGACCTTGGTCAGCTCAGACGGCCACCCGGGAGGGAAGAGACACAGCCAGAGGGCATGGGCTTCGACCCGGGCGACAGGGCCCTGCCCGGCTCGCCACAGCTCAGCCCGCCAGCTGGGACCCGGGCTGGGGACGCGACCGGCCCCCCCCCAGGCCTCTGAGCTGCTCGTGCTTGAGGCAGGCCCCCCCCCACCCCACCATGACTGCCCACCTCCACCAGCAAGGAAGGGGATGTGGGGCTATACCCGGGTGTGGTCTGAGTGGTGGCCCGGCCTGGGCGGGCCTGCCCCGGGCCTCCCTGGGTTACCTTTGGGTCCCTGTGGCCAAAAGGCCAGAGGCGCCTGGGGTGAGAGCTGACCCAGCGCCGGCACCGCTGGCCCAGCCCCTCGCTGCGGGCCTTCCGGGGGCTGCGGCCTCGGGGTGTTGGGACGCAGCAGAACATGTGTGACTGGGTGGAGCTGAGTTCACCAACCGAGTGAGCTGAGTAGGGGCTTCTCGACCGAGTGGGTGCCCGGTGACCTCAGTTCTAAGTTCTGTTGGGTTCTGCTGCCAGGGAAGTGAGGTCACTTCCTGGGGTCCCCTTCCCCAAGGTTCCTCCTTACACAAAGCTCCCCAAGGGCCTCTCTGGGCTGCTGACTGCTCACCTCCCAGCCCATGCCATGTCCGCACACAGTGACACCAACTCAGCCCCCCTCCCCAGGACCCTGCGGAGGCCTGGATGCAGCCAGGGCGCCAGCTCTGAGGACGCGGCTGGGTTCGGACCCGGCCCCCCCTCGTCAGCAGTGCTGTCACCCTGGACAAGCCGCCTGCCTTTCAGGGTCTCTCCAATTCCCCCGTCGGCACAGTGGGCACCATCTTGACCCCTGCTTTCTGGGAAAGCCATCGTGTCTCCAGACCCTTATAGTCCTACAGCACCTGTCAGCCCCGCGGGCTGGCATCACAGGGAGCTCGTGCAGAGACTCAGCAAAGGGACGGCCCCACAGACGGCTGGTGGAGCTCAAGGCGTACCCCACACAGGCCGTGGTCTGCCCTGGGCTCTGGGGAAAGTCACTCCCCTTGCCGCCTGCTTCCCATCTCCCTGTAGGCAGGTTGAAATTAAACACAACTCTGACATCATCCATTCCGGCATACCACCTCCTTCGTCATTCTTTCATGTGAGATTCAGGCGCAGTGTCCCATCTCCGCCTCTAGGGTGTGCTGCCTCATAGTGGCTCCCTCCTTTTTTACCTTCTGATTACACATCCTTGTGTGATTCCCGCACACTCCTCTGCAGGATTGTGGATAGTGGGACCAGGTTTTGACATGTAGACTGACTTGTGAAAGTCTGCGTGACTTCCACTCATTCCCATCTCCAGTGTTCATTCTCTCTCTGTCTGTGTCTTTCAGTGCCTGTCTTTCTTCCCTCTCTTTTTCTCTCTGTGTTTCAGTCTGCCTATCTCTTTCCTGTATATGTGTGTCTATAATTATGTGTATATGTGTGTATTTATGTGTGTGTATTGTTAGAACCCAGAGCAGGTCACTGATGAAAATGCCTTGATGACATACTGATTGTTGTAAATTCACGTTACTGAAGAAAAAACATCTTTGAAATTTGTGCAAGCACTTTGGTGGGGCACCTCTAACGATCAGTACTGCTAGGGAAGGGTTGCACCTCTGGCCATTTGATGACTGCTGTACCGTGTTCCCCCAGAGTGGATTGTCTGTTTACTCTTCTCTCCAGGGAATCTGCTGGGGCCTCTACCTCCTCACATTGTTGCCAGGGCTGGTTGTCACCAGGCTGAAGCCCTGCCAGTGTGATGGTGACCAGCATTGCCTCACAGGGTGTCCTTCTGCCTGTGTCCTCACCTGAGAGTCGAGCACCTCTAACACACAGTGGCCGCCTGCACTTCTTCTCATTGGAACTGCTTGTGTGTGTTGTGTTTCTTTTCAGAACACTGGGTTTCGAGAGGTTTTTAGGCCTCATGGGTGTGAAACGTTTCTCTGACCTCGGGTCATGAACAATGTTTTTTCCAGGCTGTGATTTGTCTTTCCAGCTGTATTTCTTGGTCTTTGTTTGTTTTTTGATTTTATTTTGCCGCAGGAAAGCATCTCCTTCTGGCTCTGGTTTTACACTTAGAACAGCAGTGCCTACCCCGAAATTATGCACATAGTTACTAAAAAGGCTTCATTTAGTACGTCTCATCTTTAATCCATCTGGATTTTTCTCTGAAAATACAAAAATGCTAATTCATGTAAAAGCAAAAAAATTCACCTGTTCTGGCTTAAGATATGTGGGCAGAAAAAAAGAGCCACCTTTTATTATTTCATTGATAGGGAACCTCGAAGATAGGTACAGAAAGATAAAGGGGATGAGTGCTTGTCAAGGGCTGAGGGAGGGAGGACGCAGGGTGAGCTTTGGATACACGCTTCTACTTTGAGGAAGGAAATAGTCTAAAACCAGACAGAGGTGCTGATCTCACAGCATTGTGAGTGCACTTAAGGCTCCTAAAGTGCACAACTGAAAATGGGAAAAGGCTAAACTTTATTCTTGTAGACTTAAACCATAAAAATAGATGATACGTAATAGAAAAGAACAAATCTGACCCCATATTAGATCTCTTCCTGTGGCTTTAACCCTGTGCCCTGTTTTCTAGGCTTAGTCTCGTCTGTCTGGTAAACAGGAGAGCCTGTTCTCAAGGCTCTGATCTTTAAGCAGATTAACACTTTTGCACTGGTACAAGACAGCAAGTTGCCGAATAGAAAGTAGCTTGTTTTGTTAGAGGTTTTACAGGGGCACCATGACTTCACCCACATGGACTGCTTTAGACCAAGAACATGGCTGACTAATGTCCTGGAGAACCATCTTCCTCAAGTCAGACTTTAGGTTCCTTTTGTACTAAAAAGGGGAGGGGCTGTGGTTGGTTGTTGCAAACTTCTTAGTGTAGGAATTCTTTGTTTTTGGAATCCTTTGCAGCTGTCCCTGTGGGTCAGGTTATGGTGCCCCTGTAAGTCCTCCAACAAAACAAAGGTTATTCCGTATTCTGCAACTTGTTATCTTTATAGGAGCGCAAAAGTGTTCATATCCTTAAAGGTCAGAGCCCTGAGAATAGGCTCTCCTGTATATTTCAGGCTAAAGGCAACGTTGTTTTACAAAAGCTGCAGAGCTAGTGAGACTAAACCTAGAAAACAGGGCACAGGGTAGAAGGAAAAGGAACAGATTTAATAGTCAGATTTGTTTTTTTCTACTACAGTGCCTTTTGGTGAGAGGTAAGAGGTTGTTTCCAGGTGGGTCCTTCTCTGCCCAGGCTGGGGTTCAGACAGGAGCCCTGCCAGGTTCACCATGACTGTGGACCTGATATCCCACAGAGAAAGTAACAATTATCAGTGATTAAAATCACCTGTCAAAGTCCCTTCAATTGCCTGTAAACTATATGGCAGGGGCAGAGGCAGACAGGGAACTTCTCATTGGCCCATCAACAGTCTCCCCAATGCAAGGGACCAGTGTCATGGCTGGTTCCAAGGTGGCCTGGCTGGTGCAGCTGCCTGCTGGGCTCTCCAGCCTTGGGCTCCTGACAAGGACGCTTTCAAATCTCCTGTCCCTTTTCCCTCTGCCCCAGCGTGAATGAACATGGTCCCTACAACCACCTGGGCTGAGCCCAGGCCATGCAGATAGCCTGATTCACACAGCCCACTGCCTACTGTCCATCTCCGGGCTCAGCTGCACCCTTACCCCCTCACAGGTTCCTGTGTCTCCGTTCTCAGGGTCCGGATCACCATCCGGTCCATCAACCACCCAAGGCCCACAGGCCAGTGGCAGGCAGCCTGGGACCACCCTGACCCCCAGGCTCAGATGAGGCACAGGGCGTGGAGGTTAGAGTGCCTGAGCTGGAATTGAAACTGCCTCCAGCCTGGCCCGCTACGCCCTGTAGCCTCAGACTGTGCTGTGCACACTAGGCTAGAGCCCCGCTGGTGGCAGTCACCATGGTGACCAGAGCCCGGACTTCCTCGCCCCACCCGCGGGTTAAGGGGTGAGGGTGTCAGCTCCAGGTAGTGGTGCACTCTGAGTGAGGGGGATCCCGCAGTTAGGACAGGCTGAGGGGTGAAGGGGACCATATCAGAATGTTGGGGGGGTCCTGCGATGAGGCATGAGGAGTGTGCTTGGGGTGTGAGGGCCAAAGGTTAGTACTAGCGGGGTGGAGTTTGGGGGTGGGGGTCTCCTTGTGACAAGAAGCCCTGTCTTGGGGGTGCAGTCTGAGACTGGGCCTGGCTGGAGGTTGGGGGGCAAGCAAGGGGAGTGGGGCTGGAGTGTGTGGCCTGGCCCAGGGCCGGTGTTGGTCCTGGTTGAGCCAGGACCTGGTCGGTGTCGGGGTGGGGTCACTGGGGATGGAGACCCAGCGGGGCGGGCAGACGGGTGGTCATACTGTACTGCCCTGGCCTGCCCCAGCCGTCTGGGCCCCACTCACAGAGAACCAGAGATTGGGATCCCCACCCCGAGCATCCGCGCTGCAGGCCTGAGGAGGAGGTGTGCGGACGCGCAGAATCCGGACCCCGCCCGGCCTGTGTGGAAGCTGGACGTGTGGTGGGCGCTCCTGGACCAGTTCCTGAGGAGGAACGAGGCTTGGGGTCTGGGCCGCTGCTTGCCGTCGCCTCTGCTGCCATCGCTGGGCAGGTAAGGGGGCACTGGTGGGGGTGTGTAGGTCAGGGAGCCGGTGGGTGAGGCCTGGGCTGCGCAGCTGGGGAGGCGCACAGGGAGGGGTGTGTGGGTGAGGCCCAGCTGCGCTGCCCATTAGGACCCTGAGGCGGGTGCGGGTCTCCACCATAGTTCGTGGTGCCTTCGCCCGGTTTGTAGTCCCTGAACCCCGTTTCTTTGCTGCCGCTTGTACCCGGGTTTGAGTAAGTGGGTGCAGCCCTGGGAGGTGGGAGGGCACTAGAAGGCCCTGGAGCACTTCCCTCCGGCCCTCAGATCATGGCTTGCTCGTGGGAGGCAGGTGCGGGGTTGTCGGGGGCAGGGGTGGCAGTATCCTGGCATCAGCAGGGAGAGGGGTCTGCTCCTGGGAGCTGTCGAGTTGCTCCCATCTACCCCACAGCCTGTCCTGGGGGTGGCCTCTAAAGCCCCAGGTTTGCAGGACTCAGGTTACAGGTCAGTCTGCTTTTGGGAGGAGGGCGCGGTGCAGTGAGTGTGTGAGGGCGGTGGTAGCGACAGCGAAAAGTGGCAGCAAATCCCCGTGCTTGCACAGGGCAGCCCAAGTCCCACCATTGCCACCTCCATCCCCTGATAGCACAGCTGCTGCTTTCCAGGAGCAGGCTGACCTGTAAACTGAGTCCCACGATCCTGGGTTATCAGAGGCCGAGGCCAGGACAGGCCGCAGGGGAGTCTGAAGCAAATCCATAGACTCGCATGGGCAGACCCCTAAACCCCTGGTTGCTTCTGCTGCCTGTGACCACACCAGGCCCGCCTCCTGGGAGCAGGCTGACCTGGGGACATGCCTGGGACAGTAGAGGCTGCCTCCAGGCCATGCCGTGGGGAAGATGGGGACAAATTTACCAGTTTGCCAAGGGCAGTGCCCCTCTCCCCACCAGAGCCCCAAGTTCATGGGACACTTTTCCAGGTCAGTTGGCTCCGGAAGGCAGGTGCGGTTGCGGTTAGAGGGCGGCAGGGGGAGGGGTGCTGCTCCTCCTCCAGGTGGCAAGTGGACTTGCTTCCATCTCCCAGGGGCCTGTCCTGGTGGCGGTCTCTGCTGCCCCAGTTCACAGGAAGCATGTGTTCATGTCAGCCTGCTCCTGGGAGGAGGGTGCAGTGTGGTCAGGAGGCAGTGTCAGCAGCAGGAAAGGACTTTAGGAGGACCGGGCTCTAGCCCAGGGTAACTCACTATCCTTTCTTCTCTTGCTTCCTCAGTTGGTAGCTGTAGTGGCTTTTCCAGTATAGGTTATTACCAGATATTGAACATAGGTTTCTGTGGTATACAGAAGAAACTTAAAAAAAAATGTTGTATATTTAGTGGCTAGTATTTGTAAATCTCAAACTCCCAGATTTACCCTTCCCACCCTGTTTCCCTGGTAACCATAAGATTGTTAACCAAGTCTGTGAACCTGTTTCTGTTCTGTAGATGAGTTCATAGTGTCACCCTTTGTTTTGATTGCACATCTGAGTCATATCATTTGGTATTTTTCTCTTTCTGGCTCACTTCACTAAGAATGATGATCTCTAGGTCCATCCATATTGCTGCAAATAGCATTCTTTTAACCTTTTTAATGGCAGAGTAGTATTCCATTGTATAAATATACTAGTTCATCTTCACCCAGTCACCTCTTTCTTCATTTAGGTTGCTTCCACATTATGGCTATTATATATAGTGGTGCTATGAATACTAAGGTGCAGGTACCTTTTTGCATTGGAGTTTCCTCTGAATATATACCCAGAAGTGGGATTGCTGGATCATAGGGTAAGTCTATTTTTAGTTTTTTGAGGAAATTCTATACTGTTTTCCATAATAGCTACACCAAACTACATTCCACCAGCAGTGTAATAGAGTTCTCTTTTCTTCACACCCTCTTCAGCATTTATCATGCATGAACTTTGAAGTGACAGCCATTCTGACTGGTGTTTTGTAGTTTTGATTTCCATTTCTCTGGTAATTAGTGATATTAAGCATTTTTACATGTGCCTATTGGCCATTTGTAGTCCTCATTGGAGAATTGCTTCTTTAGGTCTGCCCATTGTTGGATTGGGTTGCTTGTTTTTTTGTTATTAAATTTTATGAACCGTTTATATATTCTGGGAATTAAGTCTTTGTCAGTTGAATCATTTACAGATATTTTCTCCCATTCCGTAGATTGTCGTTTTGTTTTGCTTATGGTTTCCTTTGCTGTGCAGTTTCCTTTGCTATAAGTTTAATTAGCCTTTAAGTTTAACAGCTCATACATCTTAATAACAAAAAACAAACAGCCCAATTCAAAATGGGCAAAGACATAAATAAGCAATTCTCCAGTGAAGACATACAAATGGCCAATAGGCACATGAAAAAATGCTCAGTGTTGCTAATTATCAAGGAAATACAAGTTAAAACTAGATGAGGTATCATCTCACACCAGTTAGAATGGCCATCATGCAAAAGTCATTGCATATGTCATTCAAAAATCGTAGCACACATCATTAATTATGGGGGCTTTTTCTGCTAGTCACACTCGAGTTTAAATTCCAACCCAGCTACTGGCTGTAAACAGCCAGGGAATTGTGTCCAGTGAATACATATCTGTATTTGTCATTTTCCCTCATCAGAGTGGTTTCTCTTTCATATATGAAATGATAAGCATGTAATTTACATTGATTTTTATGCATACATTCACATATAATCGCCACAAAATACAAGGCCACTTAAAAAAAGATACTCCTTTTTTCTTACTGTAGAATGTGTTCAAACCTTTAGCAGCAGATTCAGCAGTTACAGGGTTAACAGTACAGCTGCCACCCCTCCCTGTCCTGGAGCCTCACAGGGACACTGTGAGGCTGAAGAAAACTTTTTCCTCCAGTTTATCTAAAGCTTTTCTTCAGTCCTGGGATTGTTTTAATATATAATTTATTCATTTTTTAATGGAGGTACTGGGGATTGAACCCAGGACCTCATGTGCACGCTGTGCCACTGAGCAACACTCTCCCTGGCCAGGCCTGGAATTGAATAACCTTTACTTCTCCCTCTTGGAGGAGAGAGGGACACAAACTTCAACATTTTTGACCCACCCGGGTCCATCTTTGGAAATGGTGGGGCACTTTTTCGTCCCACCTGGGGGGAGAAGGAAGACCATGGGGTCACCAGGCGTGGGCTTTCCCCTCACTGAGGCCAGCAGGCCAACTCCTGGGGTTGCATTTGCTGCTTTCAAATGCATTGGTGCATTTTACTTCTCCCACCTGACAGCTTAGCTTCCATTTTATACTGTGGGTGATTGCGTGGCCACCAGGGACCAGATTCATCGTGTCCCACCCTTCATTCTTCCTTTTACTGAACAAGGCTTTTGTGATACTTGTCTGAATCAGGGCTGTTCTAGAGAATCCCAGCGCTGCCCTCCCTGTTCCTGAGAGCACTCCCAGGTTCAGTGATTCGCTAACAAGCCTCACAGGGCTCTAGATGTGGTCATCCTCAGGGCTGAGATTTAGTATAGTGAAAGAGAAGAAAGGAAAATCAGCAAAGGGAGAAGGCATGTGGGCCATGTCTGGGAGAAACCAGATGGATATCCTCTCCCAGGGGAGACGCACAGGATGCCCTTTGTCCCCCCAGCAAGGCGCTGTGACCACATATGTGAAGTGTCATCTTCACGGGCAACGTGGGGAGACTCGGTGCCCTGAGCTTTCACTGAGGCAAGTCGTGTAGGCACGTCTGCCTGGCGCTCAGGTGAGTTCCAGGCCCCCGGAAGGAAGCCTGGAACCATGTGGTCTGTGCAGACAGTTGAGGCCCAGGGATGCATTCTTGGCAGTTAGGGGATGGTCGGAACCCTTGCAAAATCCAGGTTATTGGAGGCCAGCAGAGGGCAGCCTTGCAAGCAGGCCTTTCCAAGGACAGCAGTCTCGGGCCTGCTTTGTTAGCTTGTCTGTTTCCAGTACCGTAATTTAAGCTGGTTCATGTCTCACTGTTAGACATTTAGGTGGTTATTTTTTTTCTATTGTAATAAAAATATGTGATGCATGTTTTTCTTTTTTAAAAATATTGTATTTGTTTGTTTGTTTTTTTTTAATTTATTTATCTATCTATATCTACTTATGGTTTTTTGCAGGGGGTTAATTAGGTTTCTTTATTTTAATGGAGGTACCAGTGGTTGTTGAGCCCGTTACCTCCTGTGTGCTAAGTGTGTACTCTACCGCTGAGCTAACCTCCCCCTCAATGCGTGTCTTTCTAACTTAGAGCATTTTGGTTTTTTTTGGAGCAGGTTGTAATCCCTAGAAAGAGAGTAAATGTCTTTTCTGAGTAGTTTTTTCATCACTTACAACTTCTGATACACATTTAGATATTTTGTCCTCCCTTGCCTTTTCCAAAATTTAATTCTCATCAGTAAGTTTTTCATAGTATTTGTTGTACTGATAAAACAAAAATACACCATTGAGTCTTTAAAGTCACTATCTTCATTAATACTTAATAATTATTTTAAAAATATATTAAGATTGGGAAACTGTGAGTACTGATTGGATCAGCTGTAGTTTTTGGTGCTGTGATAGGCCCCAGCTGTGATAATGTTGAAGAAGCCGTGAACAAGTCTGCCCGAGGAGCTCCCGCTACAGTTCTGGGAGAGACTCGGAAGGAAACAGCCCCGGTGCAGTTCCCGGTTTCTGGCCTGGAGCTGGCTGCCGTGATGAAGATCAGGACCAGGGTCATGAGAGGCGTGGACTGGAAATGGGGCGATCAGGTGCTTAGAGATTTGACCCAAACACATGAGCCGCTTGTTAGTCATATTCTGCGCATCCTGGGGGGTGTAACCTGGAGTCAGTACCTACCTTCTCTCAGGATGTTTGTGACTGACCCATGACAAAGTACCGACTCCAAGGCAGGTGACTAGAGGCTCCAAACAAGGAGGGAGCAGCAGCGGCCTGTCGTGGGGCCCCGATCAGGATCAGGCCTGTGAGGAGTGGGGACTGTTTTCAGAGAACTCCTGGTGTGAGCTCAACTAGGGGTGTAGCCTGAAACGAGAGAGTGAGCAGGAGAGAGCACACCTCATCCGAATAATCAGGTCGAGAAAGCTCTGGTGCGGCCTCTAGGAGCTGATGGCCACATGCCTGTCAGCACCCCAGCCAGGCAGCAGCAGGCGCTGGCTTGGGGGTGCCCACCTTTTGTCTTCTACCCCAAGCTCCTTCCTCCCACATCTCTGCAGGGTCACCCCAGGTGGAGGTCAGGGGCCGGGCCCTGCACCACTGCCCAGGCTGCTCGTGCAGGACTGCGTTCACCCTCCTAATGATGTGGAGCTGCCTTCTCACGTCCTGGTGTTCTCAGCTTCACTCTTAAGCACGCGCCTCCTGAGAATCATCTCAGAATTGGTGTCCAGAACAGGCAGCAGCATCCTAAAAACAGCTTTTACTGATAGAAATGGGAGGTGGAGGTTCACTCTAGGGTCAGAGAAAAACTGAAGAATGAACGGGAATGAGGCGGTGCTGGTGCTTGTTTGAGGTTCTGACCTCGTGAAGCCCCGAGGGATCTAGGGGCTAAGGAGCAGGGCGGCAGGACCAGGCTGGAAAGTCTCATCTCCACGTTGGCTTAGAGAGGATGCCGACTGAGGTGACACCTTCCCAGCTACCTCTTCGGTAAAGGAGTGCGGGCAAGTTAGCCCCAGTGTTTGCTGTGCGGTGACGGCGTTCGCTGTGCAGTGATGGTGTGAGCTGTGTGGTGACGGCGTGAGCCGTGCGTGTTGTAGCGGGTCTGGAGCCCTCTTGGACACGCAGCCTGTGCCAATGCTGCAGCCACCCTTACAGGCCATATTCATGTGACAGACTGGTCCGCACCCTCTTAACCAGTCTCTGTTTCGGCTTCCCCAGGACAGACCTCCTCCTGGCCTTGGCTGTGTGATCCGTGAACTTGGAGAGGATGGGTGGATCATGGTCCAGAGGGACACGGGCAATACCAGCTCATACAGGATGGGAAAGGAGGGGAAGTATGACCTGAAGTTGGCGGAGCTGCTGGCCTCCACGCAGCCCTCTGCAGAGGACTCGGACACAGAAGATGACTCCGATGGGTGCCATGGGGCCTGGCAAGCTGTGGGCACGTGCTGGCCGGCCATCATTTCATCTGGGAGTGAGAGCAGCTGTGTAGACCAGGCTTCCCCGGAAGGTCAGTTTTAAACCGGCCCCCAGTGATTCTGTTGGATTTGATTTCTGTTTTCCTTGGAGACAGTGTGGTGGGAGGGAGCGGGCAGGGCTGTCTGTGTCCTCGCCACTGGTGGGCTTTCTGGGGGCCCTGAGCTGGTGTCTGAGGTAGTGAGCCAGTGCCTGGAGGAGTGGGTGTTACCCTGCCATGCCAGAGCATGCCTTTTTGCTTCTGTCACCTTACCCACCAAGGTCCTGCTGTCAGGCATGTAGTGTCGAGTAGTAAGTCAGTACTTTACTACCTGAGGGAAAGTGGAGGTGGGAGTTTAGCGTGACCGCAAGGTTAAGGAGATGCAGGATGTGGGAGGAGGGCTTCAGGACTTTTTCAGGCCTTGGGATGTTGAGATCTTGGTGAGACCGTCCAGGAGGCCAGCGATTTTTCTTGGGGCTCCAATGTCAGCTGTATGCACAGCATGGGCAGGCTTCAGAAGTCACTTTTATGGTTAGGAGAGGAAACCTGAGAGGCTGAGCTCATCAGAGAAAATGGTGTGGAAGGTGTCAGAGGCAGTGCTCCGTGCCCCGTGTGCGTGCCACTCTGAGCATCAGATGTACACGGATGACGTCTGCCCTTGGCAGGTTAGGAGTAGTGTGTGTGATGCCGCGTGGCCCTGCCTGGGTCAGTGCGGGTTATGTTATCATTGCATCTGACAGTGTCCTGGTCAAGTGCGCCTCCTCCCAGCTCTCTGCCAGGGGGCTTCACTTAGGAAGTCGGCCTGAGCAGGGCTGGCCAAGTGACAGGAAGGTGGCCTGGACATGTGTGCCCCTAGCTCTGCATCCATGGAGGCAGCCACCTCATCTTCATCCTGCGCATAGCCAGCTCATTAACAACCAGCTTTTGACATTTGATGAGCTGTTTTTCTGAGAAGTGAGTTTTTATAATTGTTTTAGTTCTTCTGAGCTGTATGCTGAGATTGCTTTAAAAAATATTTAAAAGGCTTGATTCCTTTGAAGGAGGTAGGGATGGAGCTGAATAGGGTGTTTATTTAGTGGACCTTGAATTTCATCTTCAAATATAAAGAGCTGCTTCCCTTTCCAAAGTAAGAAAAGAAGAATGTGAAGTCAAATCCCTTAAATTACGTGTGGAGACACTTTCCCATTTATTTGGGAGTGTAGTTTCTAATTTTGATTTTTTTTCAGAAGTTGTAACAAATTGAAGGGAAGATTCACCCCACTGCAATGATGCTCACCAGCGCTGTTAATTTACTTCAAACTCTGTCTGCTGGAGCCCATGCTGAAGTCATGCAGAGTGAAGACACCAAGACTGCGTGGACTGCTGCGCATGTTGGTGGAGAGGGCAAGGATGGACAAGACATGTATGCAGGGAGTGCTGTGGGCCACAGAGTCAGAACCGGGCTGTGAGGCTGTCGTGTGTGAGTGGGTGCGTGTGTCCGTGTCCTCCCAGGCTTCCTCGGCTTGTGGCCACAGCATTCCAGTGTCTACCTCATCTTCTCTTGGATGCCTCTGCTGTCCTTTGCCTCTCCTAAGGGCTTTCATTGGATTTAGGGTTCATCCTAATGCAGTATAATGTCATCTCAGTCCTTACCTTCGTTATACATGTGAAGGGGTTCATTTTCAAATAAGGTCCCAGCTGAGGTTCTGGGTGAAGATGACTCTGGGGGGATACAGTTCAACCCACTAAAGTGTTTGAGTATGTGGATGTGAGGGTGTTAAGTGTGGAGAGGTGGAAGTGAGCGCAGCGAGTGTGTGTGTGTGTGTGTGCAGGCTTGAGTGCATATGTAAGTTTGTACATGTGAGTGAGTTTGTCTATGAGGGTGTGAATGTGAAGTGAACAAGTGAATGTGTGTGAGTAACTGGGTGTGTGACTGAGCAGGCATATGTGTGATTGTGGTGGGGTGTGAGTGTCTGTGCATGTGTCTGGGTGAGAGTGACTGAGTATGAGAGTGAACATGGGTCTGAAGGGCGGTGTCCCTGGAAGCCAGGAGAGCAGGAGGGCTGGGCCGTGGGAGCTGGGGAAGAGCAGCTGGTCCAGGGGTCTGAGCAGGTCATGGGATGCCGCCCCTCCCCAGGGTCACTGCCAGCCAGGAGGGAGCAGAAGCCCTGGGTGCCCGAGTGGGGCCCCGGGTGGAGCAGACAGGGTCATGGTCAGGTCAGAGTCAAGTTGGATAAACCTCATGGAAACCTCTTACTCTCATTCTGCTTTGCAGACTTCTTAGCCTTGGCCTGGGAATTTAGGACACAGATTAAATATGAATGAGCTCATGGAGGATGTTTAAAACGTGAGATTTCAAACCAGTAGGAAGTTTCCTCACAGAGAACTGCTGTTGGAATTGTGAGTTGTCTCCCTACTGCACAGAAAGGGTGAGTGGATGAAATTCCTTAAAGAATTTGAGTTACTACACATGCTTTAGAGATTTTTAACATGTAAAGTGTCCCTTGGGAGGGTAGAGCTCAGTGGTAGAGTGGGTGCCTAGCATGCACAAAGTCCAGGGTTTAATCCCCAGTGCCTTCATATTTTTATTTTATATATCAACGTAATTACTTCCCCTCACACAAAAAAACAAAAAGACAAAAGAAAGTCCTTTGGGCTGGTTTGAAAGTCTCCTGTTCCTCTCCCACTGAATCAGTGAAATTGTAACATAGCTGTGAAGTAGTTTCTCCTTGAAAATAATGTTATGGAGGTCAATTAAAAGCAAAGGTTGTGCCGAGTGCTTCTTTGTAGAAGGTGGGTGCCCAGCAGCACCGCCTGGCTCTGGCAGGCCCCCCAGCAGGCGGGGGTGCCAGGAAGCCGGCCGAGGGGGTAGGGGCCGCGTGCCTTTCACCTCTGCTTGGGTTTCCCTGTAGGATGTTGATTTCCCTTTGAAATTCCCTTTTTAAAGGCTCTGTTTATTTTTGGGGTTTTATGGGGTTTTTTTTCAGGAGGTATGTAATTAGGTTTGTTTATTTATTTTGTTTTTTGATGGAAGTACTGGGGATTGAACCCAGGACCTTGTGCGTGCCAAGCATGTGCTCTTGCACTTTAGCTCTACCTTCTCCCCTTAAACACTTCATTTTATTCAAATGTATATTCTTAAATACTTTGTTCCTGGAAAAAAAGGATGAAGAAACTAACCTAGAAATGAATTCAGCTTAATTTTAAGTGTAAGAAGCAGGCAGCACCCTGGACTCCGCTCCCCAAGCTTGCTGTCTGTCTGTGCTAGGCCCTGTGGGAGGGCTAGTTTCCTGATTCTGAGGACCCAGAGGTGGGGGGCTTCATGGCGGTCCTGGCCGTGGGCAGAGGCATTGACAGTCGGTTGCACCTGGAAGGACAAGTCATGCGCAAGGAGTTTGGAGAAGGCACTGTGACTCCCATCACCCCGAAGGGCAGGATCACCATGCAGCTCCGTGACATGTGCGCCTGTCATGTGTACCCCCTGAACCAACTGAAGCCAGTAGTGAACCTGTGTTTAGTTCCTAGGTGAAGTGGGAAGAACTTGATTCTGGCCGTTTATGTCTGCCTTGTAGGACGCCATCCAAATTCAGGAAGCATGTCTGCCTTTCTTTTTCATCTCGTGCTCCAGTGGTGAATGGGACCTATCTCACAGGATTACATAGACTAGTAGCTCATTTGTCTTATTTTAGCCTCAAAAAGACATGAAAGGGCATTAGCTACTTAGAAGGTACTGTGGAAATATAAGTTAGTTTTCATTATTTTTAAACTGTGAATTAATAAAATTTATTTCTTATCGAACAGCTCAACTTTCAAAAAATCCCTGAAAATGATTCCCTTAAATGAGCTTTTCTTCATGTACAAAATCCATAATAATCATATTGAGTGACATGGTTTGTGTGGCAGCTGGTGTCATGTTAAACCTGTGAATTAGGGATACATAGAGAAAGTGATTTATATTATTTTGATGTAACCCAACTAAGACCTGACCATATCTTTCAATAAAATACTGTTTTTGATAATTACAAGAATATGTGCATGTTGTAGGTAATACCTAAAAATTTAGTAACCACTACCATGATGTAATTATTGCTGACACGTTGGTAAAGAAAAAAATTTTAGTTTCTATTTACTGTGCATGTAAGTCTTTGTCTTGCCTCCAGTGTCATCTTTTAACATTATTTTCAGATGTAAAAAGACTTACATCTACATGTGGTGTTTCCGAATTAAGATTTGTGGCTCTGACAGCTTCCAGAACATCCATGTGCTCTGCTCACTGGACACACGTTGAAGGCTCCTGCGCTCCGTCTTCAGCTCCCCGCCCGGCGTTCAGCGGCACCGACTTGTGCTTCACAGAGCCCATGCTCTTCGTCTGGGCTCAGTTGGTGAACCTCGCTGGCAGCAAATTGGAAAAGCACAAAATAAAGAAATCACCTAAGCAGGGTTTTGCAGGTCAGTACACGCGCTTCTTGATGAAAGAGCTACAATCTTAACTAGTATTATTTGAACAACATCTTGTTTTGTCAGAGCAGGTCTGTCACTGCCGAAGTCTTTGGGTTCGGATGGACTGAACACTGGTTGAGTGACAGCAGGTGTGGTGATGAGTGTGTGTGACACTAAGAATGATGCCGTGGTGGGGGTGGCACCCAGAGAATCCCCAGGCCTCCCCACTTCCCTGTGCCAGCGTTTATTCTGAACACACTTTTTGAAGAAAAGTCTGTGTTCTCTCCCTGCACATTGACCCCCCCAGCTGAGGCCCCCCAGCCTAGTCGCCTTTCTTGAGTGTTGCTCTGGGTCTCATCACAGCCAGACCCAGCAGGGCCTGTGCATCTGGACCTGCCTCACTCTGTGTCTGTGGACCATGGCTGCCTGTCTGAGGCCGAGGCCGGCCCTGCTCCAGCCCTGCCTTTGGTTTGGGGCGCTGCTCTCCATTTCCCTGACGTTGCCCCTCACGTGTCCTTTGAGAATTCTTCTCCCTGACTGTTGTTTGCACGTTAGAAGTCCTTGTGGTTGCGTCCGTGACTTCTGGCTCGTTCTGCCCACTCTTCTTGAGTTTCCTCACCCATTTCTCCCCAGTCCTGTAATTCCTGCTGCAGCGTTTATGATGGCTCTCCAGTTCTCATCTCTGGCTGGAGGGCCAGGTGCATGTAAACCACAGCATGTCCACAGTTCAACTAACCTTGTCCCTTAGCCATGTTTCCTGTCACAGTGAATAACCGTCTGCTGGGTGTTCGAGCTCAGTGCCCCAGAGGCACCTCTGGCTCCTCCATGCCCTCCCGTCCTCATGTCCCCATGCTGCCTGCTGTGGCCTCCAACATGTCCTGCTTTGGAATGCTGCTGCTGTGGCTAGTCTGGCTCTCCTAGTGGTCTGGCTCCATCTTTGTGGCAGCTTCCCTGGTCTGTTCCTCTGTTGGCCCGTGGACATCACTGCAGTCGTTTGATTAGATAAGATCCTGTTGCCAGTAGATGTAACTGGTGTTCAGGTTCTTGAACCATCCCAGAAAGAATTCCGATGAGACACGGAGGTTAAAGAAAGTACAGTGAGGATTTATTCAGGCATAGATAGGGCACTCTCAGGGGAAGAGCGGGCGGGCTCAGGTGAGCGGCTGTGCTGAGTTTCTTTGGCAAGTTGGATACATAGAGTGTAAAAATGAATGGGCAGAATATTCATTAGGAAGTGAATATTCATTAGAAACAGGCAGAATATTCATTAGGAAGTATATCCTGGTTTTCATCCCAGCTTCACCTTCCAGAGGGGAGGAGGGGTTTTTGTCCTTATTTAGTCTGGATCAGAAGTGTCACGGCATCAGTGCACGATGGGTACCTCTAATCTGCAAGGCTAATTTTGTTGAAGTGAGCGTATAATGAGTAAAAGGTTACATTGGGACACTGGGGATTCCTGCCTTTTCCCACCTTTCTTTGTCAGCCTTCAGGCTGCTTGTCACTCCAAAGTGTGAGACTGCTTTTCAGCCCAGAAGTTCCTGCCTTTCTTTTCTACCCAGGGACCCCTGGTGCTTACATGATGTAGGGTTTCCTGCATTTGGCCCCATGCCCCTCATTTCTGCTCAGTTCCTGCCATATGGCCTGGGTCCCCCTTTCTCTGCCCATATCTAGCTATCTGCCTGCTCTAGCAATCCTACAGAGTGCTATTATCTTTACGTTAGAGAACTGTATGTCCTGAGTATCTGACAAAATTGTGTTGTCTGAGTCTTGGCAAGAAAAGGTGAAAGTATGTTATTTATGAGATAGGTGTCTGGGTGAAATTTCAGCGACTTGGGAAACACCTGATCATACTAGAAGTAGCTAACATGGCCCTAACTGTGTTAAACCATTGCATCCTCACCTAACTCGAGGTAGCACGTGGCAGGGGAGACCTCAGGGCAGAGGAGGATGCTCACCCACAGCCCGGGGAAGGGCAAGCCCTTCATCACTGCCAGGCTTTGCAAAGTCAGATCAGTCCCTCGGGGCAGCGCCATCCCCAGGGCCGACCCTTGCTGAGGGAAGAGCCTGTGGCCTCCCTGCTGAGGCCTTTTCTCCCCCAGGACAAGGACACCTGGGCCTGCTGAGGGGCCAGAGCTGATGCTGTGCATCCTGAAGGCGGGCCACGCGCTGCTTTCCCACCAGGACCAGCTCAGGTGGATCCTGTCTCAGGACACAGCAGCTACTCACGCAGGTGACTTTCTCCGAGCCCTTACAGACCTGTAAGAAAGGCAGCCAAGGGACACGTACGGGTGGCCCATAGAAGGGGAACTAGAGATGGCTTCTACGTGAACAAGGAAGATGTGCCACCAAGCCAGTAACTGATGAAACACAGACCACGAGTGAGAAAGACAAAGCCTGAGGGGAGAGAGGGAAACAGTGCTCTGCTGCCTCAGTGGTCAAAGTGTGGCCCTAGGACCAGCAGTGATGGTGGCACATGGGAGCTTGTTAGAGGTGTGGGCCCTTCAGGCTGCAGCCCAGACCTAAGAAATCAGGATCTGCATTTTTAACAAGGCTCCCAGTGCACACGAAGTGGGGCTCCTCTGACACTCTGCTGGGGGGGGTTAAGTTGGTACAGCCGTCCACTGGGCATCTGAGGACATGCTAGACTTTAAAATGCATGTGCACACGTATCTATATCTGTACGTCCATTGATTAGCTAGTCATCTTGTGCGAACTGATCACATGGAAAAGCACGAGGAAATGTGTTTATAGATGCTCATTGTGGCTTTTTTTGGTTGGTCTCGTTTTTATGCTGAAAACTGGAGATGCCTCAGTGCCCATCATTAGGCGGTGTACCGGAACGGTAGCATGCCGTGGTGCTGTTCACAGTGGTGGTCCATGTGTGTGCCCCTTACCATGGAAATGTGAAAATGATAAAAAAAAAAAAAGCACATTGCTGTATATGTATATCTGTTTGTAGATTTGCCACAGAGAGTGACGAGAATTTCAGCTGACTTTATTTTCTTAGTACTTTTCTGTATGGCTTTAGTGTTCTAGAATGAGCTCATATTATTTTGAATAGGAAAAAACCCAAAGCTATGAAAAAATTTTGGACTATCTACTGTTGAAAGACATTGTGCTAAATACTGTGGGCAACCAGACAGTCCTCATTTATGGTTTTTTACTCTTTGGAGTCAGGGTGGGGAAAGAAAATGAAGGCAGGTAGCTCTGTCCAAGGTATATGCTCGTGTGCTGTGAGATGTCTGAGCACAGTTCCACACATGTCCTGGGGATGCTGGCGGCTGACAGCTGGGGAGGGCAGCCTTTGAGGGGTGAGTCAGGCCCTGGTTGTAGGGTGATGAGGAGTCCCTGTCCTGGGGGAGGAGATGGCAGGAGCACAGGCATGATCAGTGAGTATTTGTGTACTGAGCTTGGCAAGGAGCTCAGGGTTTATCAGTGATTGTAGGGCTAAAGCTGGAGAGGTCAGGTAAGTCGTGCCCAGGGAATTGGACTGGCTGTTCTGTGGTCACCCTGGTGAGTAGCTACAGCAGCATTGAATCGTGGTTACCATCCCATGCTCGGGGCAGAGCGAGGGCTCCAGGTGGAGCTGTCCAGCACAGGGCTTGACAGACCACCACAGCCACCTGTTTCATCAAGCTTTATAGAAACACAGCCATGCCTTCTTGTTTACATGTCATCTCTGGCCATTTTTACACTTCAGTGGCAGAGTTTGAGTGGCTGTGACAGACCCTGTGGTCACTAAGCCTAAACTGTTTACTCCCTGGCTCTTCAAAAAAATTTACAACCCCTGGACTAGAGGATTAGTAGAAATTGTATCAGTGGGCTCGGGGCAAAGGAGAAGTAAGTGCCAGACACCTCACCCAGAGCTGCTCAGGTGAAGACAGTAGACATCACCCTGACCACATGACACATTGGGAATTGGTGTCAGTTTATGGTGTGAACAAGGGCCATGGCGCACACTTGGGAGTGTTCAGAGCTGGGGTCTAAAGCAGTGAGTGCTCACCCAGGCAGAGAAGGGACCCGAACTGGACCAAGGGCAGAAGTCTAGGAGGTCACTTTGTTTGGCTCTAAAGAGACAGATAGAAGAACTAAAGAAGGACAGAGGCCAGAAAGCAGGGAGTGGAAAATGCTTGAAGATTTTGATTGGCTAACGCTTGATGAGGTAGAAATCATATATCTGATTTAACATGCTCAGTGCGCTGTTTTAAAAAAAAAACAAATTTCTTCTGTATAGCACAGGGAGCTATATTCAATATCTTATAATAACTTTTAATGAAAAAGAATATGAAAACAAATATATGTATGTATGTATACACATGACTGGGACATTGTGCTGTACACCAGAAACTGACACATTGTAACTGACTGTACTTCAATTTAAAAAAAAGTTTAAAAGAAATAGTAAAGATGTTTGTGGTTGAAAATGCAGTGTCATTCTTATTTTGTTTTTAAATTCAGATGATGGAGCAGCTGCATCCCCTGACCTCAGTGACATGTCTCCTGAAGGCCTGCAGCCCCCAACGATCCTCTTACAGCAGTCACTGGCCTCGGCCACCCAGCCGTCTCTGGTGAGGCCATATTTGACCAACAGGAGCTTGAGGTACAGTCAGTAGTAGTCTTGGCAGTCTTTATCCAGCACACTAGGTTGTCAACTTTGTTTTTTGGTAGATATGTAGGTAGATTTCCTTAAGGATATAGTCTGAATTTTAAATATGTGAAAATAATTCTTGTGACTAGGTAGGTGTTAAGCATGTTTGTCATAGAACGTTACAATACTGTTTAAAGAATGAATGAGTTAAAGTTTAATTTTATTTTGAATTTCTGTGAATTATTTGAAAAAGTCAGCTGGATTCAGCATGCATTCATTGCTCAAGTGTTCTTGGAGGAATCTTTTCCCAGGAAACAGTGTCATTGAAAGAGCCCCATGAAGCCTAGGAAGATGGCACTTGCTGGTTTGTCTCACTCACGCCAAAGCCTTTCCTGAGCATGCTCTGTTGAAGCCAGGCTCTCAGTCTACACCCTGTTTCCAAGCACGTGGTGCACTGCGTACTCGGGGGTGGACTGTGGGCATCTTCCCGCTGAAGAGAGGACATCTGACCAGGTCTAAGCATGATGGGGACATCCATGGCCCACCACATGGAGGACTAGATTTCTTTTTTTAAACCTTCTTGCTTGCAGTACATCAGAAATACTGGACAAAACATCAAAGACAAAAATTAAACTTTGAGAGCTTAATTTGGCAGGCAGAAAACACCCTAGTAGAGATCCACAGAGACCAAGACCCTGCATGGAGCCAGGATCCAGAGCGAGGAAGCGGTGGGTGCAGAGGGAGAAGGCAGGAAATGCTGGGCACGGGGGCAGCTGGGGAGGAGGGTGCAGGGCCTTCTGTGACCCCCACCGAGTGCCAGCTGCTCGTCAGGTCTGAACACCTGAGGTGAGAGGCTGGGTTAAAGTCGCCCAAGCCCCTGCCGGGTGTTTTTTCCTGTCCTGCCCTCCTGTTCCTTTCTGAGGCTGCTGCTGTCATCTGGGGATTGCTTGTGAGTTTCTGTTTGTGTGTCTTGGTTCGCTGTATGGAGCTGTTTTAAAGGTCAGGTGTGCGGCTTCACTGGGTCTGATCTGCTTTAACCCATCCAAGGACTCTTTTATACTTTCAGATCTCATGTTTCCATTTGGTTCCTGTGTTAACAGTTTTACAGGTCTCTTGATGGTCCTCATCTCTTCACCCTTTGTGTCACTTAAAACACATTTCACCCTTGATACCTGTACATTGTTAAACATATGTTTGATTGCTGTATTAAATTTCTTATTTGCTAATTCTGACACTTGGGCCACTCATTGGTCTGCTACTGATCAGTTTTTTCTGCTGGTCATAGTCAGTTACTGGTTCTACTTCTACACACGTCTAAACAATGTTTCTGTGTGCTGGGTGGTTTGGATATTATGCTGTGTGGACTCTGGGCTCTGTTATGTCCTCTGGAGAACACGGAGCTTTATTTTTGCAGACAGTTCAGTGCCTGGCAGCTTTCCTCAGTCCTTGGAGCCTTGATTCTAGACTTTTTGGTGACACCTGATTTTTGTTTTGCCCTAAGTCCTGGTTCCTGGTCTCTGATTCTACGGGATTTACAGTGTCTTCTTAGGTTTCAGTGGAAACCTCTATGTCATGACCACCGCACTCAAACGTGGTTGGACTGGGACCGCGTGCCGTCTCCCTAGCCCTGGGCCTGCCCACAGTTCCTTTATGCTGGGCTCAGCTTTGTGGTCAGCCAAGGAATCACGGGTAGTCTGCGTGTGCACTTTGTGGTCCTCCCACACCCTGCTTGCTCCGGCAGGTCCCTGGCTGCGGTCCAGGAGCACCGCCCCTGTCACGGCTTGCCCCGGGCCTCCCTGTGGTCAGGGTCACACCTGTCCCTGTTTTCTCCAGGGCCTGCCTTCAAATGTTTTTTAAAAATACTCTGTCCAGAATTCACAATTATCGTCAGCAGAGGCTTAGTCTACTGCTTCTTACTGCCAGAACTGGAACTCCTAGCTCGATCTGGTTCTGAATTACAAGCTTTTAGGATGGAGCCTGTACTTCGGAGTTATTCAGACTCCACAGCAAAACCCTAGGATTCTGACCCTTCCTAAGCCCTGGAAGGCTCAATGATGTCTTCTGTTTCTCCCTAATTCCTTCCTCACGTGGTCAGTTTAAAACAAACAGCGAGCCTCAGCGCTATGAGAAGTAGAGCGGATGAGCAGGGAGTTTCAGGTGGTTAAGGGAGGGGGCGAGGCGTCCAGAGGCAGGCAGTCACCAACTGCAGGCCCTGGTGATGCGTGGATTCATCAAATCATTGCAATTTGCTTCCCAACATTCTTTAGTCCCCTTATTTTTTTATACCATGTTTAACCCCCAGAGAGGTTGTGTTACTCCTCAGTAGGTGGGGGTTGATTTGGTGGCACATGAGGTGGCTCTGTGCTGTCTGCGACCTGTCTTACAGATGGAAGAGAGCGGGAGACTGTGGGCACAGCCTGGTCACGGGGAAGGGAGGGGTCCCCTTCTCCTGCCTCCTCAAGCCCCTCACTCTGCATTCACTCCCTCAGCTTGTTGCCACTCAGAGCTCTGATTTCAGGGCTGTGAAATTTCCTTAACAGACTTCGATATTTGGCTAAATTACTAGGTAGGTTCTTTGTCTGCCAAAGAAGCTTTTTAACCATCACAGTTTTCCTCTGCATTAAACTATGAAAGTTGTCTCTGTCCTTGTTAACATGCTTTTACCCATTCATCTAAAAATGCCCAGTAGGCCTGCGTATAGAAATACACTTCTTCGCTGCAGTTGGCAGTGGTCGTCTGTAATTTCTGTTTTCCTAGGCTCCCTGCTCCCCGCCAACTGACGGCCCTCAGCTCCACTCCCATTTGCCTAGGCCACCATGCTGGCTGTGTGTCAGCGTTTGGCTGTGGAGTCCACACATCTGGCGAGCCCCGTGTGTGAAGCCTGCAGCTCCATGACTCCTGTCCCCATGCCGTGCGTCCACCCCATCAGAGTGAAGAAGAACCAGCCGTCACCGGGTCCTGCTCTGCCTGTTGTGATCCAGCTCATGGAAATGGGATTCCCTAGAAGGAACATCGAGTTTGCACTCAATTCACCCACAGGCACCCCTGGGAACACTGCTGGCTTGCCAGGTACTGCATTTTCCCCAGGGGTGTTCCAGCTTAAGGTGCCCATCTATTTGTTCGTAGGCCTCCTGGGAAATGTGGCCGTCAGAGGCCCATGCGCAGCTGGGCATGCGGTCCTCACCGCATGGTGCCGTGTGTGCCTGCTCCTGGGCATGGAGGCCATGGTTGGGCCGCTGTTAGACAATGCTGACACGCAGGTCATGGATCTCTAGGACGCAGACGGGGTCTGAGGAGTGTTCAGACGAGGAGGTGGTGGAGGATGTGGACGACACGGCCTACGCTGTGGTCAGTGCCTCCCTCATGCCATCTGTCCTGAGCTCTGATTTCCTCCATGCTGCCTCATGAGGCCCTTCTGGTTTTGCCAGGCACATGGGGAGGCTCCTAATTGCTACGTGGGTGTTCTGTGCCTTAATTACTTTTAGCTTTAAAACAGATCCTTGTTCCAACATCGAATGATGTTCGGTAGCCATGAGAGGAGATGTTATTAAAAAATCTTTTTTTTTAAATGGAGGTACTGGGGATTGAACCCAGGACCTCTAGGATGCTAAGCACGCACTCTACCTCTGAGCTATACCCTCCCTCTTAAAAAATCATTATTTATATGACACATTGACTTCTGATTTGAGTGAGTTGTTTCACAGGATTCATTTGGAAATGCCTCAGAAATTTTCTGTACTTTAAGGTTTTCAGTTTAGTTCTGCTTACTGTGCTGTTGCCATTAATCTTGTAAAAATGAAGAATTTTACAGTGAAAACACAGCATAATATTTCATGCTTTCTTTTTTTATGTTAGAGATTTCACATACTTCTTTAAGTAGATTTATCTGGTTCACCATTTTTAGAAATGTGTTTCTCTTTTGTAGTCTACCGGTGCTGTCGTAACCGAGAGCTAGACTTAATGAAAAACGGGCTGATTTCCTGAGTAATGATGATTATGCTGTGTATGTGATTCAGAATAATCAGGTGAGTAATGGTCTCAGGCTGGAGTCTGGCTTAGGTTTTCACTCAACAGATGTGTGAGCATCTCAGAAAATCAGAGGCCTGGCAGAGGAGGGCATAGCAGCCAGCAGGGAGGCCTCTGCATCTGGAGAGAGGACAGAGGAGCAGCAGATCGGGGGGCCAGCACCACAGAACAAAAGGGGGCTTGTCCGTAGTGACGTGGCGCAGGGTCCTGTGCTTCTTGGTCATCCCCCTTTTGGACACTTCCACGGCCTATTTTTGCTTTTGAGGGGAGATGGAGGTAGTTAGGTTTATTTTATTTAATGGAGACACTGGGATTGGAGCCAGGACCTTGTGCATGCTAAACACACACTCTACCACTGAGTTGCCACTGAGTTGTACACTGCTCCATCTTTTGTAAAAAATATCATTCTCTTTGCCATCTAATTTTAAAAACTTACTTATGTTTTTTCAACCTTAAATCCTTCCTTTTCCTGCTTTAATTCTTTTCTAGTTAGTACACTTCAGAGAAAGTCCCAGAAATCATCTCATTCTACCTGTTAATATGTCGATATGTGTCCCATATAGATAAGGCTTTTATTTGTAACATAATGACCTTACAGTTACCTAACATTGCCTGACAGAGTAAACAGTGATTCCTCACTGTCATCTCATAGCTAATGCTTGCTCAGATTTCCCAGTTTTCTCAAAAACGGCTTTCTATAGTAGTTCCTTTGAATTTTTATACTAACAAGATCATATACCTTACATTTGGCTGATCGGTCCCAGAAGTGTTTTTTAACCTAGAATAGTTCCTCCCTCCTTTTTTCCTTATCATGCCATTCATTTGTGCTAAAACTACATCGGCCCACAGTCTTCCTCCCTCTCCTCTGTGTCTCCTGTACAGTCAGAGTGAGGGCTGCAGGGTGGTTGGGCTCAGGCTGCCCCTGAGCAGGAATGTATCGTAGGGGCCAGCACGCAGCGTCGCTGGTCGTCACCATCTATTCTCTGTTAATGTTGTTCATGTTGCCTTCTAGATCCATCACAAACTTTGTCATCCCTCCCAAATTTATTAGCTGGAGTTGTGTCCTTTTAAAAAAAACTTTCTTATGAACTCTGGTCACTATAATATAGTTCACATAGGAAAGGCAGAATAGTGGCTGTTTTTTGTTTGCTTGCTTGCTTGCGTTACCAATTTTCAGAATGATGAATTGGTGCCCTGGTACTTGTAAAGGTGACCAAGAACCTTTGTTTTGTCTATTATCATTATGATGAATTTATTGGCTATTATGGATTTGATGTGTTCTAGCCATTTTTCCTCTTGATCATGTGGGAACCCACTGATCTTTTTTTTGTTTTAATTGAAGTATAGTCAGTCTACAATGCTGTGTCAGTTTCTGGTGTGCAGCGTATTGTTTCAGTCATCCATGCATATGCATGTATTCCTTTTCACATTCTTCTCCTTTACAGGTTACTACAAGATACTGAATGTAGTTCCCTGGGCTGTACAGTAGGACCTTGTTGTTTATCTATTTTAGTATCTGTACTAGTAGTATTAGCATTAGTAGTTAGTATTTAGAGTCCCAACTTACCCTTCCTACCCCCTTGTCCCTCTGGTAACCGTTTGAGCTGTTTGTATATTCTTGAAATTCAGCCCTTATCATTTGCATCATTTGCAAATCTTTTCTCCCATCCCGTAGGCTGTCTTTTTATTTTTGTTAGCTTCTTTTGTTGTACAAAAGCTTGTAAATTTGATTAGGTTCCATTTGTTTATTTTTGCTTTTATTTCTGTTGCTTTGGGAGACTGACCTAGGAAAACATTGCTACAATTTATGTCAGAGAATGTTTTACCTATGTTCTCTTCTGGATTTTTATGGTGTCCTCTCTTATATTTAAGTCGTTAAGCCATTTTGAATTTATTTTTGTGTATGGTGTGAGGAAGTGTCCTAAATAACATCATTGATTTACATGCTGCTGTCCAGTTTTCCTAACACCACTTGCTGAAGAGACTGTCTTTTCTCCATTGTATATTCTTGCCTCCTTTGTTGAAGATTAATTGACCCCGTAGGTCTCTGGGCTCATTTCTGGGCTCTGTATTCTATTCCATTGATCCACATGTGTGTTTTTATGTCAATACCACACTGTTTTGGTTACTGTAGCTCTGTAGTATTGTCTGAAGTCTGGAAGGGTTATTCCTTCAGCTTTGTTCTTTTTCTTCTGTGTTGCTTTGGCCATTGGGTCATTTGGGAGTCCATATAAAATTTAGGATTATTTGTTCTAGTTCTGTGGAAAATGTCCTGGGTAATTTGATAGGGGCAGCATTAAATCTATAGGTTGCTTTGGATAGTATGGCCATATTAACAATATTAATTTTTCCAATCCAAGAGCATAGGATATCTTTTCATTTCTTTAAATCATCTTTGATTGCCTTAATCAGTGTGTTGTAGTTCTCCACATATAAGTCTTTCACCTCCTTGGTCAGGTTTATTCCCAAGTTTTTTTTGTCTTTGTTTTTCATGTGATTTTAAAAAAGATTTTTAAATTTTACTTTCCTTTTCTGATATTTCATTGATAGTATAAAGAAATGCAGCTGATCTCTGTATGTTAATCTTGTATCCTGCTACCTTGCCAAATTCATTTATCAGCTTTAGTAGTTTTTGTGTGGAGCCATTAGTTTTTTAGTGCTCCCTTGCTTTATGGCACACATGGACCTAGGCTCATGTTACGTATTTCCTCCCCTAGAGATCAAGACAGGCAGTTTTCTAAAGAGCCCTGGTTCTATATGTTGAGAAATGATTTTGAGATCATACTGGGTGCTAGAGGAACTTTCCTTAGAAATAGAATAATGCTACTTAAAATTGATCACTCATCTATACACTGGACTAGACTTTTTACATTTAATTTTAATTTTAGGTAGGAATGATGGTTAGATGCTGTTGAACAGATGAAGAAGTTTGTGAAGGAGATGTGGGCAAAATTATCAAGTTGGATAGAGATGGATTACATTGACCTCAGTGTGCAGTGTGATTGGCAGCAGAAAGGAGCACCTACTGGGTTAGGTTCATTCACGTGGAACTTGTAGGTAAGAACATTCTTCATCTGCTTCTGAATGAGGTCTTTAGAGTTCCCAGAAATGAATGCTAACTGTAGTTCATTTTTTATTGGCATCTCTAGGCTGCCCTCCACCAAGTTCTCCTCACACAAAGGCAAGATTGGTGGTAAAGTTCATGTGAAAGCCTCAGTCTTGACACTGAAATACAAGTGGTGGTCTGTGACTCAGCAAAATGTGGGGCTTGTGAAAGATCATAGTACCTAGGCAGGAAAGCGCTGGGTGTTGGCTTTTCATCAACTGATGTAAACTAGGGCAGGAAAAACAAGAATTAAGCACACCTTATGATATAAAAATAGTGCCCTTCTGCTTGTCAGTGCCCTCACGACCAGGAGCAGCCCTGCTGTTGAGGAGTCAGGTGTGTTAACTCCCTGCATCATGGGAGAACGCACGATGGAGAATGCGGTGTCTCCGTAAGTGTGTGAATGTGACAAAGTCTAATGGGTTTGCATTGAGTATTTGGGGGAGATGTCAAGGAATTGGGATAATTCTAAGAATGGGTGTGTTAATAAACATTCCCTGGAGGGCAGAAATACTGAGTCAGGATGAGGTCATGCCTTGCAGGGAAGCAGTCGGTCATACTCGCCAGGAGGGGACTGTGGTTGGGATTCGATTGGATGTGACTGGACATGTTAGAGTGGTTTTGTTTTCATCTCGATCTGTCACAGTCTCAGGCTGACCTTGTCTCATATTGGGGTTCTTGTTCTGTCAGTCCTTCTGCCAAATGGCCAGCTCCCTCATTGTTTTTCTCTCTTTTTATTAATGCTGTATAAAAATTTAGGACTGAGTTTAAGAAATGGAAATGCAGAAATGATGTGTGTTAAGACCTGGAAACACAAAATTCTCCTCAGTTTATATTTAATGTGATATTGTTGAGATTTCAAATCACATGGCATACTATGTGTCCATTTTAACAGTTGCAAGAAAAATAATTAAATATATGCATTTTATTTTGTCTTTGAACTCTTTCAGTGCCATTTTTGCTTTGTTTTGTTTCAGCTTTGTGGAAAGCCATCTTTCTGCCAGATAGCTTAGATTAGAAATGGCCGCAGTGGTGGTACTTCCTCAGTGGGCAGGGATATTAGAGTTCCTTAAGTTACTTAAGAACAAATGGCTTATTTAACATTTTATTTTTGTTTAACATTTTGCTTCACTTAAGAGATTCTTAAAAGCTTTACAAATCAAAACAAAGATAAATTTCAAAAGTAACAACTTGGTTTAGAAGTTAATGTTTTCAGTAGCTTTCACCAAAGGGCAAGAGCTACCTTAACGTTATTAATATAATTTTTATTCCCTAAGTTACTGAATGGAGTTTTTGGTTGGTGTAATTAAAAACAAGCAAATAAACCTTCAATAAGTGGATAATTTCAAACAGATACAAAAGTCGAGATTATAGTATAATGAGCCTCCATGTGCCTATTACCTGACTTGAGCAGTTGTCAGCTCCTGGCCAAACTGTTCATCCATGGTCCCCTGCTTCCATTATTTTGAAGCTAATCCCTGATTGCCATCATGTGTTAGTTGACCCAGAAGTATCTTAGTGTGTCTCTCCCAGAGAGAAGTTCTTTTTGTACAACACAGAAAACTGTAATATAATATCACGTGGTTAGGTATAGTTTTAATTTTAATTTTCAGTTTTTATTGGTGAAAGAGGTGTTCCAGACAATTTCTATTCTGTCCTAGCTGTCAGTGCCAGTGGGAAAGATGTTATTGTCAACTTCCCTCAGTCTCACTGAACTGCGCTCTCATCAGACATGTAGTTGGTACCCAGTGTCCATCCTGGTATCACGTGAGTTTTAATTTTTATGTTGCTAGATTTGTTTGGGAGGAATGGCTTTCTCTGGAATCAAGTTTAACAAATGACCTCATCTTTTTCTTATCAACCAATGGCTATTTAAAAAATAGGTGTGATGGCTGTGAGATGTTTCCTATCAATGGATCTCAGTTCAAGTACTGTGACGACTTTGATTTTTGTGAAATGTGTTTCAAAACTAGGAAACACAACACCAGGCATATATTTGGCAGAACAAATGACCCACGTATGGTAAATGATTATGTTCTCTTTCCACAAAATTTATTAGTGAGATAATTATTGTGGAAACAAAGTTACTTAGTTTTGATCTTCAAAGCTTATGCTTAAATGGTGAGCACTGTGCTCTGTGCACAGTGAAACAGGAAAGCTGGTCCTACCCGCCTGGTGAATTACTAGTTTTTTGCAAGCAATGAGGGGGTCTCTGGAGCTAGAATAGTGGGGTTTGTTCACTTGTATTTCCATAGAAAAACAGTAAAAAGATCTCAAGAAACTAGTAAATGTTTTGTTGGATGGGATTTGGAATTGGAGAGATGGAGAGGGAGTCTTTTTATTTGTGTGTCTTTTATTATTTATTTTATCACTATGGCAGAATATAGACAACATAAAATTTGCCAGTTCAGTCACTTTTAAGTGTATAATTACAGGAATTTGCACATTAACCCCACTATTTCTAAACTCCTTTCACCACTGCAAATTAGGAAGGGAACCATTAAGGAATAAGTCCTCTTTCTTCCCTCTACCAACCCTGGCAACCTCTAATCTGCTTTCCGTCTCTGAATTTGACAACCCTAGGTACCTCTTAAAAGTGAAACCAGTCAAAATTTGATTTTCTGTGTGTCTGAGTTATTTCAATCTGCATTGTGTTTCCAGGGTTCATCCATGTCATAGCATGTGTCAGAACTTCATTTCTTTTTGTGGCTGAGTAATATTTCATTGTATGTATATACCACATTCTGTTTATCCAGTCACCTATTATGGACATGTGGGTTGTTTGTACCTTTCAGCTCTTGTGAATAACATTGCTGTCAACATTGGTGTATGAATCTGTTTCAGTCCCTGTCTTCAAAACTAGGAGTGTAATTGCAGGGTCATTAGGTAGTTCTTTAACTTTGGGGAGGACTGCTAACAGGTTTTTTATAGTGGCTGCACCATGTAACATTTCTTTCAGCAATATATGAGGATTCCAGTTTCTCCACATCCTCACCAACGTTTGTTTCTTTTCTCTTCTCTATTCTTTTCTTTCTTTCCTCCCTCTCCAATATAAAATCTGAATGGTCATATTAAAGACATATTACCTTTAATTGAAAAATCTACCCACGAAGAAAACTTCAAGTCCAGATGATTTCACCAGTGAATTTACTACAGAAGGATAATTATGACCAAATTGAATTCCAGGAATGCACAGTGTATGGCTTACTCTTCATAAACCAATCAGTGTAGTTCACCACATTAGCCGAGTAAATCAGAAAACTCATGTCATTTCAATGGATGCAGAAAAAGCATTTAATAAAATTCAGCATCTGTTTGAGGAAAAAGTTTTAGAAAACTAGGATTAAAGGGAATTTCTTTAACCTGATAGTCGTTCTCAGTTAAATACCTACAGCAACCACAGTACTGAAGAGATACTGAAAGATTTCTTTCTGAGATTGGGAATAAGGCAATAGCACCTGATCTCCTCTTCTAATCACCACTGTATTGGAGGTCCCAGCAAGGAGACTAGGGCAAAGGGAAGAGGGAAAAAAAACTATTCAAGTCCCCAGTTTTGCTAGTAGTCACTTATTAAACAGTGCAGACAAATCCATCATTGCAGAATTTTCTGTTGGACAGCACTGTTTGAGATAATGTAGATTCAATCAAAACCCCAGCATGAGTTTGTTTATTTTGGTGAATTTGATGAGCTAATTCTAAAACATAGATGGACACACAAAAGGCTAAGGGTAGGCAAAACATTCTTGAAGAAGAACAAAATTCTCTACTAGATATTTAAAATTCTGAATCTGTTATAATTTAGACAATGTCTGGTTTTTAGGCAAAGACATAAGAAATCTAGGTAAGTCTGTATCCAGCAGATCAAAGAATCCAAAAACAGATCCAGGCATATGTGGGTGTATGATTTATGATAAAGATGACATTACAGGACATTGGGGAAAGTTTGTCCTTTTAACAATTGGTTCCTAGTTAATTGGATGTCCATTCTGGGAAAAGTGAAACTTGATTGCTATCACAAACACAGAAATCAGATCTAAGGGCATTACCCGTCTCCAGGTGTGAATGGTAAAACTGAACTTTTGGAAGATAACATAGAATTTCTTCATGACTTTGATATAAGGAAAGATTTCTTAAAACAGCAACAAAAGAACTAACTTTAAATCAAAAGTTGGTAAAATTAAGAGATCACATTCATAAAAAAATAACACTAAGAGAGTGACAGTGCAAAGCATCTGTAATCAGTAAGGGCTTACATCCAAAATATGTTAAAAATAGACTTTTTAAAAAATGTAGACATTTGTACGAAAAAGACTCTTCATAGAAGAGGAGAAAAACAATCTGGGCATTTCACACAAGTGTCCAGTAAATAAATGAACAGGTGCTCACAGTCATCAGGAAAACACATTAAAATCACAATGGAGTACCAATACACTATTGTGGCTGAAATTAGAGATACTGATGATTCCAGGTGTTGGTGAAGGAATGGAGCGGAGCACAGGGAATTTTCATAAACTGCTAGGGAAAAATTAGATAAAAAACAAAATATAGGACAGCATCTCTGTATATGCAGAAAGATGTATAACAAAAATCTTCCCAGTGGCAGTATTCTTAATAGCTCTGAACTGGAAATAACGCAATGTCAGTCAAAAGAAGAATGGATAAATAAATTGTTACCTGTTCATACAGTGGGGTACTATAAAATAATGATAATGAGCAAACTGTAGTTTGTTTAAACAAATTCACTTACATAAAGTTAAAACTAATCTGATTATGGAGGTCAGGATGCTAATGACTTTTTGGGGAGAGAGAATTCAGCATTGACTGAGGGGTCGTGAATTAGTGGTGGGGTGGTTCTGGGAAGACGGCAGTTTTTATTATTCCTGCCTGACAAGTTCAGTTGATGATAATTGTTTAAGTTGTATTCTGATTTCTGTATTTTTATATGTATAACAAACAAGTTTAAACATAGTATTTAATAATAGCACTGATAATAGAAATCAAAATTAATCTTTTTTAAGAAGTGGTTATTATGTGCCGGGTTCTATTCTGCGTGTCTACTTGTGGTATCTCATTTAAACTTTGTGACAGACCTAAGGGACTGGGGTTAGTGTAATAACACCTCTGCTGTAGGCAGGGAAACTAGGGCCCAGAGTGCCTGTCTTTACGACACAGGTCCTTAGTCTTTTTACTGTCTATTTCTGAGTTGTTTGTATATCAAGGACCTCAGTTCTTTTCATATATATTTTTATTTATTTATATTCCTTCCCAGTTTTCTTTTGTTTTTAACATGCAGAGATTTAAGCATACACCCCCCCACCCCCGCACCAATTATTTGAGATTTAGATTTCCAGTTGTTTGCTATTGCAAACAGTACCAGGTTATATATTATTTCCTAACTGTCTTTGTGCACAGCATCTACTATTTCCTTCAGATATAATCCACACCCCCTTTTAAACTGAACAGAGTTGCTCCACATAATTGAGTTAACTGAATGTATTTTAAATTCTGATTAATGAGTTGTTTAGACAAGTTACCCCATTTGCCATGAAGACGTGGTCCTTTTACATGTTCAGCAGATGTTTATCAGTCATACACTCTGGGTCAGTTAAGGGCCTCATGCTGTGAAGGAGGGGACAGAGGCTGAGGTCTAAAAGCAGAGCTAACTCAGGTGATGTGCACGTGTAAGCAGGGGTGAAGACTTGAGGTTTGCACTTTAGAAAGGCCACTGTAGCCATCTCACTGAAGAAATACAGAATTGCAGATGGGCAAGGTAAAGACAGAGCGAGCTGTTAGGGATCTGTTGCAGTTGTCTGAGTGCGGCATGGGGTGACAGAGGCGGGAAGGAGAGGTGGTATCCGAGTGTTCTGCGGGAAGTGGGGTCAGCAAGACGGGGCTGTTACTTGTGTGAGGTGGTCTGTGGATGAAAAGAACTCTACTGTGACTCCCAGAGCCTTGATTCTGATTGCCTCGGTGGGAGACAGTGGCATTCGCTGTGGGAGAATACAGAAGTGGAGCTTCTATTTTGGGGGGAATTGAGCTTTGTTGTCTTTAGTTTGCAGAATCCGTGCGACATTCAGGTAGAGGTTGTACACTCCACAAGAAGGGTGCTCATCTCTTCATCGTGACTGAACTGTCAGTGCGGTGACTGCAGCAGATGTTAAGCTAGCTATCAACGCCAGAGCTGTTCTCAGTACTTAACAAATTTCAAACTGCAGCAGCCTGGCTAAGAGTCTGTGCTCTTCACTTTTGGACCAGTGCTGGTGTGTGTTTTGAAACAAGTCGGCTTGAGAAACAGTACCATGGTGCTGAACAGTGTGGTGAGAGTTCGCTGGTTTACTTAAAAAAAAAAGGTATTCTGGGCCAGTGTTGGTTGACCAGGGTTTTATACTTTGCCTTCTGGCTTTAGTTTGTGATTGAGTTTTGTTGACTGTAAGAAGAAAAGTCTTTCTCTTTTCTTAAGGAAAAAGTAACTTTTGTTAATTAGCTAGCAAGTACTTTTATGGACCAAAATGTTAATTTTCCATGTCTACCATGAAAAATCATGACCATGGTCTCAGCCTACCTGCAAAAGAGTATTGATTGATCATTTTGTGGCAGGCTTGCCTGGTCTAGGTTCTCTTGGGACAGTGTAAGAAGCGTCCAGAGGAATACAGCACCCTGTGAATTTGTTTCCATGTATTGTGTGCTCAGCCTTTAATTACCTGTATCAGTGGCAAGCACCATTAGGACGAATTTCTCACCTGCTTTGGGGGATGCTAGGGAGATTGATTGCCTTACACTTGGCAGGTGTAAAGCAGAGCCTCAGCAGTGTTCCTTTGAATTGATTTCTAAAGAGCTGACCCACTGGACAGGCCTGATGCAGGCATTCAGAGATTACTTTTGCAATTTACAGTTCTCAACCGATGAAAATCTCGTATGTGAAAATGAGTATTAAAGGTTATTTCCATTGCTTTACAAAAAGATGTGTTTTAAGATTTTCTCTTAAAACAGATTTATAGATACTCATTTTAAGGACCACTGGATTCTATACCATTTAACGTACAACAGTTGTGTTGAGTATCATATCCTTGTTGGTAGTATTAAATGTTTTTAATATAATTGAACATCCTAAAGTTCTTAATTTAAAGAACTATCAAATAGGTCAGAAGGTACAAACATTAGGATATGAACGCACCCTTTAAGCCTCACTTACTGTCTTGTAGGAGGAGGGACTTCAACATGCAAACCTCCATCTATCTGTTCGGCTTGCACTGTCGTTTTCATTCCATGCTGCTGGCCTTCAGATGGCTGCACAGATGCCCCATTCACATCAGTACAGTGACCATCGCCAGCCAGACATAAGTGACCAACAGGTTACTGCCTTATCTTACTCTGACCAGATTCAGCAACCTCTAACTAACCAGGTAAGTTTACGATGTATCAGAAATGATTTGTTGGGATGGTCATTTATTCCCTAAAATGGTGTAATAGAAAACCGTCAAATACCTTAATGGTTTTCAGTTTTACATGTCACATGGGACTTCAGATGAACAAAATACGATGTTAAGAAGTTTGCATTAAAATTTTTGTTGGTTTTTCTCTCTTCCCCCTGTGTTTTTCACTTTAATTAAAAAACACATGTAAACATAAGCACATTCTCTCATTTTACAGTAAGGGGGGGAAGTTATTTCTAGAGAATATTAGTTAAAGAAACTGAAAGCTGATTTTTAGGGAAAGAAGGTTAAGTAGAAAAATATAAGTTACAGGAAAACAAGTCGGATTCCATTATAGCAAATTACGGAGCTGATTTATGCTGTTATAAACTACTTTATACACATGCCTACAAATAAACGTGAAACTCCTTAAAATTAATGTAAATTAGTTATGCTGCTCATTCTAATATTCAGGCTAGAGATTCAGTAATTTTTCATAAGACTAGAATAAAGTGAATAAATGCTGAACCCTGTTGACATGCATACATATATGCATGAGTGTATGTATTTTTAGTATCTTCCTGAATTAACTGCACCTACTATGTTGATTTTTGGTTTGGGAATAATTTTTTTTTTTTTACTAGCTATAGTTGTGGTAAAGTTGCTTTCCCCCTGAGGTTGAGTGTGTGATGAGCACTGAAAGTGGCTGTTTTTCCATGTACTTAGGAATTTGGTTTGCCGCTGTTTATTTAGGTCTTTTAATATGATCAAAAACTTGGAAAATTTCAGAGTATTTATTTTACTGGATTATTTGAGGGAAATTAGTTTTTCCTAACTTAATATGTGGTTTTAATAAGCTATTGGCTACAGTTAAGTAATGCCATTACTTGAGGACACCCTTGTATGTATTAAAATAAAATATTGTCAATAGTTGACCTGATTCTATATTTATAAAATGTATTAAAGTGTGTAAATAACATTCACAATAAAATAGTAAGATAAATTATGGCAGGACTGAAGAATTCTTTTATGCAGTAAATTGAGGAATTGTATGTTTGAGAATTAGAGTAGTTGGTCAAAACTAGAAAGTGTGTGTGTACCAGAAGAAAACCCTCTGGACTCCCACACAGTAGTAATAGCATAATGAGCCATCTGCATTGTACTTGTAAGAAGCAAAGTGTGTTTGGATTCATTTTCCTGCTTGTTCAGAAGCAGCCTATCAGGCAGGCTGCCTGTTTTTAATTTGTTTTGCAGCTGAAGGCACTGAGCTCCCATTTGTGATCTCTCCAAGTATGTAGGCAGTAGTCTCTGGGGTCCAGCCCAGGCTTCTTTCTATTTAGATACAGTGTCTTTCCACTCTAACACCCGGCATGTGCAGAGGACTAGGAAAAAACCTAGTCCTTTAAAGTTATTTTTATGATTGTATTATTGTAGTAGATAATCTAGTTAGTTAGCAAAGTACCTATTTTTAGATACAACTAACATCTTATTTGTGGATTATTTTCAAATAAGAGATAAGTTAATTTAGTATCCATTTTTAGCTGTAAAATATTTTTAGATTCATATTGTGTAAAAAATAAAAGTCTTTAAGTAATAATATTAAGCCAGATATTTTTGCCAAAGTCCAGAAGTTTCTGAACCAGAGGCAGTCAGATTAAAAGCTTTCTTCTAACTGAAGTGTAAAACACTAAAACTGTGTGCTGATGTGGCCTGGTCTACCAGACGTGGGTTCCAGATCTTGACTCATGATCTAGTTGTGTGACTTGAGTCAGGCCACATGGACCCTTCTCTCTGTTCCTTGAATGTAAGATTGGAATAGACTTGACATCCTCCCCACCCAAGTGCCTTCTAGCTCTAAACTTTGGTAATTTCATTATTTGATTTCCACTGTTTCTTGTTAATCATCCTATCAGTGTCTTTTCAATAAGGTTTATTGTACAAGTAAATTGAAATGAGCTTACTTGAACATTTCATTTCTGATAATCTTTCTAATATGAGTGTGTTTCATATAAATTTAAACACAGTTTTGTTCAAAAGGTAAATGTAGTAAAAGTGTAGAAAAGAGTGGTTGCTGTTTGGAATGCTGAGCCAGTTTGGGCTATTACAGTTTTCACGGCACCTTTCATGGTTCTTAAACTGTGTGCTCTGCATATGTGTTATGTATGCTGTTCAGCTTTATTAATATGTCTCAAGATAGCAAGAATGGCAGGAATATAGTGTTTCTTACTCTTTACTATATATGAAAATATGAGGTAAATGTAAATAAAATGGATGGAATAGGTATTAAACTAGGAAACAATTTTTTAATGAAGTCCTGGCACTTACACTATGGAATCTTTTCAAGAAAAAAAGACTGTTTTAGCTCTTGTAACTGATCTAAGCAGGAGGTGAAAACTACTGCCTTTTTTTTTTTTTTTTTTTTTTTTGGTCTTTGTGATCTGTGTCTTCACACAGAAAGGTCAGGAGATTTAGAGTCTTGGGGGTGTGGCTGTTTTGGGCTCCCAGAGTCAGATAGCTGAGACAGCAGGATAATTATCTCAGCAGCAATCCCTTTTGCAGGGAGGACACTGAGCATCGGTGTGGAGGGGAGCTCGCTACCTGCAGCAGCTTGGTGAGCTCCTGGGTCCTCTGAACCACTGGATTTTTTCACCCAGCTGGGGAAAGGAAGAAGGGAGCTTGTTACATTACATTCTCCTGACTTTGTGACTGTGGAAGTTGAAAGTGGACAAAGCATCAAATGCTTAGGGCTGGTTTGAGTTTGAGTATAAATTTGTAACAGTGTATTTGGAAAAATTATTTTCTAATTCTGGATTTGTGATTATGGCATTACAGTAGTGAAAAACAGAAAATTTTATTATCTAACATGAAATCACAATGAAAGTTAGTGAAGAAAGTGTTGTTTAGTTTGTAGGAATTAGTTTGTTCTTCCCACGTGTTTTGAGCATCTACTCTGTACAAGGCACTATTGGAAGCACTGAAGTGCAGTCTGATCCAAAGGCCAATTTTTTTGTGGATGGAATGCATCTTGTTTATATATACATATGTTCCTGAAATAGTAACTTCTGTTGCCAAAAGTATGTAAGAAAAGTAAGATATTTAGAATTAGCTAATCGACTTGGCCTTGTAGGCAGTTTGGCCAGTTGTGAAAAGGTTAGCAGTGTCACGACATGCCAGGTGCATAGTGCACACTTAACACTGTGTGCATAAAAATGTGGTAGTCAGAATTACTTTCATAGCCAATTTCAGGTCTGTGCAGTACATTAACAAATCTTTTTTTGATTGTGTGATTTTGTGTTTTAAGTGAGCATAGTTACTCCTGGAAAGATGTAGTCATTGGTTCTTTCTTCCAGTGTTTGAAATACCTGTGGAGTTGTAAGTGGGCAAGTTGAAAACTTAAACATATTTATAGTTTTGAACATAACTAATTTTAATAAATGCATATGTTTATTTTATTGGTATATATTATGCATGGCTCAATTATTTTGCCCAACAGATAGCCTAAAAACGATTCCACCAAGAAGCTAGAATACACTCCTAAAATTAACAGGGAGCCCCTGGCCCAGTGCTGTGATTCAGAGCGTGCGGCTGGGCGTGAGTCTGCCTTAGTTCTCTTCTCATCTGTGTTATTTTACTGGCTCTAGGACCTTGGTCAAGTAACATTACCTCAGGAACACAGGTTTCTCATTTGTAAAATGGTGATAGGAGCATTACATATTTTCGTGAGACTGTTAAGAAGATTACATGAAAGATGTAAAAATTTGCATGCCCAAAATATGGTGTATAGCAAACACTTGCTGCTACAGTTATTATTTTGTTGTTAACTATTTAAGTAACTCATTCATTTCTAATGGTAGTTATACCTTCTGTCAACTCTTACTACGGTTGGTAATGAAGTATTTCACTGGTTCAGATTTTGTGAAACCTCACAGTGAGTCTGCACTCCAGTAGTCCAAGAAGGGTCTTGCCGAGAACATTACCTGCTTGAAAACAATGCCAGTGCTTAAAAAATAAGAAAGGAAATAGATTATGAGAAACTGTTTCATTACCTTAAATGCTTACAGCTTCATTTGCATGAAGATAATTGACATGCTTATACTGATATTGTCCGTTCCTTCAGTCTACAAGGACTGGTATGAGAACCAAATACTCTGAACCTAGTTGTACCTGTTTATATTTAAAAAATAAAACAATATGTATTTTAAAAATTAATTCAGATTATCTTACTATATTTTCAGACAAATAGTTGTAATCAGTTTGTCCCTTGAACCTTATTTGGAACTTTGAGAAGGAGAGATCATGGGAAAAAATAATCATTAACTGAATACAGTAATTCAGTGAATTTTCTATCTGGGTAACAACTTTTAGAATTGAGTACAGATGCAGAGGAAACTAATGTTAAGATCGGTTTGCTCACTGCTGTGGTCCCTCCAACTTCTCATGCTGCAGGGATGGTGATTCCTTTCTGTTCCGTCCACTGTTATCTCTGCCCTCCTCTCTTCTTTTTTGTTAGTGTGAGTTAACTTGGTTAATTTTCCCAAGACTCCAGACATTTCTGTCAGGCCTCAGTGTGATGTACTTGCTTTCTCTTTGCCCCTCAAATTGACCAGAGTGTCCTTTGAAAGGGGCTGCATCAGGGGCTCCTGGCTCAGCAGATTTTGCTGGTATAAATGTCTGTAAGAAAGCTAGACAGGAATCCAAGGGTGGCTAGTGGTAGGGACTGTAGGTACCCTGATGTAATTAATTGGTTTTGAGGATCAGGATCTCTTGGTTGCAAGAAGCCCCACTGGGAACCCCTTTACTGAGGCTTGCCACGTGGCAGAGTCGGGTGGGAACAACAACCCAGCATCATTGGCATGCTAGTTGCAGTGCCCCTGGGTGTGCTTGTGTAGGGAGGACATTCATGTTCCTGCTCCAGCCCCCATCTAGCAGGAAGCTCACAGTTGTACTCTGCTTACTGGATGATGAAAGACGTGGTTTAGCATTGTGCTGGGAGTACGGCTGAAATGGGTTTTTTAAAAGAAAGTTTCATTAGCTTTAAGGTGTCCTCTGGAACTTACTTGTGGTCAGCTCTTAGTGTATCAGAAGTAGAGATATTGGTGTTATGGATTCATTTGTTTATTCAACAAGTATTTATTAAAGAACCTACTGTGTGCCAGGCACTGTTGTAGGCAAAGGTAATACAACATTGAACAAAATCCCTGTGCCACATGGAGTTTTCTTTGTAGTTGAAGGAGAACAAGCCAAAACCAGTAAATGAGCAAATGTATACTAGTATGTCAGGTGGTGATAACTCAGCAGGGCGGGGGCCAAGGGAACGTGGAGGGCAAGCCCAGATGCGTCAGGTGGAGGGCATGCTTTACTCAATTATGCTAAAGAAGTGAGTGCAGATTTCAGCCTTGCTTATATTATAGGCAGACGCTTGTTGGAGGGCAGGCTCTGGGGGTGTTGGGAGCTGCACTTCTGCAGCACCAAACTCCATCTCTGCCCTGTGACCAGCTTGCTTCATGGTGCCTGCTGGGTCCTAAAATCTTGTCTTAGGAGGCTGGAAGATGAGTTAGTCTTTGCCTGCTGTGAACCAGGTCAGGCTTAGGAATAATTCAGAAGTTTTTCCTTGGCTAATTGTATGGTGGAGAAGCCCTCTTGGGCAGCGTATCATGCATGTCTCCTGAACCAGGGGTATGTCTATAATGCTGTTGTTTAATTTGGGGAACAGAACTGAAGCCTTGGGCAGCTGGGCATATTATCTTCTCATTTCATTTATTTTTCCAGTGGTTGTCTTCATTGGATTCCAGTTTAAAGAGATAACTGAAACTTCTAATGTAGATGTCTTTTTTTTTTAATAATACATATACACAGGTTACAAAAGAGGGAATTCATGCCAGTACAGTATAGTTAAAGTGATAGTCTTTTCTGTCTATTTAAGGTGATGCCTGATATTGTCATGTTACAGAGGCAGATGCCCCAAACGTTCCATGATCCAGCTCCTGCTCCCCTGAGAAAACTTTGTTGACTTGATCAAAACATAAAAGCATATTAATGAGGTAAGACTATTGATTTGTTGTAACACCATCTATCTTGGAATAGAGTAGGGGAAAGAAGTTATTTTGTGATGTATTTAAACATACTAAAATTTTTTACTCCCAATGATTTGTCATATTGATGACTATTATGAAGACTGGTACGTTAATGATTTATAGATAGTATAATTACATAAAAGAAAAAAGGCATATTAACAGGGACTACAGATAATTAAGATAATTATGGATAACTTTCCTTCTTTTTCAAAATGTTTAATATAGGCTGAGTTATCATTTTTATAATAACTCCTCTTCAAAACAAGAAAGGGGAAGGGAGGGAATAATGACACTGGAAAAGTCTGAATATGTTAGAATTTTGCTTGAATTTTCTTTTATCTGTTTCTCCTATTGCCGTGGATGTCAGGAATCTCTGAGATGTATTCAGTACCCAGTTACAGGCATCTGGCCTAGTTTATCTATATTATTTTCTTTTTAAATTGATATGTGTTCTTTTATCTGTATCTTTTCATTGTAAGATATCTGAAAGCCTTTTTGGTGGAAGTAAGTATGATAAAAAAATGCACTTTAAATTACTCATCTTCCAACTTGACTCTTTGCCTCCAAAAATTATTTTTCTGGTGTTGTCTTAGACCTCTGGCATGATTGTTACTTGCATCTAACCGCAATACTAGCTCTGTAATTAATTATTAAATGAGCTTTTCTGGAGAAGAGTGCTTGTAATTTCTTTCCTTTTCTAGGGGGCCCTACATCCTTTCCCACTGAAGGTTTATCAGTGTTAGAGCCACTTATCTAAAAAGATGTTTTTACGTGTGTATAAGTTTTATAATAGTTTGATGCCATTTAATGCCAGTATTTATGTTACTGTGGCATTGTGGCAAGGTAAAATTGGAATGAACTCAATGAGGAACACTTCTAAATTGGATTTTGTACATAATTAATGTGTTATAAAAGATGTACAAACCAGCTTTTGGTTATCTGAAAATATCTGATAAAATAGTTAACACTTTATTAATGTCAGTTTGTTACTATCTGATAAGTTGTTAAACTGTTAACAGTAACTCTCTTGAAGCCTGTTTTTAACTGTTTTGCCACCTTGTAACCTAGAATTTTTGTGATGTTGCTCCTGCAGTGTAATTTATATCTTCCTCAGTTAGTTACCAATCACTTGGACTATTGCCTAGTCCACCTATTACTTTTTACTATTCTTAGAAACTAAAAGAAAAACAGGTGTAAGGAAAATAACTCATTTTGTGATCAACCACAAGGTTCATGGCCTTTAGTGTGTACGGGATAGGTAGGGAGCATGTCTGTTTCTCATTAATGTGTTGTTATAGGCTTAAAAACTGGGCATGTCTCAGAGGCCCCTTTTATATTAGTAAAACATCAGTTCATATACATTTAAACTTTCATTTTTAAACTCTTTTGCCTTAGGATCAAATATAAAACTGGGATTGACTAGAAGGGGGCATGAAGAAACTTGAATATAAGGAGGATGAAAATGTTATTTATTTTGTTTGGCATTTGTTGATTGCATCAACATGTGCAATTTTCCAAAATTCCTCATATGATACACTCTTGAGATCTATGCCATTTCACTGTATATAAATTATATCTTGGTTTAAAAAAATTAATGTAGATCATGTCCTGTTACTCTTCTTGAATGGGAGGCGTTGCTCCAGTCCCTTAACATCTATTTATAAAATGTATAAACCGTATAATTCTAAAGGGAACTTTACTGCAGAAATTTTCCCTGGTTATATATTAGTGTTATTCTGTAAATCAAATAGCAACTATAGAAAATTCTTTATTTCATTTGTGTGTGTGTGTGTTAAAGAATAAAAATCCCATCTATTTCCTACCGATAGCAGATTTGTCTCATATATACTCTTGATATATGGTGTGTGCGCCCCCCCCCCAGTGATTTTAATGACACACTTAACACTGTGTATTCTCACTTGAGGTTTACTATGCAAAAAAGAAGCAAGGAGACCAACAGGGCCAGGGAGATGATTCCATTCGTAAGAAGGAGCAGAAGGTTATAATGATGGTTATGATGATGATAACCATGATTATATTGTAAAATACGGAGACAAGTGGATGGATGATTACGAAATTGACTCCTTGATAGGCATAGGTTCCTTTGGACAAGTAAGTTAATGGAAAATGCTGAATTTTATAGTTAGAAAGAATGTATTAGTGAATCATGTTACATCTTTTTCTCAATAGTACACTTTTAATGTTTGTAAATAGATCTCAGCAACGGACAAGTAAGTATGTGGATTATCGTTGTTCTGTGAAGGTACTAATACTGCGTCAGCTCTAAAAACTCCATGAGCAGTTTTTTGTGGGTTTTTTTGTTTTTCGGGTTTTTTGAACTTATTTTCTGAGGCTACCAGGTAGCTACTTTACTAAGTGGTTGATTTTAATCACTGATGGATAGTATTGCCTCTTTCACAGGGGCTTTGGAGTCTGTGGGTGGTTCTTCATTATGTATGTTAGAGATAATTGTATTCCTGTCTGATACTCCTCTTCAAGGAGAAAAACACTTAACTATCTTCAGCTGGCCCAGCAGGTGCCCTCTCACTTTTTCAGAGGCTTGGATGCCATGGGCTGTGCCTTGACTTTGTCTCTCGGCTCCTCTTCTAACTCTGCCAGGCCTCTGAGTGGGCAGACAGTCTCCAGGATGTCGTTCTCAGGCCTCCCACAGTGCCAGCGTGGCTAAGTCTGTGACTGGTGGAGTTCTGATGTGCAGGGCAACTCAGGCAGCACGGCTGCTTAGGAAAGTGAGGAAGGAACTCCAGGGGACCTGGTTTTTTCACTTCCTTCCTGGCCTCTTCTCTACCCACAACTCTCCTCTCCTCACTTGCCCATCCCGCCCAACACAGAGGACAAAACCCTCACTGCATCAGTGTCTTGTATCAGCTGAGCCCAGACTGAGCTGTCAGTCCTTCCTCCTTGCCCTTCATGATGCTTTTCTCGGGCTGTGGCTTCCCCAGCTGTTCCCACTCCTAAATCCCCTGTCTCATTGGGTCGCAGAGCTGTTTTATTTGAGGTATGGTTTCCTGTTCCTCCCATTCTCCATTGCCTTGCAACTTTTCTGCAGTGAAGCAGTTATTAATTTGCAATCCAAATACTTTTGACTTTTTGACAATTTTGGGGGTTGTTTTTGTTTTTTCTTAAACTGTGGCACCTACATGTTCCTACTTATCTGTTCCTGCCCTGTGAGGAACAAAATATGCCTCTATCACCCTGTGAGGAAAGGTTTTCCTGTATGAATCCGATTGTGTTTAGGACAGAAAGGATACTGTAAGCCACTAGCAGCCACAGGCTGAGACCAGGACACATCTAAGCCATGAAACCTGAAGGAGATATGAACAAGGTTGTTAGCAGAGCTCTGCAGCTCTGGGGTGTCTCTGCCAGGCCCTGATGTCACGTGTACAGTATGCCTGCCCCTTTTCATAATGTCAAGGAATTTTTGTAATTATACATAATTCAGGGCCTTTTCCCATGATTCTAACCTCTTTCTTCTGAGTCAGGGGTTACTCAGTGTTACGGGAGCCCTTCTGTATCAAAATATTACTTCTTGTCAGAAGCAGCTTCTACTTCTCTGTCAGAGCCTCTTAAGGAAAGGTGTTTCTGAGGCCTACCATTTACGTAAGTAAGGCTGTGAATGCGCTGGGTGGAATGATTTCTGTCTCCACCCTCAAAATCACACCGACACTCTGGCAGTTGCCTCCAGCAGGGCGTCGTCTGACTTCTGTGATGCCCGCTGTGCAAGTCGTGGCCATGCGGCTTGCTCTTTAAACTTAGTTTTCCCTGACACCTACTCTTCAAACTCACAGTGATCCTCCCCCTCCCCTTTACCTTTCCTCATACCCTGATTTCTAAGAGCACGCTAGCATCATATACTTGTGAAAATACAGGCCTGTTTGACATCAGGATTCCTTTTCCCAGATGAGACTGATTGATGTCTTTCTCCTAGGCTGAAGTGTGTTCAGGGTCAGGGCCTGTCACTCACCAAATAAATTCTTCCTTATTGACTTTGTCAGTCTTTCTCTAAATTCTCTGCCAGGTCCTTGTCAAATAAGCAGCTCCTTCATTTCTTAGGCCAGTGGTTATCAGTCCTGACTGCACATTGAAAATTTCCAGGGAGATTTGGGGCTGGGAGCTGGGGAGGGAGGACTGATGCCTAAGCTCCAGACTAATGAACTCAGAATCTCTGACTGAATTCTGGGCATTGGCATTCTTGAAAACTGCCTAATGAATGTAAAATTCAAGGTCAACAATCATTGTTTTACCACTGAGCCAGTTAACTATTTGCAAAGTCAGTAAATAGTTGGGGTCCTGTTAGTGGCCTTTGTCCTGGAGACTGTTAGGATCTGGGCACAAAACTGCCACTCTTGATGTAGTCAGTATGGTCAGTGAAAGAGAAGAATATCAAAACCACTTGGTCATGGTCAGATGCTTACATGGGTCACCTCTGATTTAAAAGGCAGTAGGCAGTAGTTTATTTTAGAATTCGGTGAAACCAGAGATACTGCTTTTTTTATATTTCAAGTTTGATTTCAGCTAAAACATTTATAATCTGCCATTGACAATAACCTTGACTGATGTGGATCTTGGACCATGCATCCATTCTCTTCCTCTAATCCAGTGATGCTCACCCAAAACATTGGAATCACTTGGAGTTCTACATGCATCTCCAGACGTTCTGAGTATGCTAGAAAATGTATCTAAAGCTATTATCTATTCAGACTGTATACAATGTTACAAAAGTAAGAATATTTAATCAGGTATAGTGGTTATTTCTAATTTGTATAGATACAGTGTTCTTTTATCTTTGTATTTGTTTCCTAGTTTTTAATGTAAATTTCTTTGTCAACAGTGTGAAACTTGTTTAAATGAGTAAAATTTAAAATGAGAGGTGTGCAGTCATTTGTTCATGAACACTACAGTTTCCTTAGCATTAATTCTCATTTTAAAACTCAAAATCCACTAATTATGGTACTTTAACTTATTTCCTTATTTAAAAAAATTTTTTTAGTCTGAAGTAATTCTCTTATATGCCTATGAAAATCTAATTTAAATTTAGAAAGTTATCCACATTTTTCAGATGACTTACAACCTTTTAAATATCTCACATGTATACTTAGAATTTAAACCAGGTTTTTCTTGCATTCAAACAATAGTCAGATGTATTGTTTTATAATGTTATTTAGTAAGAAAAGTGGAAAACCAAAGCACTTGTCAACGTTCATTATTTATTTTTGAAAGAGGAAAATAGTTATTCTAATTTTGCTAAGAAACTTACCTACTTTGTGGATGTTTAGAAATACTATAAAGATGCAAAAGAAATCCAATTGAAAAGATTGACTTAAAGTGACAATAAAGAAGTAAACGGATGCTGTTAAATGGAAATGAATAGAATCTCATATTTAGGAAGGTCAGAAAAATGGGAATTAGATAAATGTATAATTAAGGTGAATTATAAGTTGTTGTTAATGAAATAGATACTATTTATCTTTTTTCGCTTTTAGGTTGTAAAGGCATATGGTCGTGTGGAGCAAGAATGGGCTGCCCTTAAAATAATAAAGAACAAAGAGGCTTTTCTGAATCAAGCCCAGAGAGAAGTGCGACTTCTTGGGCTCATGAACAAACATGAAACTGAAATGAGATACTACATAGGTAAACAAACAGACAGACAAAGCAGTGCGCCCTGACCCAGACCAAAGATTTGAGTGAATGGTTATTTTTATATGATGATATGTTGATTTTATCTTAAAGTGAATGAATAAAAATCAGTTATTTCTGTTGGAGGGTATACAGATGTATATATATTACTTTATCTGGTGGTGGTAATTTAAATTTTTAGGAATGGTGTTCCAGGTGGTACATAGTCTAAAAACAAATAAGAATAGTCTGTCTCTCTCTCTTTTTTTTTTTTCAACTTGTGAGTGTCATTTGTTTGCTTTAATGATGCATTAAACTCCAGAGATTTCTTTGTTTAACTTTAATCGTTTCTAATACAGCTCAGAAATTAGAAGTGAGGTACTATGTTTTTAATGATTATAGAACCATTTTTGGAATGTCTTCCTCAAGAAATAACAGCCACCATGTCTTGAACGTCTACCATATTGCTTGTACTTTTCCTCCATTGTCTGCAATAGTCATAGCAGTCCTGTCAGGAAGGTGGTAGAATCCGTACACTGCAGATGGTCTCAAGGAGTAACATACCCAAGACCCCAGGGCTCTGAAAACAAACAAAAAAAGGGACAGAAGAATTATGAAAATAGTGACTTCTAGGGACAATTGATACATGGGTAAGCTGTCTTTCAGTTATATATTCTTTAATACTATTTTTAACCAAATCTAAGATGCCAGTGATCTCCAGATATCATTGTTTTATTTGATGACACTGAAATGAAATGCCACCAAGAAGAAACAAATTGCTGCCAAGTATAAAAAAAAAGATGCTATAAATTTTAAGATAAGATCATTTAATTATATAATTTAAAAAATTGGCATATATTAGCAACTCATGTTCAGAAATGCTGGCTGGTTTAACTGGCAACCATGAGGTTAAGTTTTAATAACAAACTCCTTTCTAATAAAGTAGGAGAGGTCATTGTGGCCTCCAAAATGATAGAAACAAACACTGATGTTTAAAGATATATGGTCCAGAGACTCAGATTAGATTTCATACATGAAACACCTTCATTCCTACTGTTACAATAAAAAGAGCATATCCTAGTAATTTTTATTTCTTACTGTATTTAAAGATCATCTGATACAGTCCATACTAATGACATTTGCATTTGAACCATTTTCTTGTTTAATTCACTGAATGTTTGGTCTTCACTGTAAGTTACAACTTAGTATAAACTGGGCACATTTCCATTCAATGGGTTAGAAGGCCAGGAATGATATTGTGAGGATGCCTGACTTAAAAGGAGGCATAAGAACATACCTCACATCTTCTTCCTTTTCATTCATGTTTTATTTTGAGTTTTTGCTTAAGTGGTAGACAAAATATTAATAGAATTATTATAGCATTTAAATACTGCCTTTTAGAAAGAAAACATGAAATGTTAGCTACATGGTTATGTTAAAATAACGGCTGTCATTTTTTTTTCAATAAAATAACTTTAATGACGAACTCGCAGAAGGAACACCCTTAGCTGTTGTGTCGCCTCCACCACTGCTGCTGACCTCTTCCTCTGAGCTCACCAGGCCCGCTCTCAGGAGCAGGGCGCCTTCAAAGGTTTGAGACCGGTGAACATGGGGGAGTGGATGCCACCTCCAGGCAAGGCAGCTAGGGACATTGGAGAATATCCTCTAGCCCGACAGTGGCACCCTATACCCCGGTCGCCGCCGAAGAACCCATTCCCCATACCGCATATCTCTACTTTGTCTGTCTAACTACCTGCCTGAATGCCTATATATTCGAGAATATAAGAGGATAGACTACGTGTGTGTTTCCCATTTTACCTAACGGAGGAGGAGTCAATGAGTATGTTTCTCTATTTGCCTGTCTATCTATCTATCTATCTATCTATCTATCTATCCATCTAGTGGAGGCATAGCAGTAGACACGTGTGACATTTTACTTGTGTGTCTGTTGGAGGAAGAGGTTAGCTTGTCTATCTACCTATCTACCTATTAGAGGAAGAGAAAGAGGCTAGTGTGTGTGTGTGTGTGTTTGTGGGGGTGTGTGTGTGTGTGTCTGTCTATGTGTTTGTCTCTCTGTCTTTCTAATGGAGGATGGCTCTCACTAATTGACTCACATGGAGGGATGGCAATTGCCACCCTGTAGCAGCAGAGGGCGGCCCCATTGCAGGCTGAGGGGGACACTGGATGGAAATCCACAAGCTTGCCTGGGCTGCCCGTGCCTCCCGCTTCCGCCCTCTCTATAGCCGCCCGCGCCAAGCCCCAGCCCGACCCCCGCCGCACCCCACCCCACACCCGCTTCACGGGAGGCAGAAAACACAGAGATGTGCACATCGAGTACCTAGGGTAGCAGAAACCAACCCTAGGACCGGCCAAGGGGGAGATCTGAGCAAATACAGGGGCTCGGTGGGGCAGACCCGCCTCCTCACTGCAGCCCCTTATCACACCGGGCCCGCCTTCGGGGCGAAGGCTGACATGGAAACATGGATACTGTGAACCCGGGGCAGGAGAGCCCGTCCCCAGGACAGGCCCTTGTGAAGATGGAAGCAAACTGATCGGCTCACCCGATATAGCCCGCTCCCCTCAACGTCCCTGTGCCTAGAGATCACCTCAGCTGCCTCCCAGGAACTGGCTGACAAGGAGAATTAAATCCCGCACACCTGGGGTAGCAGAGGACACCCCGAGGCCAGGAGAGGGGGAGACGGTAGGAAAATGACCGACTCGCCGAGGCATCCCCCTTAGCTGCTGTGCCGCCTCCATATCTGCCGATGACCTCTTCCCCTAGCCATACCATGCCTGCTCCCAGGAGCAGGCTAAGTTCAAAGGCTTGAGCCCAACGAATTTGGGGAAGCGGAGGCCGCTTTCAGGCAAGGCAGCTAGGGACTTGGGATATAATCCTATTACTCGCCAGTGGCAAAACTCTCCCTGGACAACGCTTCTTCACCCGGTCCACAGACTGCATCCCACCTCTAGTGTGTCTGTCTGACTGCCTGCTTGACTGCCTGCCTATTGGGGGATGGGAGAGGAAAGACTTTGTGTGTGCCCGTCTGTTTATCTAACGGAGGATGAGGAGACTAGGATGTCTCTCAGCCTGCCTACCTAAATATCTATCTAAAGGAGGCAAACCTGTAGGCTAGTGTGCCGTTTCATTTGTCTGTGTATTGGAGGATTAGGTTAGTGTGTCTACCTAAATAAATACCAATTTGAAGAACAGGAGGATGCTACCGCGTATGTGTGTGTGTGTGTGAGTGCGGGCCTGTGTATCAATGTACCTGAAAGTAAAGTGGGGGGATTCTACTGTATCTATCTATCCGTCTATGTGTGCATCTAACGGAGGAGGAGTAAGCTAGTATGTCTGTCTCTCTGTCTATGAATCACATATCTATATATGTACGTTTATCTAGTCGAGAAGAAGGAGGCTAAAGTGTCTATCTCTCTGTCGTTCAGAGGAAGAGAAGACTAGTGTGTATGTCGGTTTGTGGGTCTATGAGTGTGTCTGTGTTATTATCTAATGGAGAAGAAGAAGGATTCCAAAGTGTCTGGCAATCAGTCTGTCTCTCTACTGGAGAACATAGAGGCTAGTGAGTGGATCAGTCAATCTCAGTGACTATCTATCTAAAGGAGGAGGAGGAAGAGTCTATTGCGTTTCTCGATCTATTATCTAATGGAGGAGCTGATTAGTGTGTCTCAATACCTAATTAATTGAGGAGAAGTAGGACGCCAGTGTGTGTGTGTCTGTGGGTGTCTGCCTATGTATGTATGTGTCTACCTATAGAATGCATGAGGAAGAGGAGGTTAGGATATATGGCTGTTTCTAAATGGAGGAAGAGGCTAGTGTGTCTGTCTGTCTATTTCTTTGTCTCTCTGTGTGTCTACTGTAGGAAGAATCCCAGTATTCGTGCCACCTGGGGGGATGGCAACTGCCACCCTGAAGCAGCAGGGGGCGCCCCAACTGCAGGCTGAGGGGGACACTGGATGGAAACCCACAGGCTTGCCTGGGCAGCCCATGCCTCCTGCTTCTGCCCTCTTTGTTTCCGCCCCCGCCCCGCCCCCGCCCCGCCCACAGGCCACCCCTGCCCGCCTCCCGGGAGCCGGGAAACGCAAAGATGTGCAGCTCGTGTACCTAGGGTAGCAGAGATCAACCCTAGAACCGGCCAAGGGGGAGCTCTGAGCAATAACAGGGGCTCGGTGGGGCAGCCCCGACTACTCACTGCAGCCCCTGATCGCACCGCGCCTGCCTCCAGGGCGGACGCTGACATGGAAACATGCATACGGTGAACCTGGGGCAGGAGAGGCCGCCCCCAGGCCAGGCGGCTGTGGAGATGGGAGCAAACTGATCGGCTGATCAGAGGCAGTCCGCTCCCCACGACGTCCCTGTCCTCTGAAGTCACCTCACCAGCATCCCAGGACCTGGCTGACCAGGAGAATTAATCCCGGAACCCTGGGTTAGCAGAGGCCGCCCCGAGGGCAGAAGAGGTGGAGTTCGGAGGAAAATGACCAAGCCGCCGAGGCATCCCCGTTTGCTGCTGTGCAGCCTCTGTCTCCGCCTCTGCTGCCGACCTCTTCCCCTGACCTCACCACGCCCGCTCCCAGGAGCAGGGCGACTTTAAAAGTTTGAGTCCCGTGAACTTGGGGGAGCGGATGCCTCCTCCAGGCAAGGCAGCTAGGGACATGGGAGAATATCCTCTAGCTCGACAGTGGCACCCTATTCCCCAGTCGCTTCCGTCAAACCCCTTCCCCAGAGCACCCATGTCTAGATTGTGCGTCTGTCTGACTACCAGCCTGACGGCCTAGATGTTTCAGAATGGGAGGGGCTAGTCTACGTGTGTGTCTGTCGTTTTACCTAACGGAGGAGCAGCCGGCGAGTAGGTCTCTCTATTGGCCTGCCTATCTATCTATCAATCAAACTATCTATCTATCTATCTATCTATCTATCTATCTATCTATCTATCTATCTATCTATCAAGTGGAGGCATAGCAGGAGCCAAGTGTGACTTTTTACTTGTGTGTCTGTTGGAGGAGGAGGTTAGTTTGTCTATCTACCTATCTACCTATTGGAAGAGAAGGAGGAGGCTAGTGTGTGTGTGTTTGTGCATGTCTGTCTGTCTATGTTTCTGTCTCCCTCTATAATGGATGAGGAGGAGGAGGTTAGGATAGATGGCTGTGTCTAAATGGAGGAAGACGCTAGTGTGTCTGACTGTCTATTTATTTGTCTCTCTGTCTGTCTAATGGAGGAAGCCTCTCAGTATTCGACTCACCTGGAGGGATGGCAATTGCCACCCTGAAGCAACAGAGGGTGGCCCCATTGCAGGCTGAGGGGGACAATGGATGGGAACCCACAGGCTTGCCAGGGCAGCCCATGCCTGCCGCTTCTGCTCTTTCTATAGCTGCGCGCGCCAAGCCCCAGCCCGACCCCCGCCGCACCCCACCCCACACCCGCTTCACGGGAGCCGGAAAACACAGAGATGTGCACCTCGAGTACCTAGGGTAGCAGAAACCAACCCTAGGACCGGCCAAGGGGGAGATCTGAGCAAATACAGGGGCTCGGTGGGGCAGACCCGCCTCCTCACTGCAGCCCCTTATCACACCGGGCCCGCCTTCGGGGCGAAGGCTGACATGGAAACATGGATACTGTGAACCCGGGGCAGGAGAGCCCGTTTCCAGGCCAGGCCCTTGTGGAGATGGGAGCAACCTGATCGGCTCACCCGATGTAGTCTGCTCCCCTCAACGTCCCTGTACCCAGAGATCACCGCAGCAGCCTCCCAGGACCTGGCTGACAAGGAGAATTAAATCCCGCACACCTGGGGTAGCAGAGGACACCCCGAGGCCAGGAGAGGGGGAGGTGGTAGGAAAATGATCGACTCGCCGAGGCATCCCCCTTAGCTGCTCTGCCGCCTCCATATCTGCCGCTGAACTCCTCCCCTGACCTCAGCACGCCCGCTCCCAAAGCAGGGAGACTTCAAATGTCTGAGTCCGGTGAACTTGGGGGAGCGGATGCCACCCCCAGGCAAGGCAGGGTGGGACATGGGATAAAACGCTATGACTCGCCAGTGGCACTCCTGCCCCTGGTCAACGCTGCTGATCCCTGTCCACAGACCGCACCCCGACGCTAGTGTGTCTGTGTGTCTGACTGCCTGCCTGATTGCCTGCCTAGAGGAGGATGGGAGAGGCTAGCCTATGTGTGTGCCCATCTGTTTATCTAACGGAGGAGGAGGAGACTTGTATGTCTCTGTATCTTCCTGCCTGCCTATCTATCTATCTATCTATCTATCTATCTATCTATCTATCTACCTACCTACCTACCTAACTACCTATCTATCTAAAGGAGGCATACCTATAGGCTAGTGTGCCTTTTTATGTGTCTGTGTATTGGAGGAGTAGGTTAGTGTGTCTATCTACATAACTTCGAATTTGAGGAAGAGGAGGAGGCTACCGTGTGTGTGTGTGTGTCTGTGTGTCTGTGTGTGCGTGCGGGTCTGTGTATCAATGAAGCGGAAAGTAAAGGGGGGTATTCTACTGTATATTTGTATCAGTCTATGTGTGCATCTAATGGAGGGGGAGTAAGCTAGTATGTCTGTCTCTCTGTCACTGTAACAGATATCTATATATGTACGTTTATCTAATCGAGAAGAAGGAGGCTACAGTGTCTATCTCTCTGTCTCTCAGGGGAGGAGAAGACTAGTGTGTCTGTCTGTCTGTGTGTCTGTGAGTCTGTCTGTATTATTATCTAATGGAGAAGAAGAAGGATTCCAAAGTGTCTGGCTATCTGTCTGTCCCTCTACAGGAGAACAAAGAGGCTAGTGTGTTTATCAGTCAATCTCACTATCTATCTAATGGAGGATGAGGAAGAGTCTATTGCGTTTCTCGATCTATTATCTAATGGAGGAGGAGATTAGTGTGTCTCACTACCTAATTAAGTGAGGAGAAGTAGGACGCCAGTGTGTGTATGTGTGTGTCTGTGGGTGTCTGCCTATGTATGTATGTGTCTACCTATAGAATGCATGAGGAAGAGGAGGTTAGGATATATGGCTGTTTCTAAATGGAGGAAGAGGCTAGTGTGTCTGTCTGTCTATTTCTTTGTCTCTCTGTGTGTCTACTGTAGGAAGAATCCCAGTATTCGTGCCACCTGGGGGGATGGCAACTGCCACCCTGAAGCAGCAGGGGGCGCCCCAACTGCAGGCTGAGGGGGACACTGGATGGAAACCCACAGGCTTGCCTGGGCAGCCCATGCCTCCTGCTTCTGCCCTCTTTGTTTCCGCCCCCGCCCCGCCCACAGGCCACCCCTGCCCGCCTCCCGGGAGCCGGGAAACGCAAAGATGTGCACCTCGTGTACCTAGGGTAGCAGAGATCAACCCTAGAACCGGCCAAGGGGGAGCTCTGAGCAATAACAGGGGCTCGGTGGGGCAGCCCCGACTACTCACTGCAGCCCCTGATCGCACCGCGCCTGCCTCCAGGGCGGACGCTGACATGGAAACATGCATACGGTGAACCTGGGGCAGGAGAGGCCGCCCCCAGGCCAGGCGGCTGTGGAGATGGGAGCAAACTGATCGGCTGATCAGAGGCAGTCCGCTCCCCACGACGTCCCTGTCCTCTGAAGTCACCTCACCAGCATCCCAGGACCTGGCTGACCAGGAGAATTAATCCCGGAACCCTGGGTTAGCAGAGGCCGCCCCCCCGAGGGCAGAAGAGGTGGAGTTCGGAGGAAAATGACCAAGCCGCCGAGGCATCCCCGTTTGCTGCTGTGCAGCCTCTGTCTCCGCCTCTGCTGCCGACCTCTTCCCCTGACCTCACCACGCCCGCTCCCAGGAGCAGGGCGACTTTAAAAGTTTGAGTCCCGTGAACTTGGGGGAGCGGATGCCTCCTCCAGGCAAGGCAGCTAGGGACATGGGAGAATATCCTCTAGCTCGACAGTGGCACCCTATTCCCCAGTCGCTTCCGTCAAACCCCTTCCCCAGAGCACCCATGTCTAGATTGTGCGTCTGTCTGACTACCAGCCTGACGGCCTAGATGTTTCAGAATGGGAGGGGCTAGTCTACGTGTGTGTCTGTCGTTTTACCTAACGGAGGAGCAGCCGGCGAGTAGGTCTCTCTATTGGCCTGCCTATCTATCTATCAATCAAACTATCTATCTATCTATCTATCTATCTATCTATCTATCTATCTATCTATCTATCAAGTGGAGGCATAGCAGGAGCCAAGTGTGACTTTTTACTTGTGTGTCTGTTGGAGGAGGAGGTTAGTTTGTCTATCTACCTATCTACCTATTGGAAGAGAAGGAGGAGGCTAGTGTGTGTGTGTTTGTGCATGTCTGTCTGTCTATGTTTCTGTCTCCCTCTATAATGGATGAGGAGGAGGAGGTTAGGATAGATGGCTGTGTCTAAATGGAGGAAGACGCTAGTGTGTCTGACTGTCTATTTATTTGTCTCTCTGTCTGTCTAATGGAGGAAGCCTCTCAGTATTCGACTCACCTGGAGGGATGGCAATTGCCACCCTGAAGCAACAGAGGGTGGCCCCATTGCAGTCTGAGGGGGACAATGGATGGGAACCCACAGGCTTGCCAGGGCAGCCCGTGCCTGCCGCTTCTGCTCTTTCTATAGCTGCGCGCGCCAAGCCCCAGCCCGACCCCCGCCGCACCCCACCCCACACCCGCTTCACGGGAGCCGGAAAACACAGAGATGTGCACCTCGAGTACCTAGGGTAGCAGAAACCAACCCTAGGACCGGCCAAGGGGGAGATCTGAGCAAATACAGGGGCTCGGTGGGGCAGACCCGCCTCCTCACTGCAGCCCCTTATCACACCGGGCCCGCCTTCGGGGCGAAGGCTGACATGGAAACATGGATACTGTGAACCCGGGGCAGGAGAGCCCGTTTCCAGGCCAGGCCCTTGTGGAGATGGGAGCAACCTGATCGGCTCACCCGATGTAGTCTGCTCCCCTCAACGTCCCTGTACCCAGAGATCACCGCAGCAGCCTCCCAGGACCTGGCTGACAAGGAGAATTAAATCCCGCACACCTGGGGTAGCAGAGGACACCCCGAGGCCAGGAGAGGGGGAGGTGGTAGGAAAATGATCGACTCGCCGAGGCATCCCCCTTAGCTGCTCTGCCGCCTCCATATCTGCCGCTGAACTCCTCCCCTGACCTCAGCACGCCCGCTCCCAAAGCAGGGAGACTTCAAATGTCTGAGTCCGGTGAACTTGGGGGAGCGGATGCCACCCCCAGGCAAGGCAGGGTGGGACATGGGATAAAACGCTATGACTCGCCAGTGGCACTCCTGCCCCTGGTCAACGCTGCTGATCCCTGTCCACAGACCGCACCCCGACGCTAGTGTGTCTGTGTGTCTGCCTGCCTGCCTGATTGCCTGCCTAGAGGAGGATGGGAGAGGCTAGCCTATGTGTGTGCCCATCTGTTTATCTAACGGAGGAGGAGGAGACTTGTATGTCTCTGTATCTTCCTGCCTGCCTATCTATCTATCTATCTATCTATCTATCTATCTATCTATCTACCTACCTACCTACCTACCTACCTAACTACCTATCTATCTAAAGGAGGCATACCTATAGGCTAGTGTGCCTTTTTATGTGTCTGTGTATTGGAGGAGTAGGTTAGTGTGTCTATCTACATAACTTCGAATTTGAGGAAGAGGAGGAGGCTACCGTGTGTGTGTGTGTGTCTGTGTGTCTGTGTGTGCGTGCGGGTCTGTGTATCAATGAAGCGGAAAGTAAAGGGGGGTATTCTACTGTATATTTGTATCAGTCTATGTGTGCATCTAATGGAGGGGGAGTAAGCTAGTATGTCTGTCTCTCTGTCACTGTAACAGATATCTATATATGTACGTTTATCTAATCGAGAAGAAGGAGGCTACAGTGTCTATCTCTCTGTCTCTCAGGGGAGGAGAAGACTAGTGTGTCTGTCTGTCTGTGTGTCTGTGAGTCTGTCTGTATTATTATCTAATGGAGAAGAAGAAGGATTCCAAAGTGTCTGGCTATCTGTCTGTCCCTCTACAGGAGAACAAAGAGGCTAGTGTGTTTATCAGTCAATCTCACTATCTATCTAATGGAGGATGAGGAAGAGTCTATTGCGTTTCTCGATCTATTATCTAATGGAGGAGGAGATTAGTGTGTCTCACTACCTAATTAAGTGAGGAGAAGTAGGACGCCAGTGTGTGTATGTGTGTGTCTGTGGGTGTCTGCCTATGTATGTATGTGTCTACCTATAGAATGCATGAGGAAGAGGAGGTTAGGATATATGGCTGTTTCTAAATGGAGGAAGAGGCTAGTGTGTCTGTCTGTCTATTTCTTTGTCTCTCTGTGTGTCTACTGTAGGAAGAATCCCAGTATTCGTGCCACCTGGGGGGATGGCAACTGCCACCCTGAAGCAGCAGGGGCGCCCCAACTGCAGGCTGAGGGGGACACTGGATGGAAACCCACAGGCTTGCCTGGGCAGCCCATGCCTCCTGCTTCTGCCCTCTTTGTTTCCGCCCCCGCCCCGCCCCCGCCCCGCCCACAGGCCACCCCTGCCCGCCTCCCGGGAGCCGGGAAACGCAAAGATGTGCAGCTCGTGTACCTAGGGTAGCAGAGATCAACCCTAGAACCGGCCAAGGGGGAGCTCTGAGCAATAACAGGGGCTCGGTGGGGCAGCCCCGACTACTCACTGCAGCCCCTGATCGCACCGCGCCTGCCTCCAGGGCGGACGCTGACATGGAAACATGCATACGGTGAACCTGGGGCAGGAGAGGCCGCCCCCAGGCCAGGCGGCTGTGGAGATGGGAGCAAACTGATCGGCTGATCAGAGGCAGTCCGCTCCCCACGACGTCCCTGTCCTCTGAAGTCACCTCACCAGCATCCCAGGACCTGGCTGACCAGGAGAATTAATCCCGGAACCCTGGGTTAGCAGAGGCCGCCCCCCCGAGGGCAGAAGAGGTGGAGTTCGGAGGAAAATGACCAAGCCGCCGAGGCATCCCCGTTTGCTGCTGTGCAGCCTCTGTCTCCGCCTCTGCTGCCGACCTCTTCCCCTGACCTCACCACGCCCGCTCCCAGGAGCAGGGCGACTTTAAAAGTTTGAGTCCCGTGAACTTGGGGGAGCGGATGCCTCCTCCAGGCAAGGCAGCTAGGGACATGGGAGAATATCCTCTAGCTCGACAGTGGCACCCTATTCCCCAGTCGCTTCCGTCAAACCCCTTCCCCAGAGCACCCATGTCTAGATTGTGCGTCTGTCTGACTACCAGCCTGACGGCCTAGATGTTTCAGAATGGGAGGGGCTAGTCTACGTGTGTGTCTGTCGTTTTACCTAACGGAGGAGCAGCCGGCGAGTAGGTCTCTCTATTGGCCTGCCTATCTATCTATCAATCAAACTATCTATCTATCTATCTATCTATCTATCTATCTATCTATCTATCTATCTATCTATCAAGTGGAGGCATAGCAGGAGCCAAGTGTGACTTTTTACTTGTGTGTCTGTTGGAGGAGGAGGTTAGTTTGTCTATCTACCTATCTACCTATTGGAAGAGAAGGAGGAGGCTAGTGTGTGTGTGTTTGTGCATGTCTGTCTGTCTATGTTTCTGTCTCCCTCTATAATGGATGAGGAGGAGGAGGTTAGGATAGATGGCTGTGTCTAAATGGAGGAAGACGCTAGTGTGTCTGACTGTCTATTTATTTGTCTCTCTGTCTGTCTAATGGAGGAAGCCTCTCAGTATTCGACTCACCTGGAGGGATGGCAATTGCCACCCTGAAGCAACAGAGGGTGCCCCCATTGCAGTCTGAGGGGGACAATGGATGGGAACCCACAGGCTTGCCAGGGCAGCCCGTGCCTGCCGCTTCTGCTCTTTCTATAGCTGCGCGCGCCAAGCCCCAGCCCGACCCCCGCCGCACCCCACCCCACACCCGCTTCACGGGAGCCGGAAAACACAGAGATGTGCACCTCGAGTACCTAGGGTAGCAGAAACCAACCCTAGGACCGGCCAAGGGGGAGATCTGAGCAAATACAGGGGCTCGGTGGGGCAGACCCGCCTCCTCACTGCAGCCCCTTATCACACCGGGCCCGCCTTCGGGGCGAAGGCTGACATGGAAACATGGATACTGTGAACCCGGGGCAGGAGAGCCCGTTTCCAGGCCAGGCCCTTGTGGAGATGGGAGCAACCTGATCGGCTCACCCGATGTAGTCTGCTCCCCTCAACGTCCCTGTACCCAGAGATCACCGCAGCAGCCTCCCAGGACCTGGCTGACAAGGAGAATTAAATCCCGCACACCTGGGGTAGCAGAGGACACCCCGAGGCCAGGAGAGGGGGAGGTGGTAGGAAAATGATCGACTCGCCGAGGCATCCCCCTTAGCTGCTCTGCCGCCTCCATATCTGCCGCTGAACTCCTCCCCTGACCTCAGCACGCCCGCTCCCAAAGCAGGGAGACTTCAAATGTCTGAGTCCGGTGAACTTGGGGGAGCGGATGCCACCCCCAGGCAAGGCAGGGTGGGACATGGGATAAAACGCTATGACTCGCCAGTGGCACTCCTGCCCCTGGTCAACGCTGCTGATCCCTGTCCACAGACCGCACCCCGACGCTAGTGTGTCTGTCTGTCTGACTGCCTGCCTGATTGCCTGCCTAGAGGAGGATGGGAGAGGCTAGCCTATGTGTGTGCCCATCTGTTTATCTAACGGAGGAGGAGGAGACTTGTATGTCTCTGTATCTTCCTGCCTGCCTATCTATCTATCTATCTATCTATCTATCTATCTATCTATCTACCTACCTACCTACCTACCTACCTAACTACCTATCTATCTAAAGGAGGCATACCTATAGGCTAGTGTGCCTTTTTATGTGTCTGTGTATTGGAGGAGTAGGTTAGTGTGTCTATCTACATAACTTCGAATTTGAGGAAGAGGAGGAGGCTACCGTGTGTGTGTGTGTGTCTGTGTGTCTGTGTGTGCGTGCGGGTCTGTGTATCAATGAAGCGGAAAGTAAAGGGGGGTATTCTACTGTATATTTGTATCAGTCTATGTGTGCATCTAATGGAGGGGGAGTAAGCTAGTATGTCTGTCTCTCTGTCACTGTAACAGATATCTATATATGTACGTTTATCTAATCGAGAAGAAGGAGGCTACAGTGTCTATCTCTCTGTCTCTCAGGGGAGGAGAAGACTAGTGTGTCTGTCTGTCTGTGTGTCTGTGAGTCTGTCTGTATTATTATCTAATGGAGAAGAAGAAGGATTCCAAAGTGTCTGGCTATCTGTCTGTCCCTCTACAGGAGAACAAAGAGGCTAGTGTGTTTATCAGTCAATCTCACTATCTATCTAATGGAGGATGAGGAAGAGTCTATTGCGTTTCTCGATCTATTATCTAATGGAGGAGGAGATTAGTGTGTCTCACTACCTAATTAAGTGAGGAGAAGTAGGACGCCAGTGTGTGTATGTGTGTGTCTGTGGGTGTCTGCCTATGTATGTATGTGTCTACCTATAGAATGCATGAGGAAGAGGAGGTTAGGATATATGGCTGTTTCTAAATGGAGGAAGAGGCTAGTGTGTCTGTCTGTCTATTTCTTTGTCTCTCTGTGTGTCTACTGTAGGAAGAATCCCAGTATTCGTGCCACCTGGGGGGATGGCAACTGCCACCCTGAAGCAGCAGGGGGCGCCCCAACTGCAGGCTGAGGGGGACACTGGATGGAAACCCACAGGCTTGCCTGGGCAGCCCATGCCTCCTGCTTCTGCCCTCTTTGTTTCCGCCCCCGCCCCGCCCACAGGCCACCCCTGCCCGCCTCCCGGGAGCCGGGAAACGCAAAGATGTGCAGCTCGTGTACCTAGGGTAGCAGAGATCAACCCTAGAACCGGCCAAGGGGGAGCTCTGAGCAATAACAGGGGCTCGGTGGGGCAGCCCCGACTACTCACTGCAGCCCCTGATCGCACCGCGCCTGCCTCCAGGGCGGACGCTGACATGGAAACATGCATACGGTGAACCTGGGGCAGGAGAGGCCGCCCCCAGGCCAGGCGGCTGTGGAGATGGGAGCAAACTGATCGGCTGATCAGAGGCAGTCCGCTCCCCACGACGTCCCTGTCCTCTGAAGTCACCTCACCAGCATCCCAGGACCTGGCTGACCAGGAGAATTAATCCCGGAACCCTGGGTTAGCAGAGGCCGCCCCCCCGAGGGCAGAAGAGGTGGAGTTCGGAGGAAAATGACCAAGCCGCCGAGGCATCCCCGTTTGCTGCTGTGCAGCCTCTGTCTCCGCCTCTGCTGCCGACCTCTTCCCCTGACCTCACCACGCCCGCTCCCAGGAGCAGGGCGACTTTAAAAGTTTGAGTCCCGTGAACTTGGGGGAGCGGATGCCTCCTCCAGGCAAGGCAGCTAGGGACATGGGAGAATATCCTCTAGCTCGACAGTGGCACCCTATTCCCCAGTCGCTTCCGTCAAACCCCTTCCCCAGAGCACCCATGTCTAGATTGTGCGTCTGTCTGACTACCAGCCTGACGGCCTAGATGTTTCAGAATGGGAGGGGCTAGTCTACGTGTGTGTCTGTCGTTTTACCTAACGGAGGAGCAGCCGGCGAGTAGGTCTCTCTATTGGCCTGCCTATCTATCTATCAATCAAACTAACTATCTATCTATCTATCTATCTATCTATCTATCTATCTATCTATCAAGTGGAGGCATAGCAGGAGCCAAGTGTGACTTTTTACTTGTGTGTCTGTTGGAGGAGGAGGTTAGTTTGTCTATCTACCTATCTACCTATTGGAAGAGAAGGAGGAGGCTAGTGTGTGTGTGTTTGTGCATGTCTGTCTGTCTATGTTTCTGTCTCCCTCTATAATGGATGAGGAGGAGGAGGTTAGGATAGATGGCTGTGTCTAAATGGAGGAAGACGCTAGTGTGTCTGACTGTCTATTTATTTGTCTCTCTGTCTGTCTAATGGAGGAAGCCTCTCAGTATTCGACTCACCTGGAGGGATGGCAATTGCCACCCTGAAGCAACAGAGGGTGGCCCCATTGCAGTCTGAGGGGGACAATGGATGGGAACCCACAGGCTTGCCAGGGCAGCCCGTGCCTGCCGCTTCTGCTCTTTCTATAGCTGCGCGCGCCAAGCCCCAGCCCGACCCCCGCCGCACCCCACCCCACACCCGCTTCACGGGAGCCGGAAAACACAGAGATGTGCACCTCGAGTACCTAGGGTAGCAGAAACCAACCCTAGGACCGGCCAAGGGGGAGATCTGAGCAAATACAGGGGCTCGGTGGGGCAGACCCGCCTCCTCACTGCAGCCCCTTATCACACCGGGCCCGCCTTCGGGGCGAAGGCTGACATGGAAACATGGATACTGTGAACCCGGGGCAGGAGAGCCCGTTTCCAGGCCAGGCCCTTGTGGAGATGGGAGCAACCTGATCGGCTCACCCGATGTAGTCTGCTCCCCTCAACGTCCCTGTACCCAGAGATCACCGCAGCAGCCTCCCAGGACCTGGCTGACAAGGAGAATTAAATCCCGCACACCTGGGGTAGCAGAGGACACCCCGAGGCCAGGAGAGGGGGAGGTGGTAGGAAAATGATCGACTCGCCGAGGCATCCCCCTTAGCTGCTCTGCCGCCTCCATATCTGCCGCTGAACTCCTCCCCTGACCTCAGCACGCCCGCTCCCAAAGCAGGGAGACTTCAAATGTCTGAGTCCGGTGAACTTGGGGGAGCGGATGCCACCCCCAGGCAAGGCAGGGTGGGACATGGGATAAAACGCTATGACTCGCCAGTGGCACTCCTGCCCCTGGTCAACGCTGCTGATCCCTGTCCACAGACCGCACCCCGACGCTAGTGTGTCTGTGTGTCTGCCTGCCTGCCTGATTGCCTGCCTAGAGGAGGATGGGAGAGGCTAGCCTATGTGTGTGCCCATCTGTTTATCTAACGGAGGAGGAGGAGACTTGTATGTCTCTGTATCTTCCTGCCTGCCTATCTATCTATCTATCTATCTATCTATCTATCTATCTACCTACCTACCTACCTACCTACCTAACTACCTATCTATCTAAAGGAGGCATACCTATAGGCTAGTGTGCCTTTTTATGTGTCTGTGTATTGGAGGAGTAGGTTAGTGTGTCTATCTACATAACTTCGAATTTGAGGAAGAGGAGGAGGCTACCGTGTGTGTGTGTGTGTCTGTGTGTCTGTGTGTGCGTGCGGGTCTGTGTATCAATGAAGCGGAAAGTAAAGGGGGGTATTCTACTGTATATTTGTATCAGTCTATGTGTGCATCTAATGGAGGGGGAGTAAGCTAGTATGTCTGTCTCTCTGTCACTGTAACAGATATCTATATATGTACGTTTATCTAATCGAGAAGAAGGAGGCTACAGTGTCTATCTCTCTGTCTCTCAGGGGAGGAGAAGACTAGTGTGTCTGTCTGTCTGTGTGTCTGTGAGTCTGTCTGTATTATTATCTAATGGAGAAGAAGAAGGATTCCAAAGTGTCTGGCTATCTGTCTGTCCCTCTACAGGAGAACAAAGAGGCTAGTGTGTTTATCAGTCAATCTCACTATCTATCTAATGGAGGATGAGGAAGAGTCTATTGCGTTTCTCGATCTATTATCTAATGGAGGAGGAGATTAGTGTGTCTCACTACCTAATTAAGTGAGGAGAAGTAGGACGCCAGTGTGTGTATGTGTGTGTCTGTGGGTGTCTGCCTATGTATGTATGTGTCTACCTATAGAATGCATGAGGAAGAGGAGGTTAGGATATATGGCTGTTTCTAAATGGAGGAAGAGGCTAGTGTGTCTGTCTGTCTATTTCTTTGTCTCTCTGTGTGTCTACTGTAGGAAGAATCCCAGTATTCGTGCCACCTGGGGGGATGGCAACTGCCACCCTGAAGCAGCAGGGGCGCCCCAACTGCAGGCTGAGGGGGACACTGGATGGAAACCCACAGGCTTGCCTGGGCAGCCCATGCCTCCTGCTTCTGCCCTCTTTGTTTCCGCCCCCGCCCCGCCCCCGCCCCGCCCACAGGCCACCCCTGCCCGCCTCCCGGGAGCCGGGAAACGCAAAGATGTGCAGCTCGTGTACCTAGGGTAGCAGAGATCAACCCTAGAACCGGCCAAGGGGGAGCTCTGAGCAATAACAGGGGCTCGGTGGGGCAGCCCCGACTACTCACTGCAGCCCCTGATCGCACCGCGCCTGCCTCCAGGGCGGACGCTGACATGGAAACATGCATACGGTGAACCTGGGGCAGGAGAGGCCGCCCCCAGGCCAGGCGGCTGTGGAGATGGGAGCAAACTGATCGGCTGATCAGAGGCAGTCCGCTCCCCACGACGTCCCTGTCCTCTGAAGTCACCTCACCAGCATCCCAGGACCTGGCTGACCAGGAGAATTAATCCCGGAACCCTGGGTTAGCAGAGGCCGCCCCCCCGAGGGCAGAAGAGGTGGAGTTCGGAGGAAAATGACCAAGCCGCCGAGGCATCCCCGTTTGCTGCTGTGCAGCCTCTGTCTCCGCCTCTGCTGCCGACCTCTTCCCCTGACCTCACCACGCCCGCTCCCAGGAGCAGGGCGACTTTAAAAGTTTGAGTCCCGTGAACTTGGGGGAGCGGATGCCTCCTCCAGGCAAGGCAGCTAGGGACATGGGAGAATATCCTCTAGCTCGACAGTGGCACCCTATTCCCCAGTCGCTTCCGTCAAACCCCTTCCCCAGAGCACCCATGTCTAGATTGTGCGTCTGTCTGACTACCAGCCTGACGGCCTAGATGTTTCAGAATGGGAGGGGCTAGTCTACGTGTGTGTCTGTCGTTTTACCTAACGGAGGAGCAGCCGGCGAGTAGGTCTCTCTATTGGCCTGCCTATCTATCTATCAATCAAACTATCTATCTATCTATCTATCTATCTATCTATCTATCTATCTATCTATCTATCTATCAAGTGGAGGCATAGCAGGAGCCAAGTGTGACTTTTTACTTGTGTGTCTGTTGGAGGAGGAGGTTAGTTTGTCTATCTACCTATCTACCTATTGGAAGAGAAGGAGGAGGCTAGTGTGTGTGTGTTTGTGCATGTCTGTCTGTCTATGTTTCTGTCTCCCTCTATAATGGATGAGGAGGAGGAGGTTAGGATAGATGGCTGTGTCTAAATGGAGGAAGACGCTAGTGTGTCTGACTGTCTATTTATTTGTCTCTCTGTCTGTCTAATGGAGGAAGCCTCTCAGTATTCGACTCACCTGGAGGGATGGCAATTGCCACCCTGAAGCAACAGAGGGTGCCCCCATTGCAGTCTGAGGGGGACAATGGATGGGAACCCACAGGCTTGCCAGGGCAGCCCGTGCCTGCCGCTTCTGCTCTTTCTATAGCTGCGCGCGCCAAGCCCCAGCCCGACCCCCGCCGCACCCCACCCCACACCCGCTTCACGGGAGCCGGAAAACACAGAGATGTGCACCTCGAGTACCTAGGGTAGCAGAAACCAACCCTAGGACCGGCCAAGGGGGAGATCTGAGCAAATACAGGGGCTCGGTGGGGCAGACCCGCCTCCTCACTGCAGCCCCTTATCACACCGGGCCCGCCTTCGGGGCGAAGGCTGACATGGAAACATGGATACTGTGAACCCGGGGCAGGAGAGCCCGTTTCCAGGCCAGGCCCTTGTGGAGATGGGAGCAACCTGATCGGCTCACCCGATGTAGTCTGCTCCCCTCAACGTCCCTGTACCCAGAGATCACCGCAGCAGCCTCCCAGGACCTGGCTGACAAGGAGAATTAAATCCCGCACACCTGGGGTAGCAGAGGACACCCCGAGGCCAGGAGAGGGGGAGGTGGTAGGAAAATGATCGACTCGCCGAGGCATCCCCCTTAGCTGCTCTGCCGCCTCCATATCTGCCGCTGAACTCCTCCCCTGACCTCAGCACGCCCGCTCCCAAAGCAGGGAGACTTCAAATGTCTGAGTCCGGTGAACTTGGGGGAGCGGATGCCACCCCCAGGCAAGGCAGGGTGGGACATGGGATAAAACGCTATGACTCGCCAGTGGCACTCCTGCCCCTGGTCAACGCTGCTGATCCCTGTCCACAGACCGCACCCCGACGCTAGTGTGTCTGTGTGTCTGCCTGCCTGCCTGATTGCCTGCCTAGAGGAGGATGGGAGAGGCTAGCCTATGTGTGTGCCCATCTGTTTATCTAACGGAGGAGGAGGAGACTTGTATGTCTCTGTATCTTCCTGCCTGCCTATCTATCTATCTATCTATCTATCTATCTATCTATCTACCTACCTACCTACCTACCTACCTAACTACCTATCTATCTAAAGGAGGCATACCTATAGGCTAGTGTGCCTTTTTATGTGTCTGTGTATTGGAGGAGTAGGTTAGTGTGTCTATCTACATAACTTCGAATTTGAGGAAGAGGAGGAGGCTACCGTGTGTGTGTGTGTGTCTGTGTGTCTGTGTGTGCGTGCGGGTCTGTGTATCAATGAAGCGGAAAGTAAAGGGGGGTATTCTACTGTATATTTGTATCAGTCTATGTGTGCATCTAATGGAGGGGGAGTAAGCTAGTATGTCTGTCTCTCTGTCACTGTAACAGATATCTATATATGTACGTTTATCTAATCGAGAAGAAGGAGGCTACAGTGTCTATCTCTCTGTCTCTCAGGGGAGGAGAAGACTAGTGTGTCTGTCTGTCTGTGTGTCTGTGAGTCTGTCTGTATTATTATCTAATGGAGAAGAAGAAGGATTCCAAAGTGTCTGGCTATCTGTCTGTCCCTCTACAGGAGAACAAAGAGGCTAGTGTGTTTATCAGTCAATCTCACTATCTATCTAATGGAGGATGAGGAAGAGTCTATTGCGTTTCTCGATCTATTATCTAATGGAGGAGGAGATTAGTGTGTCTCACTACCTAATTAAGTGAGGAGAAGTAGGACGCCAGTGTGTGTATGTGTGTGTCTGTGGGTGTCTGCCTATGTATGTATGTGTCTACCTATAGAATGCATGAGGAAGAGGAGGTTAGGATATATGGCTGTTTCTAAATGGAGGAAGAGGCTAGTGTGTCTGTCTGTCTATTTCTTTGTCTCTCTGTGTGTCTACTGTAGGAAGAATCCCAGTATTCGTGCCACCTGGGGGGATGGCAACTGCCACCCTGAAGCAGCAGGGGCGCCCCAACTGCAGGCTGAGGGGGACACTGGATGGAAACCCACAGGCTTGCCTGGGCAGCCCATGCCTCCTGCTTCTGCCCTCTTTGTTTCCGCCCCCGCCCCGCCCCCGCCCCGCCCACAGGCCACCCCTGCCCGCCTCCCGGGAGCCGGGAAACGCAAAGATGTGCAGCTCGTGTACCTAGGGTAGCAGAGATCAACCCTAGAACCGGCCAAGGGGGAGCTCTGAGCAATAACAGGGGCTCGGTGGGGCAGCCCCGACTACTCACTGCAGCCCCTGATCGCACCGCGCCTGCCTCCAGGGCGGACGCTGACATGGAAACATGCATACGGTGAACCTGGGGCAGGAGAGGCCGCCCCCAGGCCAGGCGGCTGTGGAGATGGGAGCAAACTGATCGGCTGATCAGAGGCAGTCCGCTCCCCACGACGTCCCTGTCCTCTGAAGTCACCTCACCAGCATCCCAGGACCTGGCTGACCAGGAGAATTAATCCCGGAACCCTGGGTTAGCAGAGGCCGCCCCCCCGAGGGCAGAAGAGGTGGAGTTCGGAGGAAAATGACCAAGCCGCCGAGGCATCCCCGTTTGCTGCTGTGCAGCCTCTGTCTCCGCCTCTGCTGCCGACCTCTTCCCCTGACCTCACCACGCCCGCTCCCAGGAGCAGGGCGACTTTAAAAGTTTGAGTCCCGTGAACTTGGGGGAGCGGATGCCTCCTCCAGGCAAGGCAGCTAGGGACATGGGAGAATATCCTCTAGCTCGACAGTGGCACCCTATTCCCCAGTCGCTTCCGTCAAACCCCTTCCCCAGAGCACCCATGTCTAGATTGTGCGTCTGTCTGACTACCAGCCTGACGGCCTAGATGTTTCAGAATGGGAGGGGCTAGTCTACGTGTGTGTCTGTCGTTTTACCTAACGGAGGAGCAGCCGGCGAGTAGGTCTCTCTATTGGCCTGCCTATCTATCTATCAATCAAACTATCTATCTATCTATCTATCTATCTATCTATCTATCTATCTATCTATCTATCTATCTATCAAGTGGAGGCATAGCAGGAGCCAAGTGTGACTTTTTACTTGTGTGTCTGTTGGAGGAGGAGGTTAGTTTGTCTATCTACCTATCTACCTATTGGAAGAGAAGGAGGAGGCTAGTGTGTGTGTGTTTGTGCATGTCTGTCTGTCTATGTTTCTGTCTCCCTCTATAATGGATGAGGAGGAGGAGGTTAGGATAGATGGCTGTGTCTAAATGGAGGAAGACGCTAGTGTGTCTGACTGTCTATTTATTTGTCTCTCTGTCTGTCTAATGGAGGAAGCCTCTCAGTATTCGACTCACCTGGAGGGATGGCAATTGCCACCCTGAAGCAACAGAGGGTGCCCCCATTGCAGTCTGAGGGGGACAATGGATGGGAACCCACAGGCTTGCCAGGGCAGCCCGTGCCTGCCGCTTCTGCTCTTTCTATAGCTGCGCGCGCCAAGCCCCAGCCCGACCCCCGCCGCACCCCACCCCACACCCGCTTCACGGGAGCCGGAAAACACAGAGATGTGCACCTCGAGTACCTAGGGTAGCAGAAACCAACCCTAGGACCGGCCAAGGGGGAGATCTGAGCAAATACAGGGGCTCGGTGGGGCAGACCCGCCTCCTCACTGCAGCCCCTTATCACACCGGGCCCGCCTTCGGGGCGAAGGCTGACATGGAAACATGGATACTGTGAACCCGGGGCAGGAGAGCCCGTTTCCAGGCCAGGCCCTTGTGGAGATGGGAGCAACCTGATCGGCTCACCCGATGTAGTCTGCTCCCCTCAACGTCCCTGTACCCAGAGATCACCGCAGCAGCCTCCCAGGACCTGGCTGACAAGGAGAATTAAATCCCGCACACCTGGGGTAGCAGAGGACACCCCGAGGCCAGGAGAGGGGGAGGTGGTAGGAAAATGATCGACTCGCCGAGGCATCCCCCTTAGCTGCTCTGCCGCCTCCATATCTGCCGCTGAACTCCTCCCCTGACCTCAGCACGCCCGCTCCCAAAGCAGGGAGACTTCAAATGTCTGAGTCCGGTGAACTTGGGGGAGCGGATGCCACCCCCAGGCAAGGCAGGGTGGGACATGGGATAAAACGCTATGACTCGCCAGTGGCACTCCTGCCCCTGGTCAACGCTGCTGATCCCTGTCCACAGACCGCACCCCGACGCTAGTGTGTCTGTGTGTCTGCCTGCCTGCCTGATTGCCTGCCTAGAGGAGGATGGGAGAGGCTAGCCTATGTGTGTGCCCATCTGTTTATCTAACGGAGGAGGAGGAGACTTGTATGTCTCTGTATCTTCCTGCCTGCCTATCTATCTATCTATCTATCTATCTATCTATCTATCTACCTACCTACCTACCTACCTACCTAACTACCTATCTATCTAAAGGAGGCATACCTATAGGCTAGTGTGCCTTTTTATGTGTCTGTGTATTGGAGGAGTAGGTTAGTGTGTCTATCTACATAACTTCGAATTTGAGGAAGAGGAGGAGGCTACCGTGTGTGTGTGTGTGTCTGTGTGTCTGTGTGTGCGTGCGGGTCTGTGTATCAATGAAGCGGAAAGTAAAGGGGGGTATTCTACTGTATATTTGTATCAGTCTATGTGTGCATCTAATGGAGGGGGAGTAAGCTAGTATGTCTGTCTCTCTGTCAGTGTAACAGATATCTATATATGTACGTTTATCTAATCGAGAAGAAGGAGGCTACAGTGTCTATCTCTCTGTCTCTCAGGGGAGGAGAAGACTAGTGTGTCTGTCTGTCTGTGTGTCTGTGAGTCTGTCTGTATTATTATCTAATGGAGAAGAAGAAGGATTCCAAAGTGTCTGGCTATCTGTCTGTCCCTCTACAGGAGAACAAAGAGGCTAGTGTGTTTATCAGTCAATCTCACTATCTATCTAATGGAGGATGAGGAAGAGTCTATTGCGTTTCTCGATCTATTATCTAATGGAGGAGGAGATTAGTGTGTCTCACTACCTAATTAAGTGAGGAGAAGTAGGACGCCAGTGTGTGTATGTGTGTGTCTGTGGGTGTCTGCCTATGTATGTATGTGTCTACCTATAGAATGCATGAGGAAGAGGAGGTTAGGATATATGGCTGTTTCTAAATGGAGGAAGAGGCTAGTGTGTCTGTCTGTCTATTTCTTTGTCTCTCTGTGTGTCTACTGTAGGAAGAATCCCAGTATTCGTGCCACCTGGGGGGATGGCAACTGCCACCCTGAAGCAGCAGGGGCGCCCCAACTGCAGGCTGAGGGGGACACTGGATGGAAACCCACAGGCTTGCCTGGGCAGCCCATGCCTCCTGCTTCTGCCCTCTTTGTTTCCGCCCCCGCCCCGCCCCCGCCCCGCCCACAGGCCACCCCTGCCCGCCTCCCGGGAGCCGGGAAACGCAAAGATGTGCAGCTCGTGTACCTAGGGTAGCAGAGATCAACCCTAGAACCGGCCAAGGGGGAGCTCTGAGCAATAACAGGGGCTCGGTGGGGCAGCCCCGACTACTCACTGCAGCCCCTGATCGCACCGCGCCTGCCTCCAGGGCGGACGCTGACATGGAAACATGCATACGGTGAACCTGGGGCAGGAGAGGCCGCCCCCAGGCCAGGCGGCTGTGGAGATGGGAGCAAACTGATCGGCTGATCAGAGGCAGTCCGCTCCCCACGACGTCCCTGTCCTCTGAAGTCACCTCACCAGCATCCCAGGACCTGGCTGACCAGGAGAATTAATCCCGGAACCCTGGGTTAGCAGAGGCCGCCCCCCCGAGGGCAGAAGAGGTGGAGTTCGGAGGAAAATGACCAAGCCGCCGAGGCATCCCCGTTTGCTGCTGTGCAGCCTCTGTCTCCGCCTCTGCTGCCGACCTCTTCCCCTGACCTCACCACGCCCGCTCCCAGGAGCAGGGCGACTTTAAAAGTTTGAGTCCCGTGAACTTGGGGGAGCGGATGCCTCCTCCAGGCAAGGCAGCTAGGGACATGGGAGAATATCCTCTAGCTCGACAGTGGCACCCTATTCCCCAGTCGCTTCCGTCAAACCCCTTCCCCAGAGCACCCATGTCTAGATTGTGCGTCTGTCTGACTACCAGCCTGACGGCCTAGATGTTTCAGAATGGGAGGGGCTAGTCTACGTGTGTGTCTGTCGTTTTACCTAACGGAGGAGCAGCCGGCGAGTAGGTCTCTCTATTGGCCTGCCTATCTATCTATCAATCAAACTATCTATCTATCTATCTATCTATCTATCTATCTATCTATCTATCTATCTATCTATCAAGTGGAGGCATAGCAGGAGCCAAGTGTGACTTTTTACTTGTGTGTCTGTTGGAGGAGGAGGTTAGTTTGTCTATCTACCTATCTACCTATTGGAAGAGAAGGAGGAGGCTAGTGTGTGTGTGTTTGTGCATGTCTGTCTGTCTATGTTTCTGTCTCCCTCTATAATGGATGAGGAGGAGGAGGTTAGGATAGATGGCTGTGTCTAAATGGAGGAAGACGCTAGTGTGTCTGACTGTCTATTTATTTGTCTCTCTGTCTGTCTAATGGAGGAAGCCTCTCAGTATTCGACTCACCTGGAGGGATGGCAATTGCCACCCTGAAGCAACAGAGGGTGCCCCCATTGCAGTCTGAGGGGGACAATGGATGGGAACCCACAGGCTTGCCAGGGCAGCCCGTGCCTGCCGCTTCTGCTCTTTCTATAGCTGCGCGCGCCAAGCCCCAGCCCGACCCCCGCCGCACCCCACCCCACACCCGCTTCACGGGAGCCGGAAAACACAGAGATGTGCACCTCGAGTACCTAGGGTAGCAGAAACCAACCCTAGGACCGGCCAAGGGGGAGATCTGAGCAAATACAGGGGCTCGGTGGGGCAGACCCGCCTCCTCACTGCAGCCCCTTATCACACCGGGCCCGCCTTCGGGGCGAAGGCTGACATGGAAACATGGATACTGTGAACCCGGGGCAGGAGAGCCCGTTTCCAGGCCAGGCCCTTGTGGAGATGGGAGCAACCTGATCGGCTCACCCGATGTAGTCTGCTCCCCTCAACGTCCCTGTACCCAGAGATCACCGCAGCAGCCTCCCAGGACCTGGCTGACAAGGAGAATTAAATCCCGCACACCTGGGGTAGCAGAGGACACCCCGAGGCCAGGAGAGGGGGAGGTGGTAGGAAAATGATCGACTCGCCGAGGCATCCCCCTTAGCTGCTCTGCCGCCTCCATATCTGCCGCTGAACTCCTCCCCTGACCTCAGCACGCCCGCTCCCAAAGCAGGGAGACTTCAAATGTCTGAGTCCGGTGAACTTGGGGGAGCGGATGCCACCCCCAGGCAAGGCAGGGTGGGACATGGGATAAAACGCTATGACTCGCCAGTGGCACTCCTGCCCCTGGTCAACGCTGCTGATCCCTGTCCACAGACCGCACCCCGACGCTAGTGTGTCTGTGTGTCTGCCTGCCTGCCTGATTGCCTGCCTAGAGGAGGATGGGAGAGGCTAGCCTATGTGTGTGCCCATCTGTTTATCTAACGGAGGAGGAGGAGACTTGTATGTCTCTGTATCTTCCTGCCTGCCTATCTATCTATCTATCTATCTATCTATCTATCTATCTACCTACCTACCTACCTACCTACCTAACTACCTATCTATCTAAAGGAGGCATACCTATAGGCTAGTGTGCCTTTTTATGTGTCTGTGTATTGGAGGAGTAGGTTAGTGTGTCTATCTACATAACTTCGAATTTGAGGAAGAGGAGGAGGCTACCGTGTGTGTGTGTGTGTCTGTGTGTCTGTGTGTGCGTGCGGGTCTGTGTATCAATGAAGCGGAAAGTAAAGGGGGGTATTCTACTGTATATTTGTATCAGTCTATGTGTGCATCTAATGGAGGGGGAGTAAGCTAGTATGTCTGTCTCTCTGTCACTGTAACAGATATCTATATATGTACGTTTATCTAATCGAGAAGAAGGAGGCTACAGTGTCTATCTCTCTGTCTCTCAGGGGAGGAGAAGACTAGTGTGTCTGTCTGTCTGTGTGTCTGTGAGTCTGTCTGTATTATTATCTAATGGAGAAGAAGAAGGATTCCAAAGTGTCTGGCTATCTGTCTGTCCCTCTACAGGAGAACAAAGAGGCTAGTGTGTTTATCAGTCAATCTCACTATCTATCTAATGGAGGATGAGGAAGAGTCTATTGCGTTTCTCGATCTATTATCTAATGGAGGAGGAGATTAGTGTGTCTCACTACCTAATTAAGTGAGGAGAAGTAGGACGCCAGTGTGTGTATGTGTGTGTCTGTGGGTGTCTGCCTATGTATGTATGTGTCTACCTATAGAATGCATGAGGAAGAGGAGGTTAGGATATATGGCTGTTTCTAAATGGAGGAAGAGGCTAGTGTGTCTGTCTGTCTATTTCTTTGTCTCTCTGTGTGTCTACTGTAGGAAGAATCCCAGTATTCGTGCCACCTGGGGGGATGGCAACTGCCACCCTGAAGCAGCAGGGGGCGCCCCAACTGCAGGCTGAGGGGGACACTGGATGGAAACCCACAGGCTTGCCTGGGCAGCCCATGCCTCCTGCTTCTGCCCTCTTTGTTTCCGCCCCCGCCCCGCCCCCGCCCCGCCCACAGGCCACCCCTGCCCGCCTCCCGGGAGCCGGGAAACGCAAAGATGTGCAGCTCGTGTACCTAGGGTAGCAGAGATCAACCCTAGAACCGGCCAAGGGGGAGCTCTGAGCAATAACAGGGGCTCGGTGGGGCAGCCCCGACTACTCACTGCAGCCCCTGATCGCACCGCGCCTGCCTCCAGGGCGGACGCTGACATGGAAACATGCATACGGTGAACCTGGGGCAGGAGAGGCCGCCCCCAGGCCAGGCGGCTGTGGAGATCGGAGCAAACTGATCGGCTGATCAGAGGCAGTCCGCTCCCCACGACGTCCCTGTCCTCTGAAGTCACCTCACCAGCATCCCAGGACCTGGCTGACCAGGAGAATTAATCCCGGAACCCTGGGTTAGCAGAGGCCGCCCCCCCGAGGGCAGAAGAGGTGGAGTTCGGAGGAAAATGACCAAGCCGCCGAGGCATCCCCGTTTGCTGCTGTGCAGCCTCTGTCTCCGCCTCTGCTGCCGACCTCTTCCCCTGACCTCACCACGCCCGCTCCCAGGAGCAGGGCGACTTTAAAAGTTTGAGTCCCGTGAACTTGGGGGAGCGGATGCCTCCTCCAGGCAAGGCAGCTAGGGACATGGGAGAATATCCTCTAGCTCGACAGTGGCACCCTAATCCCCAGTCGCTTCCGTCAAACCCCTTCCCCAGAACACCCATGTCTAGATTGTGTGTCTGTCTGACTACCAGCCTGACGGCCTAGATGTTTCAGAATGGGAGGGGCTAGTCTACGTGTGTGTCTGTCGTTTTACCTAACGGAGGAGCAGCCGGCGAGTAGGTCTCTCTATTGGCCTGCCTATCTATCTATCAATCAAACTATCTATCTATCTATCTATCTATCTATCTATCTATCTATCTATCTATCTATCTATCTATCAAGTGGAGGCATAGCAGGAGCCAAGTGTGACTTTTTACTTGTGTGTCTGTTGGAGGAGGAGGTTAGTTTGTCTATCTACCTATCTACCTATTGGAAGAGAAGGAGGAGGCTAGTGTGTGTGTGTTTGTGCATGTCTGTCTGTCTATGTTTCTGTCTCCCTCTATAATGGATGAGGAGGAGGAGGTTAGGATAGATGGCTGTGTCTAAATGGAGGAAGACGCTAGTGTGTCTGACTGTCTATTTATTTGTCTCTCTGTCTGTCTAATGGAGGAAGCCTCTCAGTATTCGACTCACCTGGAGGGATGGCAATTGCCACCCTGAAGCAACAGAGGGTGCCCCCATTGCAGTCTGAGGGGGACAATGGATGGGAACCCACAGGCTTGCCAGGGCAGCCCGTGCCTGCCGCTTCTGCTCTTTCTATAGCTGCGCGCGCCAAGCCCCAGCCCGACCCCCGCCGCACCCCACCCCACACCCGCTTCACGGGAGCCGGAAAACACAGAGATGTGCACCTCGAGTACCTAGGGTAGCAGAAACCAACCCTAGGACCGGCCAAGGGGGAGATCTGAGCAAATACAGGGGCTCGGTGGGGCAGACCCACCTCCTCACTGCAGTCCCTTATCACACCGGGCCCGCCTTCGGGGCGAAGGCTGACATGGAAACATGGATACTGTGAACCCGGGGCAGGAGAGCCCGTTTCCAGGCCAGGCCCTTGTGGAGATGGGAGCAACCTGATCGGCTCACCCGATGTAGTCTGCTCCCCTCAACGTCCCTGTACCCAGAGATCACCGCAGCAGCCTCCCAGGACCTGGCTGACAAGGAGAATTAAATCCCGCACACCTGGGGTAGCAGAGGACACCCCGAGGCCAGGAGAGGGGGAGGTGGTAGGAAAATGATCGACTCGCCGAGGCATCCCCCTTAGCTGCTCTGCCGCCTCCATATCTGCCGCTGAACTCCTCCCCTGACCTCAGCACGCCCGCTCCCAAAGCAGGGAGACTTCAAATGTCTGAGTCCGGTGAACTTGGGGGAGCGGATGCCACCCCCAGGCAAGGCAGGGTGGGACATGGGATAAAACGCTATGACTCGCCAGTGGCACTCCTGCCCCTGGTCAACGCTGCTGATCCCTGTCCACAGACCGCACCCCGACGCTAGTGTGTCTGTGTGTCTGACTGCCTGCCTGATTGCCTGCCTAGAGGAGGATGGGAGAGGCTAGCCTATGTGTGTGCCCGTCTGTTTATCTAACGGAGGAGGAGGAGACTTGTATGTCTCTGTATCTTCCTGCCTGCCTATCTATCTATCTATCTATCTATCTATCTATCTATCTATCTACCTACCTACCTACCTAACTACCTACCTACCTAACTACCTATCTATCTAAAGGAGGCATACCTATAGGCTAGTGTGCCTTTTTATGTGTCTGTGTATTGGAGGAGTAGGTTAGTGTGTCTATCTACATAACTTCGAATTTGAGGAAGAGGAGGAGGCTACCGTGTGTGTGTGTGTGTCTGTGTGTCTGTGTGTGCGTGCGGGTCTGTGTATCAATGAAGCGGAAAGTAAAGGGGGGTATTCTACTGTATATTTGTATCAGTCTATGTGTGCATCTAATGGAGGGGGAGTAAGCTAGTATGTCTGTCTCTCTGTCACTGTAACAGATATCTATATATGTACGTTTATCTAATCGAGAAGAAGGAGGCTACAGTGTCTATCTCTCTGTCTCTCAGGGGAGGAGAAGACTAGTGTGTCTGTCTGTCTGTGTGTCTGTGAGTCTGTCTGTATTATTATCTAATGGAGAAGAAGAAGGATTCCAAAGTGTCTGGCTATCTGTCTGTCCCTCTACAGGAGAACAAAGAGGCTAGTGTGTTTATCAGTCAATCTCACTATCTATCTAATGGAGGATGAGGAAGAGTCTATTGCGTTTCTCGATCTATTATCTAATGGAGGAGGAGATTAGTGTGTCTCACTACCTAATTAAGTGAGGAGAAGTAGGACGCCAGTGTGTGTATGTGTGTGTCTGTGGGTGTCTGCCTATGTATGTATGTGTCTACCTATAGAATGCATGAGGAAGAGGAGCTTAGGATATATGGCTGTTTCTAAATGGAGGAAGAGGCTAGTGTGTCTGTCTGTCTATTTCTTTGTCTCTCTGTGTGTCTACTGTAGGAAGAATCCCAGTATTCGTGCCACCTGGGGGGATGGCAACTGCCACCCTGAAGCAGCAGGGGGCGCCCCAACTGCAGGCTGAGGGGGACACTGGATGGAAACCCACAGGCTTGCCTGGGCAGCCCATGCCTCCTGCTTCTGCCCTCTTTGTTTCCGCCCCCGCCCCGCCCCCGCCCCGCCCACAGGCCACCCCTGCCCGCCTCCCGGGAGCCGGGAAACGCAAAGATGTGCAGCTCGTGTACCTAGGGTAGCAGAGATCAACCCTAGAACCGGCCAAGGGGGAGCTCTGAGCAATAACAGGGGCTCGGTGGGGCAGCCCCAACTACTCACTGCAGCCCCTGATCGCACCGCGCCTGCCTCCAGGGCGGACGCTGACATGGAAACATGCATACGGTGAACCTGGGGCAGGAGAGGCCGCCCCCAGGCCAGGCGGCTGTGGAGATGGGAGCAAACTGATCGGCTGATCAGAGGCAGTCCGCTCCCCACGACGTCCCTGTCCTCTGAAGTCACCTCACCAGCATCCCAGGACCTGGCTGACCAGGAGAATTAATCCCGGAACCCTGGGTTAGCAGAGGCCGCCCCGAGGGCAGAAGAGGTGGAGTTCGGAGGAAAATGACCAAGCCGCCGAGGCATCCCCGTTTGCTGCTGTGCAGCCTCTGTCTCCGCCTCTGCTGCCGACCTCTTCCCCTGACCTCACCACGCCCGCTCCCAGGAGCAGGGCGACTTTAAAAGTTTGAGTCCCGTGAACTTGGGGGAGCGGATGCCTCCTCCAGGCAAGGCAGCTAGGGACATGGGAGAATATCCTCTAGCTCGACAGTGGCACCCTAATCCCCAGTCGCTTCCGTCAAACCCCTTCCCCAGAGCACCCATGTCTAGATTGTGCGTCTGTCTGACTACCAGCCTGACGGCCTAGATGTTTCAGAATGGGAGGGGCTAGTCTACGTGTGTGTCTGTCGTTTTACCTAACGGAGGAGCAGCCGGCGAGTAGGTCTCTCTATTGGCCTGCCTATCTATCTATCAATCAAACTATCTATCTATCTATCTATCTATCTATCTATCTATCTATCTATCTATCTATCAAGTGGAGGCATAGCAGGAGCCAAGTGTGACTTTTTACTTGTGTGTCTGTTGGAGGAGGAGGTTAGTTTGTCTATCTACCTATCTACCTATTGGAAGAGAAGGAGGAGGCTAGTGTGTGTGTGTTTGTGCATGTCTGTCTGTCTATGTTTCTGTCTCCCTCTATAATGGATGAGGAGGAGGAGGTTAGGATAGATGGCTGTGTCTAAATGGAGGAAGACGCTAGTGTGTCTGACTGTCTATTTATTTGTCTCTCTGTCTGTCTAATGGAGGAAGCCTCTCAGTATTCGACTCACCTGGAGGGATGGCAATTGCCACCCTGAAGCAACAGAGGGTGGCCCCATTGCAGTCTGAGGGGGACAATGGATGGGAACCCACAGGCTTGCCAGGGCAGCCCGTGCCTGCCGCTTCTGCTCTTTCTATAGCTGCGCGCGCCAAGCCCCAGCCCGACCCCCGCCGCACCCCACCCCACACCCGCTTCACGGGAGCCGGAAAACACAGAGATGTGCACCTCGAGTACCTAGGGTAGCAGAAACCAACCCTAGGACCGGCCAAGGGGGAGATCTGAGCAAATACAGGGGCTCGGTGGGGCAGACCCGCCTCCTCACTGCAGCCCCTTATCACACCGGGCCCGCCTTCGGGGCGAAGGCTGACATGGAAACATGGATACTGTGAACCCGGGGCAGGAGAGCCCGTTTCCAGGCCAGGCCCTTGTGGAGATGGGAGCAACCTGATCGGCTCACCCGATGTAGTCTGCTCCCCTCAACGTCCCTGTACCCAGAGATCACCGCAGCAGCCTCCCAGGACCTGGCTGACAAGGAGAATTAAATCCCGCACACCTGGGGTAGCAGAGGACACCCCGAGGCCAGGAGAGGGGGAGGTGGTAGGAAAATGATCGACTCGCCGAGGCATCCCCCTTAGCTGCTCTGCCGCCTCCATATCTGCCGCTGAACTCCTCCCCTGACCTCAGCACGCCCGCTCCCAAAGCAGGGAGACTTCAAATGTCTGAGTCCGGTGAACTTGGGGGAGCGGATGCCACCCCCAGGCAAGGCAGGGTGGGACATGGGATAAAACGCTATGACTCGCCAGTGGCACTCCTGCCCCTGGTCAACGCTGCTGATCCCTGTCCACAGACCGCACCCCGACGCTAGTGTGTCTGTGTGTCTGACTGCCTGCCTGATTGCCTGCCTAGAGGAGGATGGGAGAGGCTAGCCTATGTGTGTGCCCGTCTGTTTATCTAACGGAGGTGGAGGAGACTTGTATGTCTCTGTATCTTCCTGCCTGCCTATCTATCTATCTATCTATCTATCTATCTATCTATCTATCTACCTACCTACCTACCTACCTACCTAACTACCTATCTATCTAAAGAGGCATACCTATAGGCTAGTGTGCCTTTTTATGTGTCTGTGTATTGGAGGAGTAGGTTAGTGTGTCTATCTACATAACTTCGAATTTGAGGAAGAGGAGGAGGCTACCGTGTGTGTGTGTGTGTCTGTGTGTCTGTGTGTGCGTGCGGGTCTGTGTATCAATGAAGCGGAAAGTAAAGGGGGGTATTCTACTGTATATTTGTATCAGTCTATGTGTGCATCTAATGGAGGGGGAGTAAGCTAGTATGTCTGTCTCTCTGTCACTGTAACAGATATCTATATATGTACGTTTATCTAATCGAGAAGAAGGAGGCTACAGTGTCTATCTCTCTGTCTCTCAGGGGAGGAGAAGACTAGTGTGTCTGTCTGTCTGTGTGTCTGTGAGTCTGTCTGTATTATTATCTAATGGAGAAGAAGAAGGATTCCAAAGTGTCTGGCTATCTGTCTGTCCCTCTACAGGAGAACAAAGAGGCTAGTGTGTTTATCAGTCAATCTCACTATCTATCTAATGGAGGATGAGGAAGAGTCTATTGCGTTTCTCGATCTATTATCTAATGGAGGAGGAGATTAGTGTGTCTCACTACCTAATTAAGTGAGGAGAAGTAGGACGCCAGTGTGTGTATGTGTGTGTCTGTGGGTGTCTGCCTATGTATGTATGTGTCTACCTATAGAATGCATGAGGAAGAGGAGGTTAGGATATATGGCTGTTTCTAAATGGAGGAAGAGGCTAGTGTGTCTGTCTGTCTATTTCTTTGTCTCTCTGTGTGTCTACTGTAGGAAGAATCCCAGTATTCGTGCCACCTGGGGGGATGGCAACTGCCACCCTGAAGCAGCAGGGGGCGCCCCAACTGCAGGCTGAGGGGGACACTGGATGGAAACCCACAGGCTTGCCTGGGCAGCCCATGCCTCCTGCTTCTGCCCTCTTTGTTTCCGCCCCCGCCCCGCCCACAGGCCACCCCTGCCCGCCTCCCGGGAGCCGGGAAACGCAAAGATGTGCAGCTCGTGTACCTAGGGTAGCAGAGATCAACCCTAGAACCGGCCAAGGGGGAGCTCTGAGCAATAACAGGGGCTCGGTGGGGCAGCCCCGACTACTCACTGCAGCCCCTGATCGCACCGCGCCTGCCTCCAGGGCGGACGCTGACATGGAAACATGCATACGGTGAACCTGGGGCAGGAGAGGCCGCCCCCAGGCCAGGCGGCTGTGGAGATCGGAGCAAACTGATCGGCTGATCAGAGGCAGTCCGCTCCCCACGACGTCCCTGTCCTCTGAAGTCACCTCACCAGCATCCCAGGACCTGGCTGACCAGGAGAATTAATCCCGGAACCCTGGGTTAGCAGAGGCCGCCCCCCCGAGGGCAGAAGAGGTGGAGTTCGGAGGAAAATGACCAAGCCGCCGAGGCATCCCCGTTTGCTGCTGTGCAGCCTCTGTCTCCGCCTCTGCTGCCGACCTCTTCCCCTGACCTCACCACGCCCGCTCCCAGGAGCAGGGCGACTTTAAAAGTTTGAGTCCCGTGAACTTGGGGGAGCGGATGCCTCCTCCAGGCAAGGCAGCTAGGGACATGGGAGAATATCCTCTAGCTCGACAGTGGCACCCTAATCCCCAGTCGCTTCCGTCAAACCCCTTCCCCAGAACACCCATGTCTAGATTGTGTGTCTGTCTGACTACCAGCCTGACGGCCTAGATGTTTCAGAATGGGAGGGGCTAGTCTACGTGTGTGTCTGTCGTTTTACCTAACGGAGGAGCAGCCGGCGAGTAGGTCTCTCTATTGGCCTGCCTATCTATCTATCAATCAAACTATCTATCTATCTATCTATCTATCTATCTATCTATCTATCTATCTATCTATCTATCTATCTATCTATCAAGTGGAGGCATAGCAGGAGCCAAGTGTGACTTTTTACTTGTGTGTCTGTTGGAGGAGGAGGTTAGTTTGTCTATCTACCTATCTACCTATTGGAAGAGAAGGAGGAGGCTAGTGTGTGTGTGTTTGTGCATGTCTGTCTGTCTATGTTTCTGTCTCCCTCTATAATGGATGAGGAGGAGGAGGTTAGGATAGATGGCTGCGTCTAAATGGAGGAAGACGCTAGTGTGTCTGACTGTCTATTTATTTGTCTCTCTGTCTGTCTAATGGAGGAAGCCTCTCAGTATTCGACTCACCTGGAGGGATGGCAATTGCCACCCTGAAGCAACAGAGGGTGCCCCCATTGCAGTCTGAGGGGGACAATGGATGGGAACCCACAGGCTTGCCAGGGCAGCCCGTGCCTGCCGCTTCTGCTCTTTCTATAGCTGCGCGCGCCAAGCCCCAGCCCGACCCCCGCCGCACCCCACCCCACACCCGCTTCACGGGAGCCGGAAAACACAGAGATGTGCACCTCGAGTACCTAGGGTAGCAGAAACCAACCCTAGGACCGGCCAAGGGGGAGATCTGAGCAAATACAGGGGCTCGGTGGGGCAGACCCGCCTCCTCACTGCAGCCCCTTATCACACCGGGCCCGCCTTCGGGGCGAAGGCTGACATGGAAACATGGATACTGTGAACCCGGGGCAGGAGAGCCCGTTTCCAGGCCAGGCCCTTGTGGAGATGGGAGCAACCTGATCGGCTCACCCGATGTAGTCTGCTCCCCTCAACGTCCCTGTACCCAGAGATCACCGCAGCAGCCTCCCAGGACCTGGCTGACAAGGAGAATTAAATCCCGCACACCTGGGGTAGCAGAGGACACCCCGAGGCCAGGAGAGGGGGAGGTGGTAGGAAAATGATCGACTCGCCGAGGCATCCCCCTTAGCTGCTCTGCCGCCTCCATATCTGCCGCTGAACTCCTCCCCTGACCTCAGCACGCCCGCTCCCAAAGCAGGGAGACTTCAAATGTCTGAGTCCGGTGAACTTGGGGGAGCGGATGCCACCCCCAGGCAAGGCAGGGTGGGACATGGGATAAAACGCTATGACTCGCCAGTGGCACTCCTGCCCCTGGTCAACGCTGCTGATCCCTGTCCACAGACCGCACCCCGACGCTAGTGTGTCTGTGTGTCTGACTGCCTGCCTGATTGCCTGCCTAGAGGAGGATGGGAGAGGCTAGCCTATGTGTGTGCCCGTCTGTTTATCTAACGGAGGAGGAGGAGACTTGTATGTCTCTGTATCTTCCTGCCTGCCTATCTATCTATCTATCTATCTATCTATCTATCTATCTATCTACCTACCTACCTACCTAACTACCTATCTATCTAAAGGAGGCATACCTATAGGCTAGTGTGCCTTTTTATGTGTCTGTGTATTGGAGGAGTAGGTTAGTGTGTCTATCTACATAACTTCGAATTTGAGGAAGAGGAGGAGGCTACCGTGTGTGTGTGTGTGTCTGTGTGTCAGTGTGTGCGTGCGGGTCTGTGTATCAATGAAGCGGAAAGTAAAGGGGGGTATTCTACTGTATATTTGTATCAGTCTATGTGTGCATCTAATGGAGGGGGAGTAAGCTAGTATGTCTGTCTCTCTGTCAGTGTAACAGATATCTATATATGTACGTTTATCTAATCGAGAAGAAGGAGGCTACAGTGTCTATCTCTCTGTCTCTCAGGGGAGGAGAAGACTAGTGTGTCTGTCTGTCTGTGTGTCTGTGAGTCTGTCTGTATTATTATCTAATGGAGAAGAAGAAGGATTCCAAAGTGTCTGGCTATCTGTCTGTCCCTCTACAGGAGAACAAAGAGGCTAGTGTGTTTATCAGTCAATCTCACTATCTATCTAATGGAGGATGAGGAAGAGTCTATTGCGTTTCTCGATCTATTATCTAATGGAGGAGGAGATTAGTGTGTCTCACTACCTAATTAAGTGAGGAGAAGTAGGACGCCAGTGTGTGTATGTGTGTGTCTGTGGGTGTCTGCCTATGTATGTATGTGTCTACCTATAGAATGCATGAGGAAGAGGAGGTTAGGATATATGGCTGTTTCTAAATGGAGGAAGAGGCTAGTGTGTCTGTCTGTCTATTTCTTTGTCTCTCTGTGTGTCTACTGTAGGAAGAATCCCAGTATTCGTGCCACCTGGGGGGATGGCAACTGCCACCCTGAAGCAGCAGGGGGCGCCCCAACTGCAGGCTGAGGGGGACACTGGATGGAAACCCACAGGCTTGCCTGGGCAGCCCATGCCTCCTGCTTCTGCCCTCTTTGTTTCCGCCCCCGCCCCGCCCCCGCCCCGCCCACAGGCCACCCCTGCCCGCCTCCCGGGAGCCGGGAAACGCAAAGATGTGCAGCTCGTGTACCTAGGGTAGCAGAGATCAACCCTAGAACCGGCCAAGGGGGAGCTCTGAGCAATAACAGGGGCTCGGTGGGGCAGCCCCGACTACTCACTGCAGCCCCTGATCGCACCGCGCCTGCCTCCAGGGCGGACGCTGACATGGAAACATGCATACGGTGAACCTGGGGCAGGAGAGGCCGCCCCCAGGCCAGGCGGCTGTGGAGATGGGAGCAAACTGATCGGCTGATCAGAGGCAGTCCGCTCCCCACGACGTCCCTGTCCTCTGAAGTCACCTCACCAGCATCCCAGGACCTGGCTGACCAGGAGAATTAATCCCGGAACCCTGGGTTAGCAGAGGCCGCCCCCCCGAGGGCAGAAGAGGTGGAGTTCGGAGGAAAATGACCAAGCCGCCGAGGCATCCCCGTTTGCTGCTGTGCAGCCTCTGTCTCCGCCTCTGCTGCCGACCTCTTCCCCTGACCTCACCACGCCCGCTCCCAGGAGCAGGGCGACTTTAAAAGTTTGAGTCCCGTGAACTTGGGGGAGCGGATGCCTCCTCCAGGCAAGGCAGCTAGGGACATGGGAGAATATCCTCTAGCTCGACAGTGGCACCCTATTCCCCAGTCGCTTCCGTCAAACCCCTTCCCCAGAGCACCCATGTCTAGATTGTGCGTCTGTCTGACTACCAGCCTGACGGCCTAGATGTTTCAGAATGGGAGGGGCTAGTCTACGTGTGTGTCTGTCGTTTTACCTAACGGAGGAGCAGCCGGCGAGTAGGTCTCTCTATTGGCCTGCCTATCTATCTATCAATCAAACTATCTATCTATCTATCTATCTATCTATCTATCTATCTATCTATCTATCTATCTATCAAGTGGAGGCATAGCAGGAGCCAAGTGTGACTTTTTACTTGTGTGTCTGTTGGAGGAGGAGGTTAGTTTGTCTATCTACCTATCTACCTATTGGAAGAGAAGGAGGAGGCTAGTGTGTGTGTGTTTGTGCATGTCTGTCTGTCTATGTTTCTGTCTCCCTCTATAATGGATGAGGAGGAGGAGGTTAGGATAGATGGCTGTGTCTAAATGGAGGAAGACGCTAGTGTGTCTGACTGTCTATTTATTTGTCTCTCTGTCTGTCTAATGGAGGAAGCCTCTCAGTATTCGACTCACCTGGAGGGATGGCAATTGCCACCCTGAAGCAACAGAGGGTGGCCCCATTGCAGTCTGAGGGGGACAATGGATGGGAACCCACAGGCTTGCCAGGGCAGCCCGTGCCTGCCGCTTCTGCTCTTTCTATAGCTGCGCGCGCCAAGCCCCAGCCCGACCCCCGCCGCACCCCACCCCACACCCGCTTCACGGGAGCCGGAAAACACAGAGATGTGCACCTCGAGTACCTAGGGTAGCAGAAACCAACCCTAGGACCGGCCAAGGGGGAGATCTGAGCAAATACAGGGGCTCGGTGGGGCAGACCCGCCTCCTCACTGCAGCCCCTTATCACACCGGGCCCGCCTTCGGGGCGAAGGCTGACATGGAAACATGGATACTGTGAACCCGGGGCAGGAGAGCCCGTTTCCAGGCCAGGCCCTTGTGGAGATGGGAGCAACCTGATCGGCTCACCCGATGTAGTCTGCTCCCCTCAACGTCCCTGTACCCAGAGATCACCGCAGCAGCCTCCCAGGACCTGGCTGACAAGGAGAATTAAATCCCGCACACCTGGGGTAGCAGAGGACACCCCGAGGCCAGGAGAGGGGGAGGTGGTAGGAAAATGATCGACTCGCCGAGGCATCCCCCTTAGCTGCTCTGCCGCCTCCATATCTGCCGCTGAACTCCTCCCCTGACCTCAGCACGCCCGCTCCCAAAGCAGGGAGACTTCAAATGTCTGAGTCCGGTGAACTTGGGGGAGCGGATGCCACCCCCAGGCAAGGCAGGGTGGGACATGGGATAAAACGCTATGACTCGCCAGTGGCACTCCTGCCCCTGGTCAACGCTGCTGATCCCTGTCCACAGACCGCACCCCGACGCTAGTGTGTCTGTGTGTCTGACTGCCTGCCTGATTGCCTGCCTAGAGGAGGATGGGAGAGGCTAGCCTATGTGTGTGCCCGTCTGTTTATCTAACGGAGGAGGAGGAGACTTGTATGTCTCTGTATCTTCCTGCCTGCCTATCTATCTATCTATCTATCTATCTATCTATCTATCTACCTACCTACCTACCTAACTACCTATCTATCTAAAGGAGGCATACCTATAGGCTAGTGTGCCTTTTTATGTGTCTGTGTATTGGAGGAGTAGGTTAGTGTGTCTATCTACATAACTTCGAATTTGAGGAAGAGGAGGAGGCTACCGTGTGTGTGTGTGTGTCTGTGTGTCAGTGTGTGCGTGCGGGTCTGTGTATCAATGAAGCGGAAAGTAAAGGGGGGTATTCTACTGTATATTTGTATCAGTCTATGTGTGCATCTAATGGAGGGGGAGTAAGCTAGTATGTCTGTCTCTCTGTCAGTGTAACAGATATCTATATATGTACGTTTATCTAATCGAGAAGAAGGAGGCTACAGTGTCTATCTCTCTGTCTCTCAGGGGAGGAGAAGACTAGTGTGTCTGTCTGTCTGTGTGTCTGTGAGTCTGTCTGTATTATTATCTAATGGAGAAGAAGAAGGATTCCAAAGTGTCTGGCTATCTGTCTGTCCCTCTACAGGAGAACAAAGAGGCTAGTGTGTTTATCAGTCAATCTCACTATCTATCTAATGGAGGATGAGGAAGAGTCTATTGCGTTTCTCGATCTATTATCTAATGGAGGAGGAGATTAGTGTGTCTCACTACCTAATTAAGTGAGGAGAAGTAGGACGCCAGTGTGTGTATGTGTGTGTCTGTGGGTGTCTGCCTATGTATGTATGTGTCTACCTATAGAATGCATGAGGAAGAGGAGCTTAGGATATATGGCTGTTTCTAAATGGAGGAAGAGGCTAGTGTGTCTGTCTGTCTATTTCTTTGTCTCTCTGTGTGTCTACTGTAGGAAGAATCCCAGTATTCGTGCCACCTGGGGGGATGGCAACTGCCACCCTGAAGCAGCAGGGGGCGCCCCAACTGCAGGCTGAGGGGGACACTGGATGGAAACCCACAGGCTTGCCTGGGCAGCCCATGCCTCCTGCTTCTGCCCTCTTTGTTTCCGCCCCCGCCCCGCCCCCGCCCCGCCCACAGGCCACCCCTGCCCGCCTCCCGGGAGCCGGGAAACGCAAAGATGTGCAGCTCGTGTACCTAGGGTAGCAGAGATCAACCCTAGAACCGGCCAAGGGGGAGCTCTGAGCAATAACAGGGGCTCGGTGGGGCAGCCCCGACTACTCACTGCAGCCCCTGATCGCACCACGCCTGCCTCCAGGGCGGACGCTGACATGGAAACATGCATACGGTGAACCTGGGGCAGGAGAGGCCGCCCCCAGGCCAGGCGGCTGTGGAGATGGGAGCAAACTGATCGGCTGATCAGAGGCAGTCCGCTCCCCACGACGTCCCTGTCCTCTGAAGTCACCTCACCAGCATCCCAGGACCTGGCTGACCAGGAGAATTAATCCCGGAACCCTGGGTTAGCAGAGGCCGCCCCCCCGAGGGCAGAAGAGGTGGAGTTCGGAGGAAAATGACCAAGCCGCCGAGGCATCCCCGTTTGCTGCTGTGCAGCCTCTGTCTCCGCCTCTGCTGCCGACCTCTTCCCCTGACCTCACCACGCCCGCTCCCAGGAGCAGGGCGACTTTAAAAGTTTGAGTCCCGTGAACTTGGGGGAGCGGATGCCTCCTCCAGGCAAGGCAGCTAGGGACATGGGAGAATATCCTCTAGCTCGACAGTGGCACCCTATTCCCCAGTCGCTTCCGTCAAACCCCTTCCCCAGAGCACCCATGTCTAGATTGTGCGTCTGTCTGACTACCAGCCTGACGGCCTAGATGTTTCAGAATGGGAGGGGCTAGTCTACGTGTGTGTCTGTCGTTTTACCTAACGGAGGAGCAGCCGGCGAGTAGGTCTCTCTATTGGCCTGCCTATCTATCTATCAATCAAACTATCTATCTATCTATCTATCTATCTATCTATCTATCTATCTATCTATCTATCTATCTATCTATCAAGTGGAGGCATAGCAGGAGCCAAGTGTGACTTTTTACTTGTGTGTCTGTTGGAGGAGGAGGTTAGTTTGTCTATCTACCTATCTACCTATTGGAAGAGAAGGAGGAGGCTAGTGTGTGTGTGTTTGTGCATGTCTGTCTGTCTATGTTTCTGTCTCCCTCTATAATGGATGAGGAGGAGGAGGTTAGGATAGATGGCTGTGTCTAAATGGAGGAAGACGCTAGTGTGTCTGACTGTCTATTTATTTGTCTCTCTGTCTGTCTAATGGAGGAAGCCTCTCAGTATTCGACTCACCTGGAGGGATGGCAATTGCCACCCTGAAGCAACAGAGGGTGGCCCCATTGCAGTCTGAGGGGGACAATGGATGGGAACCCACAGGCTTGCCAGGGCAGCCCGTGCCTGCCGCTTCTGCTCTTTCTATAGCTGCGCGCGCCAAGCCCCAGCCCGACCCCCGCCGCACCCCACCCCACACCCGCTTCACGGGAGCCGGAAAACACAGAGATGTGCACCTCGAGTACCTAGGGTAGCAGAAACCAACCCTAGGACCGGCCAAGGGGGAGATCTGAGCAAATACAGGGGCTCGGTGGGGCAGACCCGCCTCCTCACTGCAGCCCCTTATCACACCGGGCCCGCCTTCGGGGCGAAGGCTGACATGGAAACATGGATACTGTGAACCCGGGGCAGGAGAGCCCGTTTCCAGGCCAGGCCCTTGTGGAGATGGGAGCAACCTGATCGGCTCACCCGATGTAGTCTGCTCCCCTCAACGTCCCTGTACCCAGAGATCACCGCAGCAGCCTCCCAGGACCTGGCTGACAAGGAGAATTAAATCCCGCACACCTGGGGTAGCAGAGGACACCCCGAGGCCAGGAGAGGGGGAGGTGGTAGGAAAATGATCGACTCGCCGAGGCATCCCCCTTAGCTGCTCTGCCGCCTCCATATCTGCCGCTGAACTCCTCCCCTGACCTCAGCACGCCTGCTCCCAAAGCAGGGAGACTTCAAATGTCTGAGTCCGGTGAACTTGGGGGAGCGGATGCCACCCCCAGGCAAGGCAGGGTGGGACATGGGATAAAACGCTATGACTCGCCAGTGGCACTCCTGCCCCTGGTCAACGCTGCTGATCCCTGTCCACAGACCGCACCCCGACGCTAGTGTGTCTGTGTGTCTGACTGCCTGCCTGATTGCCTGCCTAGAGGAGGATGGGAGAGGCTAGCCTATGTGTGTGCCCGTCTGTTTATCTAACGGAGGAGGAGGAGACTTGTATGTCTCTGTATCTTCCTGCCTGCCTATCTATCTATCAATCTATCTATCTATCTATCTATCTATCTATCTACCTACCTACCTACCTACCTACCTAACTACCTATCTATCTAAAGAGGCATACCTATAGGCTAGTGTGCCTTTTTATGTGTCTGTGTATTGGAGGAGTAGGTTAGTGTGTCTATCTACATAACTTCGAATTTGAGGAAGAGGAGGAGGCTACCGTGTGTGTGTGTGTGTCTGTGTGTCTGTGTGTGCGTGCGGGTCTGTGTATCAATGAAGCGGAAAGTAAAGGGGGGTATTCTACTGTATATTTGTATCAGTCTATGTGTGCATCTAATGGAGGGGGAGTAAGCTAGTATGTCTGTCTCTCTGTCACTGTAACAGATATCTATATATGTACGTTTATCTAATCGAGAAGAAGGAGGCTACAGTGTCTATCTCTCTGTCTCTCAGGGGAGGAGAAGACTAGTGTGTCTGTCTGTCTGTGTGTCTGTGAGTCTGTCTGTATTATTATCTAATGGAGAAGAAGAAGGATTCCAAAGTGTCTGGCTATCTGTCTGTCCCTCTACAGGAGAACAAAGAGGCTAGTGTGTTTATCAGTCAATCTCACTATCTATCTAATGGAGGATGAGGAAGAGTCTATTGCGTTTCTCGATCTATTATCTAATGGAGGAGGAGATTAGTGTGTCTCACTACCTAATTAAGTGAGGAGAAGTAGGACGCCAGTGTGTGTATGTGTGTGTCTGTGGGTGTCTGCCTATGTATGTATGTGTCTACCTATAGAATGCATGAGGAAGAGGAGGTTAGGATATATGGCTGTTTCTAAATGGAGGAAGAGGCTAGTGTGTCTGTCTGTCTATTTCTTTGTCTCTCTGTGTGTCTACTGTAGGAAGAATCCCAGTATTCGTGCCACCTGGGGGGATGGCAACTGCCACCCTGAAGCAGCAGGGGGCGCCCCAACTGCAGGCTGAGGGGGACACTGGATGGAAACCCACAGGCTTGCCTGGGCAGCCCATGCCTCCTGCTTCTGCCCTCTTTGTTTCCGCCCCCGCCCCGCCCCCGCCCCGCCCACAGGCCACCCCTGCCCGCCTCCCGGGAGCCGGGAAACGCAAAGATGTGCAGCTCGTGTACCTAGGGTAGCAGAGATCAACCCTAGAACCGGCCAAGGGGGAGCTCTGAGCAATAACAGGGGCTCGGTGGGGCAGCCCCGACTACTCACTGCAGCCCCTGATCGCACCGCGCCTGCCTCCAGGGCGGACGCTGACATGGAAACATGCATACGGTGAACCTGGGGCAGGAGAGGCCGCCCCCAGGCCAGGCGGCTGTGGAGATGGGAGCAAACTGATCGGCTGATCAGAGGCAGTCCGCTCCCCACGACGTCCCTGTCCTCTGAAGTCACCTCACCAGCATCCCAGGACCTGGCTGACCAGGAGAATTAATCCCGGAACCCTGGGTTAGCAGAGGCCGCCCCGAGGGCAGAAGAGGTGGAGTTCGGAGGAAAATGACCAAGCCGCCGAGGCATCCCCGTTTGCTGCTGTGCAGCCTCTGTCTCCGCCTCTGCTGCCGACCTCTTCCCCTGACCTCACCACGCCCGCTCCCAGGAGCAGGGCGACTTTAAAAGTTTGAGTCCCGTGAACTTGGGGGAGCGGATGCCTCCTCCAGGCAAGGCAGCTAGGGACATGGGAGAATATCCTCTAGCTCGACAGTGGCACCCTATTCCCCAGTCGCTTCCGTCAAACCCCTTCCCCAGAGCACCCATGTCTAGATTGTGCGTCTGTCTGACTACCAGCCTGACGGCCTAGATGTTTCAGAATGGGAGGGGCTAGTCTACGTGTGTGTCTGTCGTTTTACCTAACGGAGGAGCAGCCGGCGAGTAGGTCTCTCTATTGGCCTGCCTATCTATCTATCAATCAAACTATCTATCTATCTATCTATCTATCTATCTATCTATCTATCTATCTATCTATCTATCTATCAAGTGGAGGCATAGCAGGAGCCAAGTGTGACTTTTTACTTGTGTGTCTGTTGGAGGAGGAGGTTAGTTTGTCTATCTACCTATCTACCTATTGGAAGAGAAGGAGGAGGCTAGTGTGTGTGTGTTTGTGCATGTCTGTCTGTCTATGTTTCTGTCTCCCTCTATAATGGATGAGGAGGAGGAGGTTAGGATAGATGGCTGTGTCTAAATGGAGGAAGACGCTAGTGTGTCTGACTGTCTATTTATTTGTCTCTCTGTCTGTCTAATGGAGGAAGCCTCTCAGTATTCGACTCACCTGGAGGGATGGCAATTGCCACCCTGAAGCAACAGAGGGTGGCCCCATTGCAGTCTGAGGGGGACAATGGATGGGAACCCACAGGCTTGCCAGGGCAGCCCGTGCCTGCCGCTTCTGCTCTTTCTATAGCTGCGCGCGCCAAGCCCCAGCCCGACCCCCGCCGCACCCCACCCCACACCCGCTTCACGGGAGCCGGAAAACACAGAGATGTGCACCTCGAGTACCTAGGGTAGCAGAAACCAACCCTAGGACCGGCCAAGGGGGAGATCTGAGCAAATACAGGGGCTCGGTGGGGCAGACCCGCCTCCTCACTGCAGCCCCTTATCACACCGGGCCCGCCTTCGGGGCGAAGGCTGACATGGAAACATGGATACTGTGAACCCGGGGCAGGAGAGCCCGTTTCCAGGCCAGGCCCTTGTGGAGATGGGAGCAACCTGATCGGCTCACCCGATGTAGTCTGCTCCCCTCAACGTCCCTGTACCCAGAGATCACCGCAGCAGCCTCCCAGGACCTGGCTGACAAGGAGAATTAAATCCCGCACACCTGGGGTAGCAGAGGACACCCCGAGGCCAGGAGAGGGGGAGGTGGTAGGAAAATGATCGACTCGCCGAGGCATCCCCCTTAGCTGCTCTGCCGCCTCCATATCTGCCGCTGAACTCCTCCCCTGACCTCAGCACGCCCGCTCCCAAAGCAGGGAGACTTCAAATGTCTGAGTCCGGTGAACTTGGGGGAGCGGATGCCACCCCCAGGCAAGGCAGGGTGGGACATGGGATAAAACGCTATGACTCGCCAGTGGCACTCCTGCCCCTGGTCAACGCTGCTGATCCCTGTCCACAGACCGCACCCCGACGCTAGTGTGTCTGTGTGTCTGACTGCCTGCCTGATTGCCTGCCTAGAGGAGGATGGGAGAGGCTAGCCTATGTGTGTGCCCGTCTGTTTATCTAACGGAGGAGGAGGAGACTTGTATGTCTCTGTATCTTCCTGCCTGCCTATCTATCTATCAATCTATCTATCTATCTATCTATCTATCTATCTATCTACCTACCTACCTACCTACCTACCTAACTACCTATCTATCTAAAGGAGGCATACCTATAGGCTAGTGTGCCTTTTTATGTGTCTGTGTATTGGAGGAGTAGGTTAGTGTGTCTATCTACATAACTTCGAATTTGAGGAAGAGGAGGAGGCTACCGTGTGTGTGTGTGTGTCTGTGTGTCTGTGTGTGCGTGCGGGTCTGTGTATCAATGAAGCGGAAAGTAAAGGGGGGTATTCTACTGTATATTTGTATCAGTCTATGTGTGCATCTAATGGAGGGGGAGTAAGCTAGTATGTCTGTCTCTCTGTCACTGTAACAGATATCTATATATGTACGTTTATCTAATCGAGAAGAAGGAGGCTACAGTGTCTATCTCTCTGTCTCTCAGGGGAGGAGAAGACTAGTGTGTCTGTCTGTCTGTGTGTCTGTGAGTCTGTCTGTATTATTATCTAATGGAGAAGAAGAAGGATTCCAAAGTGTCTGGCTATCTGTCTGTCCCTCTACAGGAGAACAAAGAGGCTAGTGTGTTTATCAGTCAATCTCACTATCTATCTAATGGAGGATGAGGAAGAGTCTATTGCGTTTCTCGATCTATTATCTAATGGAGGAGGAGATTAGTGTGTCTCACTACCTAATTAAGTGAGGAGAAGTAGGACGCCAGTGTGTGTATGTGTGTGTCTGTGGGTGTCTGCCTATGTATGTATGTGTCTACCTATAGAATGCATGAGGAAGAGGAGGTTAGGATATATGGCTGTTTCTAAATGGAGGAAGAGGCTAGTGTGTCTGTCTGTCTATTTCTTTGTCTCTCTGTGTGTCTACTGTAGGAAGAATCCCAGTATTCGTGCCACCTGGGGGGATGGCAACTGCCACCCTGAAGCAGCAGGGGGCGCCCCAACTGCAGGCTGAGGGGGACACTGGATGGAAACCCACAGGCTTGCCTGGGCAGCCCATGCCTCCTGCTTCTGCCCTCTTTGTTTCCGCCCCCGCCCCGCCCCCGCCCCGCCCACAGGCCACCCCTGCCCGCCTCCCGGGAGCCGGGAAACGCAAAGATGTGCAGCTCGTGTACCTAGGGTAGCAGAGATCAACCCTAGAACCGGCCAAGGGGGAGCTCTGAGCAATAACAGGGGCTCGGTGGGGCAGCCCCGACTACTCACTGCAGCCCCTGATCGCACCGCGCCTGCCTCCAGGGCGGACGCTGACATGGAAACATGCATACGGTGAACCTGGGGCAGGAGAGGCCGCCCCCAGGCCAGGCGGCTGTGGAGATGGGAGCAAACTGATCGGTTGATCAGAGGCAGTCCGCTCCCCACGACGTCCCTGTCCTCTGAAGTCACCTCACCAGCATCCCAGGACCTGGCTGACCAGGAGAATTAATCCCGGAACCCTGGGTTAGCAGAGGCCGCCCCGAGGGCAGAAGAGGTGGAGTTCGGAGGAAAATGACCAAGCCGCCGAGGCATCCCCGTTTGCTGCTGTGCAGCCTCTGTCTCCGCCTCTGCTGCCGACCTCTTCCCCTGACCTCACCACGCCCGCTCCCAGGAGCAGGGCGACTTTAAAAGTTTGAGTCCCGTGAACTTGGGGGAGCGGATGCCTCCTCCAGGCAAGGCAGCTAGGGACATGGGAGAATATCCTCTAGCTCGACAGTGGCACCCTATTCCCCAGTCGCTTCCGTCAAACCCCTTCCCCAGAGCACCCATGTCTAGATTGTGCGTCTGTCTGACTACCAGCCTGACGGCCTAGATGTTTCAGAATGGGAGGGGCTAGTCTACGTGTGTGTCTGTCGTTTTACCTAACGGAGGAGCAGCCGGCGAGTAGGTCTCTCTATTGGCCTGCCTATCTATCTATCAATCAAACTATCTATCTATCTATCTATCTATCTATCTATCTATCTATCTATCTATCTATCTATCTATCAAGTGGAGGCATAGCAGGAGCCAAGTGTGACTTTTTACTTGTGTGTCTGTTGGAGGAGGAGGTTAGTTTGTCTATCTACCTATCTACCTATTGGAAGAGAAGGAGGAGGCTAGTGTGTGTGTGTTTGTGCATGTCTGTCTGTCTATGTTTCTGTCTCCCTCTATAATGGATGAGGAGGAGGAGGTTAGGATAGATGGCTGTGTCTAAATGGAGGAAGACGCTAGTGTGTCTGACTGTCTATTTATTTGTCTCTCTGTCTGTCTAATGGAGGAAGCCTCTCAGTATTCGACTCACCTGGAGGGATGGCAATTGCCACCCTGAAGCAACAGAGGGTGGCCCCATTGCAGTCTGAGGGGGACAATGGATGGGAACCCACAGGCTTGCCAGGGCAGCCCGTGCCTGCCGCTTCTGCTCTTTCTATAGCTGCGCGCGCCAAGCCCCAGCCCGACCCCCGCCGCACCCCACCCCACACCCGCTTCACGGGAGCCGGAAAACACAGAGATGTGCACCTCGAGTACCTAGGGTAGCAGAAACCAACCCTAGGACCGGCCAAGGGGGAGATCTGAGCAAATACAGGGGCTCGGTGGGGCAGACCCGCCTCCTCACTGCAGCCCCTTATCACACCGGGCCCGCCTTCGGGGCGAAGGCTGACATGGAAACATGGATACTGTGAACCCGGGGCAGGAGAGCCCGTTTCCAGGCCAGGCCCTTGTGGAGATGGGAGCAACCTGATCGGCTCACCCGATGTAGTCTGCTCCCCTCAACGTCCCTGTACCCAGAGATCACCGCAGCAGCCTCCCAGGACCTGGCTGACAAGGAGAATTAAATCCCGCACACCTGGGGTAGCAGAGGACACCCCGAGGCCAGGAGAGGGGGAGGTGGTAGGAAAATGATCGACTCGCCGAGGCATCCCCCTTAGCTGCTCTGCCGCCTCCATATCTGCCGCTGAACTCCTCCCCTGACCTCAGCACGCCCGCTCCCAAAGCAGGGAGACTTCAAATGTCTGAGTCCGGTGAACTTGGGGGAGCGGATGCCACCCCCAGGCAAGGCAGGGTGGGACATGGGATAAAACGCTATGACTCGCCAGTGGCACTCCTGCCCCTGGTCAACGCTGCTGATCCCTGTCCACAGACCGCACCCCGACGCTAGTGTGTCTGTGTGTCTGACTGCCTGCCTGATTGCCTGCCTAGAGGAGGATGGGAGAGGCTAGCCTATGTGTGTGCCCGTCTGTTTATCTAACGGAGGAGGAGGAGACTTGTATGTCTCTGTATCTTCCTGCCTGCCTATCTATCTATCTATCTATCTATCTATCTATCTATCTATCTATCTACCTACCTACCTACCTACCTACCTACCTAACTACCTATCTATCTAAAGAGGCATACCTATAGGCTAGTGTGCCTTTTTATGTGTCTGTGTATTGGAGGAGTAGGTTAGTGTGTCTATCTACATAACTTCGAATTTGAGGAAGAGGAGGAGGCTACCGTGTGTGTGTGTGTGTCTGTGTGTCTGTGTGTGCGTGCGGGTCTGTGTATCAATGAAGCGGAAAGTAAAGGGGGGTATTCTACTGTATATTTGTATCAGTCTATGTGTGCATCTAATGGAGGGGGAGTAAGCTAGTATGTCTGTCTCTCTGTCACTGTAACAGATATCTATATATGTACGTTTATCTAATCGAGAAGAAGGAGGCTACAGTGTCTATCTCTCTGTCTCTCAGGGGAGGAGAAGACTAGTGTGTCTGTCTGTCTGTGTGTCTGTGAGTCTGTCTGTATTATTATCTAATGGAGAAGAAGAAGGATTCCAAAGTGTCTGGCTATCTGTCTGTCCCTCTACAGGAGAACAAAGAGGCTAGTGTGTTTATCAGTCAATCTCACTATCTATCTAATGGAGGATGAGGAAGAGTCTATTGCGTTTCTCGATCTATTATCTAATGGAGGAGGAGATTAGTGTGTCTCACTACCTAATTAAGTGAGGAGAAGTAGGACGCCAGTGTGTGTATGTGTGTGTCTGTGGGTGTCTGCCTATGTATGTATGTGTCTACCTATAGAATGCATGAGGAAGAGGAGCTTAGGATATATGGCTGTTTCTAAATGGAGGAAGAGGCTAGTGTGTCTGTCTGTCTATTTCTTTGTCTCTCTGTGTGTCTACTGTAGGAAGAATCCCAGTATTCGTGCCACCTGGGGGGATGGCAACTGCCACCCTGAAGCAGCAGGGGGCGCCCCAACTGCAGGCTGAGGGGGACACTGGATGGAAACCCACAGGCTTGCCTGGGCAGCCCATGCCTCCTGCTTCTGCCCTCTTTGTTTCCGCCCCCGCCCCGCCCCCGCCCCGCCCACAGGCCACCCCTGCCCGCCTCCCGGGAGCCGGGAAACGCAAAGATGTGCAGCTCGTGTACCTAGGGTAGCAGAGATCAACCCTAGAACCGGCCAAGGGGGAGCTCTGAGCAATAACAGGGGCTCGGTGGGGCAGCCCCGACTACTCACTGCAGCCCCTGATCGCACCGCGCCTGCCTCCAGGGCGGACGCTGACATGGAAACATGCATACGGTGAACCTGGGGCAGGAGAGGCCGCCCCCAGGCCAGGCGGCTGTGGAGATGGGAGCAAACTGATCGGCTGATCAGAGGCAGTCCGCTCCCCACGACGTCCCTGTCCTCTGAAGTCACCTCACCAGCATCCCAGGACCTGGCTGACCAGGAGAATTAATCCCGGAACCCTGGGTTAGCAGAGGCCGCCCCCCCGAGGGCAGAAGAGGTGGAGTTCGGAGGAAAATGACCAAGCCGCCGAGGCATCCCCGTTTGCTGCTGTGCAGCCTCTGTCTCCGCCTCTGCTGCCGACCTCTTCCCCTGACCTCACCACGCCCGCTCCCAGGAGCAGGGCGACTTTAAAAGTTTGAGTCCCGTGAACTTGGGGGAGCGGATGCCTCCTCCAGGCAAGGCAGCTAGGGACATGGGAGAATATCCTCTAGCTCGACAGTGGCACCCTATTCCCCAGTCGCTTCCGTCAAACCCCTTCCCCAGAGCACCCATGTCTAGATTGTGCGTCTGTCTGACTACCAGCCTGACGGCCTAGATGTTTCAGAATGGGAGGGGCTAGTCTACGTGTGTGTCTGTCGTTTTACCTAACGGAGGAGCAGCCGGCGAGTAGGTCTCTCTATTGGCCTGCCTATCTATCTATCAATCAAACTATCTATCTATCTATCTATCTATCTATCTATCTATCTATCTATCTATCTATCTATCAAGTGGAGGCATAGCAGGAGCCAAGTGTGACTTTTTACTTGTGTGTCTGTTGGAGGAGGAGGTTAGTTTGTCTATCTACCTATCTACCTATTGGAAGAGAAGGAGGAGGCTAGTGTGTGTGTGTTTGTGCATGTCTGTCTGTCTATGTTTCTGTCTCCCTCTATAATGGATGAGGAGGAGGAGGTTAGGATAGATGGCTGTGTCTAAATGGAGGAAGACGCTAGTGTGTCTGACTGTCTATTTATTTGTCTCTCTGTCTGTCTAATGGAGGAAGCCTCTCAGTATTCGACTCACCTGGAGGGATGGCAATTGCCACCCTGAAGCAACAGAGGGTGGCCCCATTGCAGTCTGAGGGGGACAATGGATGGGAACCCACAGGCTTGCCAGGGCAGCCCGTGCCTGCCGCTTCTGCTCTTTCTATAGCTGCGCGCGCCAAGCCCCAGCCCGACCCCCGCCGCACCCCACCCCACACCCGCTTCACGGGAGCCGGAAAACACAGAGATGTGCACCTCGAGTACCTAGGGTAGCAGAAACCAACCCTAGGACCGGCCAAGGGGGAGATCTGAGCAAATACAGGGGCTCGGTGGGGCAGACCCGCCTCCTCACTGCAGCCCCTTATCACACCGGGCCCGCCTTCGGGGCGAAGGCTGACATGGAAACATGGATACTGTGAACCCGGGGCAGGAGAGCCCGTTTCCAGGCCAGGCCCTTGTGGAGATGGGAGCAACCTGATCGGCTCACCCGATGTAGTCTGCTCCCCTCAACGTCCCTGTACCCAGAGATCACCGCAGCAGCCTCCCAGGACCTGGCTGACAAGGAGAATTAAATCCCGCACACCTGGGGTAGCAGAGGACACCCCGAGGCCAGGAGAGGGGGAGGTGGTAGGAAAATGATCGACTCGCCGAGGCATCCCCCTTAGCTGCTCTGCCGCCTCCATATCTGCCGCTGAACTCCTCCCCTGACCTCAGCACGCCCGCTCCCAAAGCAGGGAGACTTCAAATGTCTGAGTCCGGTGAACTTGGGGGAGCGGATGCCACCCCCAGGCAAGGCAGGGTGGGACATGGGATAAAACGCTATGACTCGCCAGTGGCACTCCTGCCCCTGGTCAACGCTGCTGATCCCTGTCCACAGACCGCACCCCGACGCTAGTGTGTCTGTGTGTCTGACTGCCTGCCTGATTGCCTGCCTAGAGGAGGATGGGAGAGGCTAGCCTATGTGTGTGCCCATCTGTTTATCTAACGGAGGAGGAGGAGACTTGTATGTCTCTGTATCTTCCTGCCTGCCTATCTATCTATCTATCTATCTATCTATCTATCTACCTACCTACCTACCTACCTAACTACCTATCTATCTAAAGGAGGCATACCTATAGGCTAGTGTGCCTTTTTATGTGTCTGTGTATTGGAGGAGTAGGTTAGTGTGTCTATCTACATAACTTCGAATTTGAGGAAGAGGAGGAGGCTACCGTGTGTGTGTGTGTGTCTGTGTGTCTGTGTGTGCGTGCGGGTCTGTGTATCAATGAAGCGGAAAGTAAAGGGGGGTATTCTACTGTATATTTGTATCAGTCTATGTGTGCATCTAATGGAGGGGGAGTAAGCTAGTATGTCTGTCTCTCTGTCACTGTAACAGATATCTATATATGTACGTTTATCTAATCGAGAAGAAGGAGGCTACAGTGTCTATCTCTCTGTCTCTCAGGGGAGGAGAAGACTAGTGTGTCTGTCTGTCTGTGTGTCTGTGAGTCTGTCTGTATTATTATCTAATGGAGAAGAAGAAGGATTCCAAAGTGTCTGGCTATCTGTCTGTCCCTCTACAGGAGAACAAAGAGGCTAGTGTGTTTATCAGTCAATCTCACTATCTATCTAATGGAGGATGAGGAAGAGTCTATTGCGTTTCTCGATCTATTATCTAATGGAGGAGGAGATTAGTGTGTCTCACTACCTAATTAAGTGAGGAGAAGTAGGACGCCAGTGTGTGTATGTGTGTGTCTGTGGGTGTCTGCCTATGTATGTATGTGTCTACCTATAGAATGCATGAGGAAGAGGAGGTTAGGATATATGGCTGTTTCTAAATGGAGGAAGAGGCTAGTGTGTCTGTCTGTCTATTTCTTTGTCTCTCTGTGTGTCTACTGTAGGAAGAATCCCAGTATTCGTGCCACCTGGGGGGATGGCAACTGCCACCCTGAAGCAGCAGGGGGCGCCCCAACTGCAGGCTGAGGGGGACACTGGATGGAAACCCACAGGCTTGCCTGGGCAGCCCATGCCTCCTGCTTCTGCCCTCTTTGTTTCCGCCCCCGCCCCGCCCCCGCCCCGCCCACAGGCCACCCCTGCCCGCCTCCCGGGAGCCGGGAAACGCAAAGATGTGCAGCTCGTGTACCTAGGGTAGCAGAGATCAACCCTAGAACCGGCCAAGGGGGAGCTCTGAGCAATAACAGGGGCTCGGTGGGGCAGCCCCGACTACTCACTGCAGCCCCTGATCGCACCGCGCCTGCCTCCAGGGCGGACGCTGACATGGAAACATGCATACGGTGAACCTGGGGCAGGAGAGGCCGCCCCCAGGCCAGGCGGCTGTGGAGATGGGAGCAAACTGATCGGCTGATCAGAGGCAGTCCGCTCCCCACGACGTCCCTGTCCTCTGAAGTCACCTCACCAGCATCCCAGGACCTGGCTGACCAGGAGAATTAATCCCGGAACCCTGGGTTAGCAGAGGCCGCCCCCCCGAGGGCAGAAGAGGTGGAGTTCGGAGGAAAATGACCAAGCCGCCGAGGCATCCCCGTTTGCTGCTGTGCAGCCTCTGTCTCCGCCTCTGCTGCCGACCTCTTCCCCTGACCTCACCACGCCCGCTCCCAGGAGCAGGGCGACTTTAAAAGTTTGAGTCCCGTGAACTTGGGGGAGCGGATGCCTCCTCCAGGCAAGGCAGCTAGGGACATGGGAGAATATCCTCTAGCTCGACAGTGGCACCCTATTCCCCAGTCGCTTCCGTCAAACCCCTTCCCCAGAGCACCCATGTCTAGATTGTGCGTCTGTCTGACTACCAGCCTGACGGCCTAGATGTTTCAGAATGGGAGGGGCTAGTCTACGTGTGTGTCTGTCGTTTTACCTAACGGAGGAGCAGCCGGCGAGTAGGTCTCTCTATTGGCCTGCCTATCTATCTATCAATCAAACTATCTATCTATCTATCTATCTATCTATCTATCTATCTATCTATCTATCTATCTATCTATCTATCAAGTGGAGGCATAGCAGGAGCCAAGTGTGACTTTTTACTTGTGTGTCTGTTGGAGGAGGAGGTTAGTTTGTCTATCTACCTATCTACCTATTGGAAGAGAAGGAGGAGGCTAGTGTGTGTGTGTTTGTGCATGTCTGTCTGTCTATGTTTCTGTCTCCCTCTATAATGGATGAGGAGGAGGAGGTTAGGATAGATGGCTGTGTCTAAATGGAGGAAGACGCTAGTGTGTCTGACTGTCTATTTATTTGTCTCTCTGTCTGTCTAATGGAGGAAGCCTCTCAGTATTCGACTCACCTGGAGGGATGGCAATTGCCACCCTGAAGCAACAGAGGGTGGCCCCATTGCAGTCTGAGGGGGACAATGGATGGGAACCCACAGGCTTGCCAGGGCAGCCCGTGCCTGCCGCTTCTGCTCTTTCTATAGCTGCGCGCGCCAAGCCCCAGCCCGACCCCCGCCGCACCCCACCCCACACCCGCTTCACGGGAGCCGGAAAACACAGAGATGTGCACCTCGAGTACCTAGGGTAGCAGAAACCAACCCTAGGACCGGCCAAGGGGGAGATCTGAGCAAATACAGGGGCTCGGTGGGGCAGACCCGCCTCCTCACTGCAGCCCCTTATCACACCGGGCCCGCCTTCGGGGCGAAGGCTGACATGGAAACATGGATACTGTGAACCCGGGGCAGGAGAGCCCGTTTCCAGGCCAGGCCCTTGTGGAGATGGGAGCAACCTGATCGGCTCACCCGATGTAGTCTGCTCCCCTCAACGTCCCTGTACCCAGAGATCACCGCAGCAGCCTCCCAGGACCTGGCTGACAAGGAGAATTAAATCCCGCACACCTGGGGTAGCAGAGGACACCCCGAGGCCAGGAGAGGGGGAGGTGGTAGGAAAATGATCGACTCGCCGAGGCATCCCCCTTAGCTGCTCTGCCGCCTCCATATCTGCCGCTGAACTCCTCCCCTGACCTCAGCACGCCCGCTCCCAAAGCAGGGAGACTTCAAATGTCTGAGTCCGGTGAACTTGGGGGAGCGGATGCCACCCCCAGGCAAGGCAGGGTGGGACATGGGATAAAACGCTATGACTCGCCAGTGGCACTCCTGCCCCTGGTCAACGCTGCTGATCCCTGTCCACAGACCGCACCCCGACGCTAGTGTGTCTGTCTGTCTGACTGCCTGCCTGATTGCCTGCCTAGAGGAGGATGGGAGAGGCTAGCCTATGTGTGTGCCCATCTGTTTATCTAACGGAGGAGGAGGAGACTTGTATGTCTCTGTATCTTCCTGCCTGCCTATCTATCTATCTATCTATCTATCTATCTATCTATCTATCTACCTACCTACCTACCTAACTACCTATCTATCTAAAGGAGGCATACCTATAGGCTAGTGTGCCTTTTTATGTGTCTGTGTATTGGAGGAGTAGGTTAGTGTGTCTATCTACATAACTTCGAATTTGAGGAAGAGGAGGAGGCTACCGTGTGTGTGTGTGTGTCTGTGTGTCTGTGTGTGCGTGCGGGTCTGTGTATCAATGAAGCGGAAAGTAAAGGGGGGTATTCTACTGTATATTTGTATCAGTCTATGTGTGCATCTAATGGAGGGGGAGTAAGCTAGTATGTCTGTCTCTCTGTCACTGTAACAGATATCTATATATGTACGTTTATCTAATCGAGAAGAAGGAGGCTACAGTGTCTATCTCTCTGTCTCTCAGGGGAGGAGAAGACTAGTGTGTCTGTCTGTCTGTGTGTCTGTGAGTCTGTCTGTATTATTATCTAATGGAGAAGAAGAAGGATTCCAAAGTGTCTGGCTATCTGTCTGTCCCTCTACAGGAGAACAAAGAGGCTAGTGTGTTTATCAGTCAATCTCACTATCTATCTAATGGAGGATGAGGAAGAGTCTATTGCGTTTCTCGATCTATTATCTAATGGAGGAGGAGATTAGTGTGTCTCACTACCTAATTAAGTGAGGAGAAGTAGGACGCCAGTGTGTGTATGTGTGTGTCTGTGGGTGTCTGCCTATGTATGTATGTGTCTACCTATAGAATGCATGAGGAAGAGGAGGTTAGGATATATGGCTGTTTCTAAATGGAGGAAGAGGCTAGTGTGTCTGTCTGTCTATTTCTTTGTCTCTCTGTGTGTCTACTGTAGGAAGAATCCCAGTATTCGTGCCACCTGGGGGGATGGCAACTGCCACCCTGAAGCAGCAGGGGGCGCCCCAACTGCAGGCTGAGGGGGACACTGGATGGAAACCCACAGGCTTGCCTGGGCAGCCCATGCCTCCTGCTTCTGCCCTCTTTGTTTCCGCCCCCGCCCCGCCCCCGCCCCGCCCACAGGCCACCCCTGCCCGCCTCCCGGGAGCCGGGAAACGCAAAGATGTGCAGCTCGTGTACCTAGGGTAGCAGAGATCAACCCTAGAACCGGCCAAGGGGGAGCTCTGAGCAATAACAGGGGCTCGGTGGGGCAGCCCCGACTACTCACTGCAGCCCCTGATCGCACCGCGCCTGCCTCCAGGGCGGACGCTGACATGGAAACATGCATACGGTGAACCTGGGGCAGGAGAGGCCGCCCCCAGGCCAGGCGGCTGTGGAGATGGGAGCAAACTGATCGGCTGATCAGAGGCAGTCCGCTCCCCACGACGTCCCTGTCCTCTGAAGTCACCTCACCAGCATCCCAGGACCTGGCTGACCAGGAGAATTAATCCCGGAACCCTGGGTTAGCAGAGGCCGCCCCCCCGAGGGCAGAAGAGGTGGAGTTCGGAGGAAAATGACCAAGCCGCCGAGGCATCCCCGTTTGCTGCTGTGCAGCCTCTGTCTCCGCCTCTGCTGCCGACCTCTTCCCCTGACCTCACCACGCCCGCTCCCAGGAGCAGGGCGACTTTAAAAGTTTGAGTCCCGTGAACTTGGGGGAGCGGATGCCTCCTCCAGGCAAGGCAGCTAGGGACATGGGAGAATATCCTCTAGCTCGACAGTGGCACCCTATTCCCCAGTCGCTTCCGTCAAACCCCTTCCCCAGAGCACCCATGTCTAGATTGTGCGTCTGTCTGACTACCAGCCTGACGGCCTAGATGTTTCAGAATGGGAGGGGCTAGTCTACGTGTGTGTCTGTCGTTTTACCTAACGGAGGAGCAGCCGGCGAGTAGGTCTCTCTATTGGCCTGCCTATCTATCTATCAATCAAACTATCTATCTATCTATCTATCTATCTATCTATCTATCTATCTATCTATCTATCAAGTGGAGGCATAGCAGGAGCCAAGTGTGACTTTTTACTTGTGTGTCTGTTGGAGGAGGAGGTTAGTTTGTCTATCTACCTATCTACCTATTGGAAGAGAAGGAGGAGGCTAGTGTGTGTGTGTTTGTGCATGTCTGTCTGTCTATGTTTCTGTCTCCCTCTATAATGGATGAGGAGGAGGAGGTTAGGATAGATGGCTGTGTCTAAATGGAGGAAGACGCTAGTGTGTCTGACTGTCTATTTATTTGTCTCTCTGTCTGTCTAATGGAGGAAGCCTCTCAGTATTCGACTCACCTGGAGGGATGGCAATTGCCACCCTGAAGCAACAGAGGGTGGCCCCATTGCAGTCTGAGGGGGACAATGGATGGGAACCCACAGGCTTGCCAGGGCAGCCCGTGCCTGCCGCTTCTGCTCTTTCTATAGCTGCGCGCGCCAAGCCCCAGCCCGACCCCCGCCGCACCCCACCCCACACCCGCTTCACGGGAGCCGGAAAACACAGAGATGTGCACCTCGAGTACCTAGGGTAGCAGAAACCAACCCTAGGACCGGCCAAGGGGGAGATCTGAGCAAATACAGGGGCTCGGTGGGGCAGACCCGCCTCCTCACTGCAGCCCCTTATCACACCGGGCCCGCCTTCGGGGCGAAGGCTGACATGGAAACATGGATACTGTGAACCCGGGGCAGGAGAGCCCGTTTCCAGGCCAGGCCCTTGTGGAGATGGGAGCAACCTGATCGGCTCACCCGATGTAGTCTGCTCCCCTCAACGTCCCTGTACCCAGAGATCACCGCAGCAGCCTCCCAGGACCTGGCTGACAAGGAGAATTAAATCCCGCACACCTGGGGTAGCAGAGGACACCCCGAGGCCAGGAGAGGGGGAGGTGGTAGGAAAATGATCGACTCGCCGAGGCATCCCCCTTAGCTGCTCTGCCGCCTCCATATCTGCCGCTGAACTCCTCCCCTGACCTCAGCACGCCCGCTCCCAAAGCAGGGAGACTTCAAATGTCTGAGTCCGGTGAACTTGGGGGAGCGGATGCCACCCCCAGGCAAGGCAGGGTGGGACATGGGATAAAACGCTATGACTCGCCAGTGGCACTCCTGCCCCTGGTCAACGCTGCTGATCCCTGTCCACAGACCGCACCCCGACGCTAGTGTGTCTGTGTGTCTGACTGCCTGCCTGATTGCCTGCCTAGAGGAGGATGGGAGAGGCTAGCCTATGTGTGTGCCCGTCTGTTTATCTAACGGAGGAGGAGGAGACTTGTATGTCTCTGTATCTTCCTGCCTGCCTATCTATCTATCTATCTATCTATCTATCTATCTATCTATCTATCTACCTACCTACCTACCTACCTACCTAACTACCTATCTATCTAAAGGAGGCATACCTATAGGCTAGTGTGCCTTTTTATGTGTCTGTGTATTGGAGGAGTAGGTTAGTGTGTCTATCTACATAACTTCGAATTTGAGGAAGAGGAGGAGGCTACCGTGTGTGTGTGTGTGTGTCTGTGTGTCTGTGTGTGCGTGCGGGTCTGTGTATCAATGAAGCGGAAAGTAAAGGGGGGTATTCTACTGTATATTTGTATCAGTCTATGTGTGCATCTAATGGAGGGGGAGTAAGCTAGTATGTCTGTCTCTCTGTCACTGTAACAGATATCTATATATGTACGTTTATCTAATCGAGAAGAAGGAGGCTACAGTGTCTATCTCTCTGTCTCTCAGGGGAGGAGAAGACTAGTGTGTCTGTCTGTCTGTGTGTCTGTGAGTCTGTCTGTATTATTATCTAATGGAGAAGAAGAAGGATTCCAAAGTGTCTGGCTATCTGTCTGTCCCTCTACAGGAGAACAAAGAGGCTAGTGTGTTTATCAGTCAATCTCACTATCTATCTAATGGAGGATGAGGAAGAGTCTATTGCGTTTCTCGATCTATTATCTAATGGAGGAGGAGATTAGTGTGTCTCACTACCTAATTAAGTGAGGAGAAGTAGGACGCCAGTGTGTGTATGTGTGTGTCTGTGGGTGTCTGCCTATGTATGTATGTGTCTACCTATAGAATGCATGAGGAAGAGGAGCTTAGGATATATGGCTGTTTCTAAATGGAGGAAGAGGCTAGTGTGTCTGTCTGTCTATTTCTTTGTCTCTCTGTGTGTCTACTGTAGGAAGAATCCCAGTATTCGTGCCACCTGGGGGGATGGCAACTGCCACCCTGAAGCAGCAGGGGGCGCCCCAACTGCAGGCTGAGGGGGACACTGGATGGAAACCCACAGGCTTGCCTGGGCAGCCCATGCCTCCTGCTTCTGCCCTCTTTGTTTCCGCCCCCGCCCCGCCCCCGCCCCGCCCACAGGCCACCCCTGCCCGCCTCCCGGGAGCCGGGAAACGCAAAGATGTGCAGCTCGTGTACCTAGGGTAGCAGAGATCAACCCTAGAACCGGCCAAGGGGGAGCTCTGAGCAATAACAGGGGCTCGGTGGGGCAGCCCCGACTACTCACTGCAGCCCCTGATCGCACCGCGCCTGCCTCCAGGGCGGACGCTGACATGGAAACATGCATACGGTGAACCTGGGGCAGGAGAGGCCGCCCCCAGGCCAGGCGGCTGTGGAGATGGGAGCAAACTGATCGGCTGATCAGAGGCAGTCCGCTCCCCACGACGTCCCTGTCCTCTGAAGTCACCTCACCAGCATCCCAGGACCTGGCTGACCAGGAGAATTAATCCCGGAACCCTGGGTTAGCAGAGGCCGCCCCCCCGAGGGCAGAAGAGGTGGAGTTCGGAGGAAAATGACCAAGCCGCCGAGGCATCCCCGTTTGCTGCTGTGCAGCCTCTGTCTCCGCCTCTGCTGCCGACCTCTTCCCCTGACCTCACCACGCCCGCTCCCAGGAGCAGGGCGACTTTAAAAGTTTGAGTCCCGTGAACTTGGGGGAGCGGATGCCTCCTCCAGGCAAGGCAGCTAGGGACATGGGAGAATATCCTCTAGCTCGACAGTGGCACCCTATTCCCCAGTCGCTTCCGTCAAACCCCTTCCCCAGAGCACCCATGTCTAGATTGTGCGTCTGTCTGACTACCAGCCTGACGGCCTAGATGTTTCAGAATGGGAGGGGCTAGTCTACGTGTGTGTCTGTCGTTTTACCTAACGGAGGAGCAGCCGGCGAGTAGGTCTCTCTATTGGCCTGCCTATCTATCTATCAATCAAACTATCTATCTATCTATCTATCTATCTATCTATCTATCTATCTATCTATCTATCTATCAAGTGGAGGCATAGCAGGAGCCAAGTGTGACTTTTTACTTGTGTGTCTGTTGGAGGAGGAGGTTAGTTTGTCTATCTACCTATCTACCTATTGGAAGAGAAGGAGGAGGCTAGTGTGTGTGTGTTTGTGCATGTCTGTCTGTCTATGTTTCTGTCTCCCTCTATAATGGATGAGGAGGAGGAGGTTAGGATAGATGGCTGTGTCTAAATGGAGGAAGACGCTAGTGTGTCTGACTGTCTATTTATTTGTCTCTCTGTCTGTCTAATGGAGGAAGCCTCTCAGTATTCGACTCACCTGGAGGGATGGCAATTGCCACCCTGAAGCAACAGAGGGTGCCCCCATTGCAGTCTGAGGGGGACAATGGATGGGAACCCACAGGCTTGCCAGGGCAGCCCGTGCCTGCCGCTTCTGCTCTTTCTATAGCTGCGCGCGCCAAGCCCCAGCCCGACCCCCGCCGCACCCCACCCCACACCCGCTTCACGGGAGCCGGAAAACACAGAGATGTGCACCTCGAGTACCTAGGGTAGCAGAAACCAACCCTAGGACCGGCCAAGGGGGAGATCTGAGCAAATACAGGGGCTCGGTGGGGCAGACCCGCCTCCTCACTGCAGCCCCTTATCACACCGGGCCCGCCTTCGGGGCGAAGGCTGACATGGAAACATGGATACTGTGAACCCGGGGCAGGAGAGCCCGTTTCCAGGCCAGGCCCTTGTGGAGATGGGAGCAACCTGATCGGCTCACCCGATGTAGTCTGCTCCCCTCAACGTCCCTGTACCCAGAGATCACCGCAGCAGCCTCCCAGGACCTGGCTGACAAGGAGAATTAAATCCCGCACACCTGGGGTAGCAGAGGACACCCCGAGGCCAGGAGAGGGGGAGGTGGTAGGAAAATGATCGACTCGCCGAGGCATCCCCCTTAGCTGCTCTGCCGCCTCCATATCTGCCGCTGAACTCCTCCCCTGACCTCAGCACGCCCGCTCCCAAAGCAGGGAGACTTCAAATGTCTGAGTCCGGTGAACTTGGGGGAGCGGATGCCACCCCCAGGCAAGGCAGGGTGGGACATGGGATAAAACGCTATGACTCGCCAGTGGCACTCCTGCCCCTGGTCAACGCTGCTGATCCCTGTCCACAGACCGCACCCCGACGCTAGTGTGTCTGTGTGTCTGACTGCCTGCCTGATTGCCTGCCTAGAGGAGGATGGGAGAGGCTAGCCTATGTGTGTGCCCATCTGTTTATCTAACGGAGGAGGAGGAGACTTGTATGTCTCTGTATCTTCCTGCCTGCCTATCTATCTATCTATCTATCTATCTATCTATCTATCTATCTACCTACCTACCTACCTAACTACCTATCTATCTAAAGGAGGCATACCTATAGGCTAGTGTGCCTTTTTATGTGTCTGTGTATTGGAGGAGTAGGTTAGTGTGTCTATCTACATAACTTCGAATTTGAGGAAGAGGAGGAGGCTACCGTGTGTGTGTGTGTGTCTGTGTGTCTGTGTGTGCGTGCGGGTCTGTGTATCAATGAAGCGGAAAGTAAAGGGGGGTATTCTACTGTATATTTGTATCAGTCTATGTGTGCATCTAATGGAGGGGGAGTAAGCTAGTATGTCTGTCTCTCTGTCACTGTAACAGATATCTATATATGTACGTTTATCTAATCGAGAAGAAGGAGGCTACAGTGTCTATCTCTCTGTCTCTCAGGGGAGGAGAAGACTAGTGTGTCTGTCTGTCTGTGTGTCTGTGAGTCTGTCTGTATTATTATCTAATGGAGAAGAAGAAGGATTCCAAAGTGTCTGGCTATCTGTCTGTCCCTCTACAGGAGAACAAAGAGGCTAGTGTGTTTATCAGTCAATCTCACTATCTATCTAATGGAGGATGAGGAAGAGTCTATTGCGTTTCTCGATCTATTATCTAATGGAGGAGGAGATTAGTGTGTCTCACTACCTAATTAAGTGAGGAGAAGTAGGACGCCAGTGTGTGTATGTGTGTGTCTGTGGGTGTCTGCCTATGTATGTATGTGTCTACCTATAGAATGCATGAGGAAGAGGAGGTTAGGATATATGGCTGTTTCTAAATGGAGGAAGAGGCTAGTGTGTCTGTCTGTCTATTTCTTTGTCTCTCTGTGTGTCTACTGTAGGAAGAATCCCAGTATTCGTGCCACCTGGGGGGATGGCAACTGCCACCCTGAAGCAGCAGGGGGCGCCCCAACTGCAGGCTGAGGGGGACACTGGATGGAAACCCACAGGCTTGCCTGGGCAGCCCATGCCTCCTGCTTCTGCCCTCTTTGTTTCCGCCCCCGCCCCGCCCCCGCCCCGCCCACAGGCCACCCCTGCCCGCCTCCCGGGAGCCGGGAAACGCAAAGATGTGCAGCTCGTGTACCTAGGGTAGCAGAGATCAACCCTAGAACCGGCCAAGGGGGAGCTCTGAGCAATAACAGGGGCTCGGTGGGGCAGCCCCGACTACTCACTGCAGCCCCTGATCGCACCGCGCCTGCCTCCAGGGCGGACGCTGACATGGAAACATGCATACGGTGAACCTGGGGCAGGAGAGGCCGCCCCCAGGCCAGGCGGCTGTGGAGATGGGAGCAAACTGATCGGCTGATCAGAGGCAGTCCGCTCCCCACGACGTCCCTGTCCTCTGAAGTCACCTCACCAGCATCCCAGGACCTGGCTGACCAGGAGAATTAATCCCGGAACCCTGGGTTAGCAGAGGCCGCCCCGAGGGCAGAAGAGGTGGAGTTCGGAGGAAAATGACCAAGCCGCCGAGGCATCCCCGTTTGCTGCTGTGCAGCCTCTGTCTCCGCCTCTGCTGCCGACCTCTTCCCCTGACCTCACCACGCCCGCTCCCAGGAGCAGGGCGACTTTAAAAGTTTGAGTCCCGTGAACTTGGGGGAGCGGATGCCTCCTCCAGGCAAGGCAGCTAGGGACATGGGAGAATATCCTCTAGCTCGACAGTGGCACCCTATTCCCCAGTCGCTTCCGTCAAACCCCTTCCCCAGAGCACCCATGTCTAGATTGTGCGTCTGTCTGACTACCAGCCTGACGGCCTAGATGTTTCAGAATGGGAGGGGCTAGTCTACGTGTGTGTCTGTCGTTTTACCTAACGGAGGAGCAGCCGGCGAGTAGGTCTCTCTATTGGCCTGCCTATCTATCTATCAATCAAACTATCTATCTATCTATCTATCTATCAAGTGGAGGCATAGCAGGAGCCAAGTGTGACTTTTTACTTGTGTGTCTGTTGGAGGAGGAGGTTAGTTTGTCTATCTACCTATCTACCTATTGGAAGAGAAGGAGGAGGCTAGTGTGTGTGTGTTTGTGCATGTCTGTCTGTCTATGTTTCTGTCTCCCTCTATAATGGATGAGGAGGAGGAGGTTAGGATAGATGGCTGTGTCTAAATGGAGGAAGACGCTAGTGTGTCTGACTGTCTATTTATTTGTCTCTCTGTCTGTCTAATGGAGGAAGCCTCTCAGTATTCGACTCACCTGGAGGGATGGCAATTGCCACCCTGAAGCAACAGAGGGTGCCCCCATTGCAGTCTGAGGGGGACAATGGATGGGAACCCACAGGCTTGCCAGGGCAGCCCGTGCCTGCCGCTTCTGCTCTTTCTATAGCTGCGCGCGCCAAGCCCCAGCCCGACCCCCGCCGCACCCCACCCCACACCCGCTTCACGGGAGCCGGAAAACACAGAGATGTGCACCTCGAGTACCTAGGGTAGCAGAAACCAACCCTAGGACCGGCCAAGGGGGAGATCTGAGCAAATACAGGGGCTCGGTGGGGCAGACCCGCCTCCTCACTGCAGCCCCTTATCACACCGGGCCCGCCTTCGGGGCGAAGGCTGACATGGAAACATGGATACTGTGAACCCGGGGCAGGAGAGCCCGTTTCCAGGCCAGGCCCTTGTGGAGATGGGAGCAACCTGATCGGCTCACCCGATGTAGTCTGCTCCCCTCAACGTCCCTGTACCCAGAGATCACCGCAGCAGCCTCCCAGGACCTGGCTGACAAGGAGAATTAAATCCCGCACACCTGGGGTAGCAGAGGACACCCCGAGGCCAGGAGAGGGGGAGGTGGTAGGAAAATGATCGACTCGCCGAGGCATCCCCCTTAGCTGCTCTGCCGCCTCCATATCTGCCGCTGAACTCCTCCCCTGACCTCAGCACGCCCGCTCCCAAAGCAGGGAGACTTCAAATGTCTGAGTCCGGTGAACTTGGGGGAGCGGATGCCACCCCCAGGCAAGGCAGGGTGGGACATGGGATAAAACGCTATGACTCGCCAGTGGCACTCCTGCCCCTGGTCAACGCTGCTGATCCCTGTCCACAGACCGCACCCCGACGCTAGTGTGTCTGTGTGTCTGACTGCCTGCCTGATTGCCTGCCTAGAGGAGGATGGGAGAGGCTAGCCTATGTGTGTGCCCGTCTGTTTATCTAACGGAGGAGGAGGAGACTTGTATGTCTCTGTATCTTCCTGCCTGCCTATCTATCTATCTATCTATCTATCTATCTATCTATCTATCTATCTACCTACCTACCTACCTACCTACCTAACTACCTATCTATCTAAAGAGGCATACCTATAGGCTAGTGTGCCTTTTTATGTGTCTGTGTATTGGAGGAGTAGGTTAGTGTGTCTATCTACATAACTTCGAATTTGAGGAAGAGGAGGAGGCTACCGTGTGTGTGTGTGTGTCTGTGTGTCTGTGTGTGCGTGCGGGTCTGTGTATCAATGAAGCGGAAAGTAAAGGGGGGTATTCTACTGTATATTTGTATCAGTCTATGTGTGCATCTAATGGAGGGGGAGTAAGCTAGTATGTCTGTCTCTCTGTCACTGTAACAGATATCTATATATGTACGTTTATCTAATCGAGAAGAAGGAGGCTACAGTGTCTATCTCTCTGTCTCTCAGGGGAGGAGAAGACTAGTGTGTCTGTCTGTCTGTGTGTCTGTGAGTCTGTCTGTATTATTATCTAATGGAGAAGAAGAAGGATTCCAAAGTGTCTGGCTATCTGTCTGTCCCTCTACAGGAGAACAAAGAGGCTAGTGTGTTTATCAGTCAATCTCACTATCTATCTAATGGAGGATGAGGAAGAGTCTATTGCGTTTCTCGATCTATTATCTAATGGAGGAGGAGATTAGTGTGTCTCACTACCTAATTAAGTGAGGAGAAGTAGGACGCCAGTGTGTGTATGTGTGTGTCTGTGGGTGTCTGCCTATGTATGTATGTGTCTACCTATAGAATGCATGAGGAAGAGGAGCTTAGGATATATGGCTGTTTCTAAATGGAGGAAGAGGCTAGTGTGTCTGTCTGTCTATTTCTTTGTCTCTCTGTGTGTCTACTGTAGGAAGAATCCCAGTATTCGTGCCACCTGGGGGGATGGCAACTGCCACCCTGAAGCAGCAGGGGGCGCCCCAACTGCAGGCTGAGGGGGACACTGGATGGAAACCCACAGGCTTGCCTGGGCAGCCCATGCCTCCTGCTTCTGCCCTCTTTGTTTCCGCCCCCGCCCCGCCCCCGCCCCGCCCACAGGCCACCCCTGCCCGCCTCCCGGGAGCCGGGAAACGCAAAGATGTGCAGCTCGTGTACCTAGGGTAGCAGAGATCAACCCTAGAACCGGCCAAGGGGGAGCTCTGAGCAATAACAGGGGCTCGGTGGGGCAGCCCCGACTACTCACTGCAGCCCCTGATCGCACCGCGCCTGCCTCCAGGGCGGACGCTGACATGGAAACATGCATACGGTGAACCTGGGGCAGGAGAGGCCGCCCCCAGGCCAGGCGGCTGTGGAGATGGGAGCAAACTGATCGGCTGATCAGAGGCAGTCCGCTCCCCACGACGTCCCTGTCCTCTGAAGTCACCTCACCAGCATCCCAGGACCTGGCTGACCAGGAGAATTAATCCCGGAACCCTGGGTTAGCAGAGGCCGCCCCCCCGAGGGCAGAAGAGGTGGAGTTCGGAGGAAAATGACCAAGCCGCCGAGGCATCCCCGTTTGCTGCTGTGCAGCCTCTGTCTCCGCCTCTGCTGCCGACCTCTTCCCCTGACCTCACCACGCCCGCTCCCAGGAGCAGGGCGACTTTAAAAGTTTGAGTCCCGTGAACTTGGGGGAGCGGATGCCTCCTCCAGGCAAGGCAGCTAGGGACATGGGAGAATATCCTCTAGCTCGACAGTGGCACCCTATTCCCCAGTCGCTTCCGTCAAACCCCTTCCCCAGAGCACCCATGTCTAGATTGTGCGTCTGTCTGACTACCAGCCTGACGGCCTAGATGTTTCAGAATGGGAGGGGCTAGTCTACGTGTGTGTCTGTCGTTTTACCTAACGGAGGAGCAGCCGGCGAGTAGGTCTCTCTATTGGCCTGCCTATCTATCTATCAATCAAACTATCTATCTATCTATCTATCTATCTATCTATCTATCTATCTATCTATCTATCTATCTATCAAGTGGAGGCATAGCAGGAGCCAAGTGTGACTTTTTACTTGTGTGTCTGTTGGAGGAGGAGGTTAGTTTGTCTATCTACCTATCTACCTATTGGAAGAGAAGGAGGAGGCTAGTGTGTGTGTGTTTGTGCATGTCTGTCTGTCTATGTTTCTGTCTCCCTCTATAATGGATGAGGAGGAGGAGGTTAGGATAGATGGCTGTGTCTAAATGGAGGAAGACGCTAGTGTGTCTGACTGTCTATTTATTTGTCTCTCTGTCTGTCTAATGGAGGAAGCCTCTCAGTATTCGACTCACCTGGAGGGATGGCAATTGCCACCCTGAAGCAACAGAGGGTGCCCCCATTGCAGTCTGAGGGGGACAATGGATGGGAACCCACAGGCTTGCCAGGGCAGCCCGTGCCTGCCGCTTCTGCTCTTTCTATAGCTGCGCGCGCCAAGCCCCAGCCCGACCCCCGCCGCACCCCACCCCACACCCGCTTCACGGGAGCCGGAAAACACAGAGATGTGCACCTCGAGTACCTAGGGTAGCAGAAACCAACCCTAGGACCGGCCAAGGGGGAGATCTGAGCAAATACAGGGGCTCGGTGGGGCAGACCCGCCTCCTCACTGCAGCCCCTTATCACACCGGGCCCGCCTTCGGGGCGAAGGCTGACATGGAAACATGGATACTGTGAACCCGGGGCAGGAGAGCCCGTTTCCAGGCCAGGCCCTTGTGGAGATGGGAGCAACCTGATCGGCTCACCCGATGTAGTCTGCTCCCCTCAACGTCCCTGTACCCAGAGATCACCGCAGCAGCCTCCCAGGACCTGGCTGACAAGGAGAATTAAATCCCGCACACCTGGGGTAGCAGAGGACACCCCGAGGCCAGGAGAGGGGGAGGTGGTAGGAAAATGATCGACTCGCCGAGGCATCCCCCTTAGCTGCTCTGCCGCCTCCATATCTGCCGCTGAACTCCTCCCCTGACCTCAGCACGCCCGCTCCCAAAGCAGGGAGACTTCAAATGTCTGAGTCCGGTGAACTTGGGGGAGCGGATGCCACCCCCAGGCAAGGCAGGGTGGGACATGGGATAAAACGCTATGACTCGCCAGTGGCACTCCTGCCCCTGGTCAACGCTGCTGATCCCTGTCCACAGACCGCACCCCGACGCTAGTGTGTCTGTGTGTCTGACTGCCTGCCTGATTGCCTGCCTAGAGGAGGATGGGAGAGGCTAGCCTATGTGTGTGCCCGTCTGTTTATCTAACGGAGGAGGAGGAGACTTGTATGTCTCTGTATCTTCCTGCCTGCCTATCTATCTATCTATCTATCTATCTATCTATCTATCTATCTATCTACCTACCTACCTACCTACCTACCTACCTAACTACCTATCTATCTAAAGAGGCATACCTATAGGCTAGTGTGCCTTTTTATGTGTCTGTGTATTGGAGGAGTAGGTTAGTGTGTCTATCTACATAACTTCGAATTTGAGGAAGAGGAGGAGGCTACCGTGTGTGTGTGTGTGTCTGTGTGTCTGTGTGTGCGTGCGGGTCTGTGTATCAATGAAGCGGAAAGTAAAGGGGGGTATTCTACTGTATATTTGTATCAGTCTATGTGTGCATCTAATGGAGGGGGAGTAAGCTAGTATGTCTGTCTCTCTGTCACTGTAACAGATATCTATATATGTACGTTTATCTAATCGAGAAGAAGGAGGCTACAGTGTCTATCTCTCTGTCTCTCAGGGGAGGAGAAGACTAGTGTGTCTGTCTGTCTGTGTGTCTGTGAGTCTGTCTGTATTATTATCTAATGGAGAAGAAGAAGGATTCCAAAGTGTCTGGCTATCTGTCTGTCCCTCTACAGGAGAACAAAGAGGCTAGTGTGTTTATCAGTCAATCTCACTATCTATCTAATGGAGGATGAGGAAGAGTCTATTGCGTTTCTCGATCTATTATCTAATGGAGGAGGAGATTAGTGTGTCTCACTACCTAATTAAGTGAGGAGAAGTAGGACGCCAGTGTGTGTATGTGTGTGTCTGTGGGTGTCTGCCTATGTATGTATGTGTCTACCTATAGAATGCATGAGGAAGAGGAGCTTAGGATATATGGCTGTTTCTAAATGGAGGAAGAGGCTAGTGTGTCTGTCTGTCTATTTCTTTGTCTCTCTGTGTGTCTACTGTAGGAAGAATCCCAGTATTCGTGCCACCTGGGGGGATGGCAACTGCCACCCTGAAGCAGCAGGGGGCGCCCCAACTGCAGGCTGAGGGGGACACTGGATGGAAACCCACAGGCTTGCCTGGGCAGCCCATGCCTCCTGCTTCTGCCCTCTTTGTTTCCGCCCCCGCCCCGCCCCCGCCCCGCCCACAGGCCACCCCTGCCCGCCTCCCGGGAGCCGGGAAACGCAAAGATGTGCAGCTCGTGTACCTAGGGTAGCAGAGATCAACCCTAGAACCGGCCAAGGGGGAGCTCTGAGCAATAACAGGGGCTCGGTGGGGCAGCCCCGACTACTCACTGCAGCCCCTGATCGCACCGCGCCTGCCTCCAGGGCGGACGCTGACATGGAAACATGCATACGGTGAACCTGGGGCAGGAGAGGCCGCCCCCAGGCCAGGCGGCTGTGGAGATGGGAGCAAACTGATCGGCTGATCAGAGGCAGTCCGCTCCCCACGACGTCCCTGTCCTCTGAAGTCACCTCACCAGCATCCCAGGACCTGGCTGACCAGGAGAATTAATCCCGGAACCCTGGGTTAGCAGAGGCCGCCCCCCCGAGGGCAGAAGAGGTGGAGTTCGGAGGAAAATGACCAAGCCGCCGAGGCATCCCCGTTTGCTGCTGTGCAGCCTCTGTCTCCGCCTCTGCTGCCGACCTCTTCCCCTGACCTCACCACGCCCGCTCCCAGGAGCAGGGCGACTTTAAAAGTTTGAGTCCCGTGAACTTGGGGGAGCGGATGCCTCCTCCAGGCAAGGCAGCTAGGGACATGGGAGAATATCCTCTAGCTCGACAGTGGCACCCTATTCCCCAGTCGCTTCCGTCAAACCCCTTCCCCAGAGCACCCATGTCTAGATTGTGCGTCTGTCTGACTACCAGCCTGACGGCCTAGATGTTTCAGAATGGGAGGGGCTAGTCTACGTGTGTGTCTGTCGTTTTACCTAACGGAGGAGCAGCCGGCGAGTAGGTCTCTCTATTGGCCTGCCTATCTATCTATCAATCAAACTATCTATCTATCTATCTATCTATCTATCTATCTATCTATCTATCTATCTATCAAGTGGAGGCATAGCAGGAGCCAAGTGTGACTTTTTACTTGTGTGTCTGTTGGAGGAGGAGGTTAGTTTGTCTATCTACCTATCTACCTATTGGAAGAGAAGGAGGAGGCTAGTGTGTGTGTGTTTGTGCATGTCTGTCTGTCTATGTTTCTGTCTCCCTCTATAATGGATGAGGAGGAGGAGGTTAGGATAGATGGCTGTGTCTAAATGGAGGAAGACGCTAGTGTGTCTGACTGTCTATTTATTTGTCTCTCTGTCTGTCTAATGGAGGAAGCCTCTCAGTATTCGACTCACCTGGAGGGATGGCAATTGCCACCCTGAAGCAACAGAGGGTGCCCCCATTGCAGTCTGAGGGGGACAATGGATGGGAACCCACAGGCTTGCCAGGGCAGCCCGTGCCTGCCGCTTCTGCTCTTTCTATAGCTGCGCGCGCCAAGCCCCAGCCCGACCCCCGCCGCACCCCACCCCACACCCGCTTCACGGGAGCCGGAAAACACAGAGATGTGCACCTCGAGTACCTAGGGTAGCAGAAACCAACCCTAGGACCGGCCAAGGGGGAGATCTGAGCAAATACAGGGGCTCGGTGGGGCAGACCCGCCTCCTCACTGCAGCCCCTTATCACACCGGGCCCGCCTTCGGGGCGAAGGCTGACATGGAAACATGGATACTGTGAACCCGGGGCAGGAGAGCCCGTTTCCAGGCCAGGCCCTTGTGGAGATGGGAGCAACCTGATCGGCTCACCCGATGTAGTCTGCTCCCCTCAACGTCCCTGTACCCAGAGATCACCGCAGCAGCCTCCCAGGACCTGGCTGACAAGGAGAATTAAATCCCGCACACCTGGGGTAGCAGAGGACACCCCGAGGCCAGGAGAGGGGGAGGTGGTAGGAAAATGATCGACTCGCCGAGGCATCCCCCTTAGCTGCTCTGCCGCCTCCATATCTGCCGCTGAACTCCTCCCCTGACCTCAGCACGCCCGCTCCCAAAGCAGGGAGACTTCAAATGTCTGAGTCCGGTGAACTTGGGGGAGCGGATGCCACCCCCAGGCAAGGCAGGGTGGGACATGGGATAAAACGCTATGACTCGCCAGTGGCACTCCTGCCCCTGGTCAACGCTGCTGATCCCTGTCCACAGACCGCACCCCGACGCTAGTGTGTCTGTGTGTCTGACTGCCTGCCTGATTGCCTGCCTAGAGGAGGATGGGAGAGGCTAGCCTATGTGTGTGCCCGTCTGTTTATCTAACGGAGGAGGAGGAGACTTGTATGTCTCTGTATCTTCCTGCCTGCCTATCTATCTATCTATCTATCTATCTATCTATCTATCTATCTACCTACCTACCTACCTACCTACCTAACTACCTATCTATCTAAAGAGGCATACCTATAGGCTAGTGTGCCTTTTTATGTGTCTGTGTATTGGAGGAGTAGGTTAGTGTGTCTATCTACATAACTTCGAATTTGAGGAAGAGGAGGAGGCTACCGTGTGTGTGTGTGTGTCTGTGTGTCTGTGTGTGCGTGCGGGTCTGTGTATCAATGAAGCGGAAAGTAAAGGGGGGTATTCTACTGTATATTTGTATCAGTCTATGTGTGCATCTAATGGAGGGGGAGTAAGCTAGTATGTCTGTCTCTCTGTCACTGTAACAGATATCTATATATGTACGTTTATCTAATCGAGAAGAAGGAGGCTACAGTGTCTATCTCTCTGTCTCTCAGGGGAGGAGAAGACTAGTGTGTCTGTCTGTCTGTGTGTCTGTGAGTCTGTCTGTATTATTATCTAATGGAGAAGAAGAAGGATTCCAAAGTGTCTGGCTATCTGTCTGTCCCTCTACAGGAGAACAAAGAGGCTAGTGTGTTTATCAGTCAATCTCACTATCTATCTAATGGAGGATGAGGAAGAGTCTATTGCGTTTCTCGATCTATTATCTAATGGAGGAGGAGATTAGTGTGTCTCACTACCTAATTAAGTGAGGAGAAGTAGGACGCCAGTGTGTGTATGTGTGTGTCTGTGGGTGTCTGCCTATGTATGTATGTGTCTACCTATAGAATGCATGAGGAAGAGGAGCTTAGGATATATGGCTGTTTCTAAATGGAGGAAGAGGCTAGTGTGTCTGTCTGTCTATTTCTTTGTCTCTCTGTGTGTCTACTGTAGGAAGAATCCCAGTATTCGTGCCACCTGGGGGGATGGCAACTGCCACCCTGAAGCAGCAGGGGGCGCCCCAACTGCAGGCTGAGGGGGACACTGGATGGAAACCCACAGGCTTGCCTGGGCAGCCCATGCCTCCTGCTTCTGCCCTCTTTGTTTCCGCCCCCGCCCCGCCCCCGCCCCGCCCACAGGCCACCCCTGCCCGCCTCCCGGGAGCCGGGAAACGCAAAGATGTGCAGCTCGTGTACCTAGGGTAGCAGAGATCAACCCTAGAACCGGCCAAGGGGGAGCTCTGAGCAATAACAGGGGCTCGGTGGGGCAGCCCCGACTACTCACTGCAGCCCCTGATCGCACCGCGCCTGCCTCCAGGGCGGACGCTGACATGGAAACATGCATACGGTGAACCTGGGGCAGGAGAGGCCGCCCCCAGGCCAGGCGGCTGTGGAGATGGGAGCAAACTGATCGGCTGATCAGAGGCAGTCCGCTCCCCACGACGTCCCTGTCCTCTGAAGTCACCTCACCAGCATCCCAGGACCTGGCTGACCAGGAGAATTAATCCCGGAACCCTGGGTTAGCAGAGGCCGCCCCCCCGAGGGCAGAAGAGGTGGAGTTCGGAGGAAAATGACCAAGCCGCCGAGGCATCCCCGTTTGCTGCTGTGCAGCCTCTGTCTCCGCCTCTGCTGCCGACCTCTTCCCCTGACCTCACCACGCCCGCTCCCAGGAGCAGGGCGACTTTAAAAGTTTGAGTCCCGTGAACTTGGGGGAGCGGATGCCTCCTCCAGGCAAGGCAGCTAGGGACATGGGAGAATATCCTCTAGCTCGACAGTGGCACCCTATTCCCCAGTCGCTTCCGTCAAACCCCTTCCCCAGAGCACCCATGTCTAGATTGTGCGTCTGTCTGACTACCAGCCTGACGGCCTAGATGTTTCAGAATGGGAGGGGCTAGTCTACGTGTGTGTCTGTCGTTTTACCTAACGGAGGAGCAGCCGGCGAGTAGGTCTCTCTATTGGCCTGCCTATCTATCTATCAATCAAACTATCTATCTATCTATCTATCTATCTATCTATCTATCTATCTATCTATCAAGTGGAGGCATAGCAGGAGCCAAGTGTGACTTTTTACTTGTGTGTCTGTTGGAGGAGGAGGTTAGTTTGTCTATCTACCTATCTACCTATTGGAAGAGAAGGAGGAGGCTAGTGTGTGTGTGTTTGTGCATGTCTGTCTGTCTATGTTTCTGTCTCCCTCTATAATGGATGAGGAGGAGGAGGTTAGGATAGATGGCTGTGTCTAAATGGAGGAAGACGCTAGTGTGTCTGACTGTCTATTTATTTGTCTCTCTGTCTGTCTAATGGAGGAAGCCTCTCAGTATTCGACTCACCTGGAGGGATGGCAATTGCCACCCTGAAGCAACAGAGGGTGGCCCCATTGCAGTCTGAGGGGGACAATGGATGGGAACCCACAGGCTTGCCAGGGCAGCCCGTGCCTGCCGCTTCTGCTCTTTCTATAGCTGCGCGCGCCAAGCCCCAGCCCGACCCCCGCCGCACCCCACCCCACACCCGCTTCACGGGAGCCGGAAAACACAGAGATGTGCACCTCGAGTACCTAGGGTAGCAGAAACCAACCCTAGGACCGGCCAAGGGGGAGATCTGAGCAAATACAGGGGCTCGGTGGGGCAGACCCGCCTCCTCACTGCAGCCCCTTATCACACCGGGCCCGCCTTCGGGGCGAAGGCTGACATGGAAACATGGATACTGTGAACCCGGGGCAGGAGAGCCCGTTTCCAGGCCAGGCCCTTGTGGAGATGGGAGCAACCTGATCGGCTCACCCGATGTAGTCTGCTCCCCTCAACGTCCCTGTACCCAGAGATCACCGCAGCAGCCTCCCAGGACCTGGCTGACAAGGAGAATTAAATCCCGCACACCTGGGGTAGCAGAGGACACCCCGAGGCCAGGAGAGGGGGAGGTGGTAGGAAAATGATCGACTCGCCGAGGCATCCCCCTTAGCTGCTCTGCCGCCTCCATATCTGCCGCTGAACTCCTCCCCTGACCTCAGCACGCCCGCTCCCAAAGCAGGGAGACTTCAAATGTCTGAGTCCGGTGAACTTGGGGGAGCGGATGCCACCCCCAGGCAAGGCAGGGTGGGACATGGGATAAAACGCTATGACTCGCCAGTGGCACTCCTGCCCCTGGTCAACGCTGCTGATCCCTGTCCACAGACCGCACCCCGACGCTAGTGTGTCTGTGTGTCTGCCTGCCTGCCTGATTGCCTGCCTAGAGGAGGATGGGAGAGGCTAGCCTATGTGTGTGCCCATCTGTTTATCTAACGGAGGAGGAGGAGACTTGTATGTCTCTGTATCTTCCTGCCTGCCTATCTATCTATCTATCTATCTATCTATCTATCTATCTATCTATCTACCTACCTACCTACCTACCTACCTAACTACCTATCTATCTAAAGGAGGCATACCTATAGGCTAGTGTGCCTTTTTATGTGTCTGTGTATTGGAGGAGTAGGTTAGTGTGTCTATCTACATAACTTCGAATTTGAGGAAGAGGAGGAGGCTACCGTGTGTGTGTGTGTGTCTGTGTGTCTGTGTGTGCGTGCGGGTCTGTGTATCAATGAAGCGGAAAGTAAAGGGGGGTATTCTACTGTATATTTGTATCAGTCTATGTGTGCATCTAATGGAGGGGGAGTAAGCTAGTATGTCTGTCTCTCTGTCACTGTAACAGATATCTATATATGTACGTTTATCTAATCGAGAAGAAGGAGGCTACAGTGTCTATCTCTCTGTCTCTCAGGGGAGGAGAAGACTAGTGTGTCTGTCTGTCTGTGTGTCTGTGAGTCTGTCTGTATTATTATCTAATGGAGAAGAAGAAGGATTCCAAAGTGTCTGGCTATCTGTCTGTCCCTCTACAGGAGAACAAAGAGGCTAGTGTGTTTATCAGTCAATCTCACTATCTATCTAATGGAGGATGAGGAAGAGTCTATTGCGTTTCTCGATCTATTATCTAATGGAGGAGGAGATTAGTGTGTCTCACTACCTAATTAAGTGAGGAGAAGTAGGACGCCAGTGTGTGTATGTGTGTGTCTGTGGGTGTCTGCCTATGTATGTATGTGTCTACCTATAGAATGCATGAGGAAGAGGAGGTTAGGATATATGGCTGTTTCTAAATGGAGGAAGAGGCTAGTGTGTCTGTCTGTCTATTTCTTTGTCTCTCTGTGTGTCTACTGTAGGAAGAATCCCAGTATTCGTGCCACCTGGGGGGATGGCAACTGCCACCCTGAAGCAGCAGGGGGCGCCCCAACTGCAGGCTGAGGGGGACACTGGATGGAAACCCACAGGCTTGCCTGGGCAGCCCATGCCTCCTGCTTCTGCCCTCTTTGTTTCCGCCCCCGCCCCGCCCCCGCCCCGCCCACAGGCCACCCCTGCCCGCCTCCCGGGAGCCGGGAAACGCAAAGATGTGCAGCTCGTGTACCTAGGGTAGCAGAGATCAACCCTAGAACCGGCCAAGGGGGAGCTCTGAGCAATAACAGGGGCTCGGTGGGGCAGCCCCGACTACTCACTGCAGCCCCTGATCGCACCGCGCCTGCCTCCAGGGCGGACGCTGACATGGAAACATGCATACGGTGAACCTGGGGCAGGAGAGGCCGCCCCCAGGCCAGGCGGCTGTGGAGATGGGAGCAAACTGATCGGCTGATCAGAGGCAGTCCGCTCCCCACGACGTCCCTGTCCTCTGAAGTCACCTCACCAGCATCCCAGGACCTGGCTGACCAGGAGAATTAATCCCGGAACCCTGGGTTAGCAGAGGCCGCCCCCCCGAGGGCAGAAGAGGTGGAGTTCGGAGGAAAATGACCAAGCCGCCGAGGCATCCCCGTTTGCTGCTGTGCAGCCTCTGTCTCCGCCTCTGCTGCCGACCTCTTCCCCTGACCTCACCACGCCCGCTCCCAGGAGCAGGGCGACTTTAAAAGTTTGAGTCCCGTGAACTTGGGGGAGCGGATGCCTCCTCCAGGCAAGGCAGCTAGGGACATGGGAGAATATCCTCTAGCTCGACAGTGGCACCCTATTCCCCAGTCGCTTCCGTCAAACCCCTTCCCCAGAGCACCCATGTCTAGATTGTGCGTCTGTCTGACTACCAGCCTGACGGCCTAGATGTTTCAGAATGGGAGGGGCTAGTCTACGTGTGTGTCTGTCGTTTTACCTAACGGAGGAGCAGCCGGCGAGTAGGTCTCTCTATTGGCCTGCCTATCTATCTATCAATCAAACTATCTATCTATCTATCTATCTATCTATCTATCTATCTATCTATCTATCTATCAAGTGGAGGCATAGCAGGAGCCAAGTGTGACTTTTTACTTGTGTGTCTGTTGGAGGAGGAGGTTAGTTTGTCTATCTACCTATCTACCTATTGGAAGAGAAGGAGGAGGCTAGTGTGTGTGTGTTTGTGCATGTCTGTCTGTCTATGTTTCTGTCTCCCTCTATAATGGATGAGGAGGAGGAGGTTAGGATAGATGGCTGTGTCTAAATGGAGGAAGACGCTAGTGTGTCTGACTGTCTATTTATTTGTCTCTCTGTCTGTCTAATGGAGGAAGCCTCTCAGTATTCGACTCACCTGGAGGGATGGCAATTGCCACCCTGAAGCAACAGAGGGTGGCCCCATTGCAGTCTGAGGGGGACAATGGATGGGAACCCACAGGCTTGCCAGGGCAGCCCGTGCCTGCCGCTTCTGCTCTTTCTATAGCTGCGCGCGCCAAGCCCCAGCCCGACCCCCGCCGCACCCCACCCCACACCCGCTTCACGGGAGCCGGAAAACACAGAGATGTGCACCTCGAGTACCTAGGGTAGCAGAAACCAACCCTAGGACCGGCCAAGGGGGAGATCTGAGCAAATACAGGGGCTCGGTGGGGCAGACCCGCCTCCTCACTGCAGCCCCTTATCACACCGGGCCCGCCTTCGGGGCGAAGGCTGACATGGAAACATGGATACTGTGAACCCGGGGCAGGAGAGCCCGTTTCCAGGCCAGGCCCTTGTGGAGATGGGAGCAACCTGATCGGCTCACCCGATGTAGTCTGCTCCCCTCAACGTCCCTGTACCCAGAGATCACCGCAGCAGCCTCCCAGGACCTGGCTGACAAGGAGAATTAAATCCCGCACACCTGGGGTAGCAGAGGACACCCCGAGGCCAGGAGAGGGGGAGGTGGTAGGAAAATGATCGACTCGCCGAGGCATCCCCCTTAGCTGCTCTGCCGCCTCCATATCTGCCGCTGAACTCCTCCCCTGACCTCAGCACGCCCGCTCCCAAAGCAGGGAGACTTCAAATGTCTGAGTCCGGTGAACTTGGGGGAGCGGATGCCACCCCCAGGCAAGGCAGGGTGGGACATGGGATAAAACGCTATGACTCGCCAGTGGCACTCCTGCCCCTGGTCAACGCTGCTGATCCCTGTCCACAGACCGCACCCCGACGCTAGTGTGTCTGTGTGTCTGACTGCCTGCCTGATTGCCTGCCTAGAGGAGGATGGGAGAGGCTAGCCTATGTGTGTGCCCGTCTGTTTATCTAACGGAGGAGGAGGAGACTTGTATGTCTCTGTATCTTCCTGCCTGCCTATCTATCTATCTATCTATCTATCTATCTATCTATCTATCTACCTACCTACCTACCTACCTACCTAACTACCTATGTATCTAAAGGAGGCATACTTATAGGCTAGTGTGCCTTTTTATGTGTCTGTGTATTGGAGGAGTAGGTTAGTGTGTCTATCTACATAACTTCGAATTTGAGGAAGAGGAGGAGGCTACCGTGTGTGTGTGTGTGTCTGTGTGTCTGTGTGTGCGTGCGGGTCTGTGTATCAATGAAGCGGAAAGTAAAGGGGGGTATTCTACTGTATATTTGTATCAGTCTATGTGTGCATCTAATGGAGGGGGAGTAAGCTAGTATGTCTGTCTCTCTGTCACTGTAACAGATATCTATATATGTACGTTTATCTAATCGAGAAGAAGGAGGCTACAGTGTCTATCTCTCTGTCTCTCAGGGGAGGAGAAGACTAGTGTGTCTGTCTGTCTGTGTGTCTGTGAGTCTGTCTGTATTATTATCTAATGGAGAAGAAGAAGGATTCCAAAGTGTCTGGCTATCTGTCTGTCCCTCTACAGGAGAACAAAGAGGCTAGTGTGTTTATCAGTCAATCTCACTATCTATCTAATGGAGGATGAGGAAGAGTCTATTGCGTTTCTCGATCTATTATCTAATGGAGGAGGAGATTAGTGTGTCTCACTACCTAATTAAGTGAGGAGAAGTAGGACGCCAGTGTGTGTATGTGTGTGTCTGTGGGTGTCTGCCTATGTATGTATGTGTCTACCTATAGAATGCATGAGGAAGAGGAGGTTAGGATATATGGCTGTTTCTAAATGGAGGAAGAGGCTAGTGTGTCTGTCTGTCTATTTCTTTGTCTCTCTGTGTGTCTACTGTAGGAAGAATCCCAGTATTCGTGCCACCTGGGGGGATGGCAACTGCCACCCTGAAGCAGCAGGGGGCGCCCCAACTGCAGGCTGAGGGGGACACTGGATGGAAACCCACAGGCTTGCCTGGGCAGCCCATGCCTCCTGCTTCTGCCCTCTTTGTTTCCGCCCCCGCCCCGCCCCCGCCCCGCCCACAGGCCACCCCTGCCCGCCTCCCGGGAGCCGGGAAACGCAAAGATGTGCAGCTCGTGTACCTAGGGTAGCAGAGATCAACCCTAGAACCGGCCAAGGGGGAGCTCTGAGCAATAACAGGGGCTCGGTGGGGCAGCCCCGACTACTCACTGCAGCCCCTGATCGCACCGCGCCTGCCTCCAGGGCGGACGCTGACATGGAAACATGCATACGGTGAACCTGGGGCAGGAGAGGCCGCCCCCAGGCCAGGCGGCTGTGGAGATGGGAGCAAACTGATCGGCTGATCAGAGGCAGTCCGCTCCCCACGACGTCCCTGTCCTCTGAAGTCACCTCACCAGCATCCCAGGACCTGGCTGACCAGGAGAATTAATCCCGGAACCCTGGGTTAGCAGAGGCCGCCCCCCCGAGGGCAGAAGAGGTGGAGTTCGGAGGAAAATGACCAAGCCGCCGAGGCATCCCCGTTTGCTGCTGTGCAGCCTCTGTCTCCGCCTCTGCTGCCGACCTCTTCCCCTGACCTCACCACGCCCGCTCCCAGGAGCAGGGCGACTTTAAAAGTTTGAGTCCCGTGAACTTGGGGGAGCGGATGCCTCCTCCAGGCAAGGCAGCTAGGGACATGGGAGAATATCCTCTAGCTCGACAGTGGCACCCTATTCCCCAGTCGCTTCCGTCAAACCCCTTCCCCAGAGCACCCATGTCTAGATTGTGCGTCTGTCTGACTACCAGCCTGACGGCCTAGATGTTTCAGAATGGGAGGGGCTAGTCTACGTGTGTGTCTGTCGTTTTACCTAACGGAGGAGCAGCCGGCGAGTAGGTCTCTCTATTGGCCTGCCTATCTATCTATCAATCAAACTATCTATCTATCTATCTATCTATCTATCTATCTATCTATCTATCTATCTATCTATCAAGTGGAGGCATAGCAGGAGCCAAGTGTGACTTTTTACTTGTGTGTCTGTTGGAGGAGGAGGTTAGTTTGTCTATCTACCTATCTACCTATTGGAAGAGAAGGAGGAGGCTAGTGTGTGTGTGTTTGTGCATGTCTGTCTGTCTATGTTTCTGTCTCCCTCTATAATGGATGAGGAGGAGGAGGTTAGGATAGATGGCTGTGTCTAAATGGAGGAAGACGCTAGTGTGTCTGACTGTCTATTTATTTGTCTCTCTGTCTGTCTAATGGAGGAAGCCTCTCAGTATTCGACTCACCTGGAGGGATGGCAATTGCCACCCTGAAGCAACAGAGGGTGGCCCCATTGCAGTCTGAGGGGGACAATGGATGGGAACCCACAGGCTTGCCAGGGCAGCCCGTGCCTGCCGCTTCTGCTCTTTCTATAGCTGCGCGCGCCAAGCCCCAGCCCGACCCCCGCCGCACCCCACCCCACACCCGCTTCACGGGAGCCGGAAAACACAGAGATGTGCACCTCGAGTACCTAGGGTAGCAGAAACCAACCCTAGGACCGGCCAAGGGGGAGATCTGAGCAAATACAGGGGCTCGGTGGGGCAGACCCGCCTCCTCACTGCAGCCCCTTATCACACCGGGCCCGCCTTCGGGGCGAAGGCTGACATGGAAACATGGATACTGTGAACCCGGGGCAGGAGAGCCCGTTTCCAGGCCAGGCCCTTGTGGAGATGGGAGCAACCTGATCGGCTCACCCGATGTAGTCTGCTCCCCTCAACGTCCCTGTACCCAGAGATCACCGCAGCAGCCTCCCAGGACCTGGCTGACAAGGAGAATTAAATCCCGCACACCTGGGGTAGCAGAGGACACCCCGAGGCCAGGAGAGGGGGAGGTGGTAGGAAAATGATCGACTCGCCGAGGCATCCCCCTTAGCTGCTCTGCCGCCTCCATATCTGCCGCTGAACTCCTCCCCTGACCTCAGCACGCCCGCTCCCAAAGCAGGGAGACTTCAAATGTCTGAGTCCGGTGAACTTGGGGGAGCGGATGCCACCCCCAGGCAAGGCAGGGTGGGACATGGGATAAAACGCTATGACTCGCCAGTGGCACTCCTGCCCCTGGTCAACGCTGCTGATCCCTGTCCACAGACCGCACCCCGACGCTAGTGTGTCTGTGTGTCTGACTGCCTGCCTGATTGCCTGCCTAGAGGAGGATGGGAGAGGCTAGCCTATGTGTGTGCCCGTCTGTTTATCTAACGGAGGAGGAGGAGACTTGTATGTCTCTGTATCTTCCTGCCTGCCTATCTATCTATCTATCTATCTATCTATCTATCTATCTACCTACCTACCTACCTACCTACCTAACTACCTATGTATCTAAAGGAGGCATACCTATAGGCTAGTGTGCCTTTTTATGTGTCTGTGTATTGGAGGAGTAGGTTAGTGTGTCTATCTACATAACTTCGAATTTGAGGAAGAGGAGGAGGCTACCGTGTGTGTGTGTGTGTCTGTGTGTCTGTGTGTGCGTGCGGGTCTGTGTATCAATGAAGCGGAAAGTAAAGGGGGGTATTCTACTGTATATTTGTATCAGTCTATGTGTGCATCTAATGGAGGGGGAGTAAGCTAGTATGTCTGTCTCTCTGTCACTGTAACAGATATCTATATATGTACGTTTATCTAATCGAGAAGAAGGAGGCTACAGTGTCTATCTCTCTGTCTCTCAGGGGAGGAGAAGACTAGTGTGTCTGTCTGTCTGTGTGTCTGTGAGTCTGTCTGTATTATTATCTAATGGAGAAGAAGAAGGATTCCAAAGTGTCTGGCTATCTGTCTGTCCCTCTACAGGAGAACAAAGAGGCTAGTGTGTTTATCAGTCAATCTCACTATCTATCTAATGGAGGATGAGGAAGAGTCTATTGCGTTTCTCGATCTATTATCTAATGGAGGAGGAGATTAGTGTGTCTCACTACCTAATTAAGTGAGGAGAAGTAGGACGCCAGTGTGTGTATGTGTGTGTCTGTGGGTGTCTGCCTATGTATGTATGTGTCTACCTATAGAATGCATGAGGAAGAGGAGGTTAGGATATATGGCTGTTTCTAAATGGAGGAAGAGGCTAGTGTGTCTGTCTGTCTATTTCTTTGTCTCTCTGTGTGTCTACTGTAGGAAGAATCCCAGTATTCGTGCCACCTGGGGGGATGGCAACTGCCACCCTGAAGCAGCAGGGGGCGCCCCAACTGCAGGCTGAGGGGGACACTGGATGGAAACCCACAGGCTTGCCTGGGCAGCCCATGCCTCCTGCTTCTGCCCTCTTTGTTTCCGCCCCCGCCCCGCCCCCGCCCCGCCCACAGGCCACCCCTGCCCGCCTCCCGGGAGCCGGGAAACGCAAAGATGTGCAGCTCGTGTACCTAGGGTAGCAGAGATCAACCCTAGAACCGGCCAAGGGGGAGCTCTGAGCAATAACAGGGGCTCGGTGGGGCAGCCCCGACTACTCACTGCAGCCCCTGATCGCACCGCGCCTGCCTCCAGGGCGGACGCTGACATGGAAACATGCATACGGTGAACCTGGGGCAGGAGAGGCCGCCCCCAGGCCAGGCGGCTGTGGAGATGGGAGCAAACTGATCGGCTGATCAGAGGCAGTCCGCTCCCCACGACGTCCCTGTCCTCTGAAGTCACCTCACCAGCATCCCAGGACCTGGCTGACCAGGAGAATTAATCCCGGAACCCTGGGTTAGCAGAGGCCGCCCCCCCGAGGGCAGAAGAGGTGGAGTTCGGAGGAAAATGACCAAGCCGCCGAGGCATCCCCGTTTGCTGCTGTGCAGCCTCTGTCTCCGCCTCTGCTGCCGACCTCTTCCCCTGACCTCACCACGCCCGCTCCCAGGAGCAGGGCGACTTTAAAAGTTTGAGTCCCGTGAACTTGGGGGAGCGGATGCCTCCTCCAGGCAAGGCAGCTAGGGACATGGGAGAATATCCTCTAGCTCGACAGTGGCACCCTATTCCCCAGTCGCTTCCGTCAAACCCCTTCCCCAGAGCACCCATGTCTAGATTGTGCGTCTGTCTGACTACCAGCCTGACGGCCTAGATGTTTCAGAATGGGAGGGGCTAGTCTACGTGTGTGTCTGTCGTTTTACCTAACGGAGGAGCAGCCGGCGAGTAGGTCTCTCTATTGGCCTGCCTATCTATCTATCAATCAAACTATCTATCTATCTATCTATCTATCTATCTATCTATCTATCTATCTATCTATCTATCAAGTGGAGGCATAGCAGGAGCCAAGTGTGACTTTTTACTTGTGTGTCTGTTGGAGGAGGAGGTTAGTTTGTCTATCTACCTATCTACCTATTGGAAGAGAAGGAGGAGGCTAGTGTGTGTGTGTTTGTGCATGTCTGTCTGTCTATGTTTCTGTCTCCCTCTATAATGGATGAGGAGGAGGAGGTTAGGATAGATGGCTGTGTCTAAATGGAGGAAGACGCTAGTGTGTCTGACTGTCTATTTATTTGTCTCTCTGTCTGTCTAATGGAGGAAGCCTCTCAGTATTCGACTCACCTGGAGGGATGGCAATTGCCACCCTGAAGCAACAGAGGGTGGCCCCATTGCAGTCTGAGGGGGACAATGGATGGGAACCCACAGGCTTGCCAGGGCAGCCCGTGCCTGCCGCTTCTGCTCTTTCTATAGCTGCGCGCGCCAAGCCCCAGCCCGACCCCCGCCGCACCCCACCCCACACCCGCTTCACGGGAGCCGGAAAACACAGAGATGTGCACCTCGAGTACCTAGGGTAGCAGAAACCAACCCTAGGACCGGCCAAGGGGGAGATCTGAGCAAATACAGGGGCTCGGTGGGGCAGACCCGCCTCCTCACTGCAGCCCCTTATCACACCGGGCCCGCCTTCGGGGCGAAGGCTGACATGGAAACATGGATACTGTGAACCCGGGGCAGGAGAGCCCGTTTCCAGGCCAGGCCCTTGTGGAGATGGGAGCAACCTGATCGGCTCACCCGATGTAGTCTGCTCCCCTCAACGTCCCTGTACCCAGAGATCACCGCAGCAGCCTCCCAGGACCTGGCTGACAAGGAGAATTAAATCCCGCACACCTGGGGTAGCAGAGGACACCCCGAGGCCAGGAGAGGGGGAGGTGGTAGGAAAATGATCGACTCGCCGAGGCATCCCCCTTAGCTGCTCTGCCGCCTCCATATCTGCCGCTGAACTCCTCCCCTGACCTCAGCACGCCCGCTCCCAAAGCAGGGAGACTTCAAATGTCTGAGTCCGGTGAACTTGGGGGAGCGGATGCCACCCCCAGGCAAGGCAGGGTGGGACATGGGATAAAACGCTATGACTCGCCAGTGGCACTCCTGCCCCTGGTCAACGCTGCTGATCCCTGTCCACAGACCGCACCCCGACGCTAGTGTGTCTGTGTGTCTGACTGCCTGCCTGATTGCCTGCCTAGAGGAGGATGGGAGAGGCTAGCCTATGTGTGTGCCCGTCTGTTTATCTAACGGAGGAGGAGGAGACTTGTATGTCTCTGTATCTTCCTGCCTGCCTATCTATCTATCTATCTATCTATCTATCTATCTATCTACCTACCTACCTACCTACCTACCTAACTACCTATGTATCTAAAGGAGGCATACCTATAGGCTAGTGTGCCTTTTTATGTGTCTGTGTATTGGAGGAGTAGGTTAGTGTGTCTATCTACATAACTTCGAATTTGAGGAAGAGGAGGAGGCTACCGTGTGTGTGTGTGTGTCTGTGTGTCTGTGTGTGCGTGCGGGTCTGTGTATCAATGAAGCGGAAAGTAAAGGGGGGTATTCTACTGTATATTTGTATCAGTCTATGTGTGCATCTAATGGAGGGGGAGTAAGCTAGTATGTCTGTCTCTCTGTCACTGTAACAGATATCTATATATGTACGTTTATCTAATCGAGAAGAAGGAGGCTACAGTGTCTATCTCTCTGTCTCTCAGGGGAGGAGAAGACTAGTGTGTCTGTCTGTCTGTGTGTCTGTGAGTCTGTCTGTATTATTATCTAATGGAGAAGAAGAAGGATTCCAAAGTGTCTGGCTATCTGTCTGTCCCTCTACAGGAGAACAAAGAGGCTAGTGTGTTTATCAGTCAATCTCACTATCTATCTAATGGAGGATGAGGAAGAGTCTATTGCGTTTCTCGATCTATTATCTAATGGAGGAGGAGATTAGTGTGTCTCACTACCTAATTAAGTGAGGAGAAGTAGGACGCCAGTGTGTGTATGTGTGTGTCTGTGGGTGTCTGCCTATGTATGTATGTGTCTACCTATAGAATGCATGAGGAAGAGGAGGTTAGGATATATGGCTGTTTCTAAATGGAGGAAGAGGCTAGTGTGTCTGTCTGTCTATTTCTTTGTCTCTCTGTGTGTCTACTGTAGGAAGAATCCCAGTATTCGTGCCACCTGGGGGGATGGCAACTGCCACCCTGAAGCAGCAGGGGGCGCCCCAACTGCAGGCTGAGGGGGACACTGGATGGAAACCCACAGGCTTGCCTGGGCAGCCCATGCCTCCTGCTTCTGCCCTCTTTGTTTCCGCCCCCGCCCCGCCCCCGCCCCGCCCACAGGCCACCCCTGCCCGCCTCCCGGGAGCCGGGAAACGCAAAGATGTGCAGCTCGTGTACCTAGGGTAGCAGAGATCAACCCTAGAACCGGCCAAGGGGGAGCTCTGAGCAATAACAGGGGCTCGGTGGGGCAGCCCCGACTACTCACTGCAGCCCCTGATCGCACCGCGCCTGCCTCCAGGGCGGACGCTGACATGGAAACATGCATACGGTGAACCTGGGGCAGGAGAGGCCGCCCCCAGGCCAGGCGGCTGTGGAGATGGGAGCAAACTGATCGGCTGATCAGAGGCAGTCCGCTCCCCACGACGTCCCTGTCCTCTGAAGTCACCTCACCAGCATCCCAGGACCTGGCTGACCAGGAGAATTAATCCCGGAACCCTGGGTTAGCAGAGGCCGCCCCCCCGAGGGCAGAAGAGGTGGAGTTCGGAGGAAAATGACCAAGCCGCCGAGGCATCCCCGTTTGCTGCTGTGCAGCCTCTGTCTCCGCCTCTGCTGCCGACCTCTTCCCCTGACCTCACCACGCCCGCTCCCAGGAGCAGGGCGACTTTAAAAGTTTGAGTCCCGTGAACTTGGGGGAGCGGATGCCTCCTCCAGGCAAGGCAGCTAGGGACATGGGAGAATATCCTCTAGCTCGACAGTGGCACCCTATTCCCCAGTCGCTTCCGTCAAACCCCTTCCCCAGAGCACCCATGTCTAGATTGTGCGTCTGTCTGACTACCAGCCTGACGGCCTAGATGTTTCAGAATGGGAGGGGCTAGTCTACGTGTGTGTCTGTCGTTTTACCTAACGGAGGAGCAGCCGGCGAGTAGGTCTCTCTATTGGCCTGCCTATCTATCTATCAATCAAACTATCTATCTATCTATCTATCTATCTATCTATCTATCTATCTATCTATCTATCTATCAAGTGGAGGCATAGCAGGAGCCAAGTGTGACTTTTTACTTGTGTGTCTGTTGGAGGAGGAGGTTAGTTTGTCTATCTACCTATCTACCTATTGGAAGAGAAGGAGGAGGCTAGTGTGTGTGTGTTTGTGCATGTCTGTCTGTCTATGTTTCTGTCTCCCTCTATAATGGATGAGGAGGAGGAGGTTAGGATAGATGGCTGTGTCTAAATGGAGGAAGACGCTAGTGTGTCTGACTGTCTATTTATTTGTCTCTCTGTCTGTCTAATGGAGGAAGCCTCTCAGTATTCGACTCACCTGGAGGGATGGCAATTGCCACCCTGAAGCAACAGAGGGTGCCCCCATTGCAGTCTGAGGGGGACAATGGATGGGAACCCACAGGCTTGCCAGGGCAGCCCGTGCCTGCCGCTTCTGCTCTTTCTATAGCTGCGCGCGCCAAGCCCCAGCCCGACCCCCGCCGCACCCCACCCCACACCCGCTTCACGGGAGCCGGAAAACACAGAGATGTGCACCTCGAGTACCTAGGGTAGCAGAAACCAACCCTAGGACCGGCCAAGGGGGAGATCTGAGCAAATACAGGGGCTCGGTGGGGCAGACCCGCCTCCTCACTGCAGCCCCTTATCACACCGGGCCCGCCTTCGGGGCGAAGGCTGACATGGAAACATGGATACTGTGAACCCGGGGCAGGAGAGCCCGTTTCCAGGCCAGGCCCTTGTGGAGATGGGAGCAACCTGATCGGCTCACCCGATGTAGTCTGCTCCCCTCAACGTCCCTGTACCCAGAGATCACCGCAGCAGCCTCCCAGGACCTGGCTGACAAGGAGAATTAAATCCCGCACACCTGGGGTAGCAGAGGACACCCCGAGGCCAGGAGAGGGGGAGGTGGTAGGAAAATGATCGACTCGCCGAGGCATCCCCCTTAGCTGCTCTGCCGCCTCCATATCTGCCGCTGAACTCCTCCCCTGACCTCAGCACGCCCGCTCCCAAAGCAGGGAGACTTCAAATGTCTGAGTCCGGTGAACTTGGGGGAGCGGATGCCACCCCCAGGCAAGGCAGGGTGGGACATGGGATAAAACGCTATGACTCGCCAGTGGCACTCCTGCCCCTGGTCAACGCTGCTGATCCCTGTCCACAGACCGCACCCCGACGCTAGTGTGTCTGTCTGTCTGACTGCCTGCCTGATTGCCTGCCTAGAGGAGGATGGGAGAGGCTAGCCTATGTGTGTGCCCATCTGTTTATCTAACGGAGGAGGAGGAGACTTGTATGTCTCTGTATCTTCCTGCCTGCCTATCTATCTATCTATCTATCTATCTATCTATCTATCTATCTACCTACCTACCTACCTAACTACCTATCTATCTAAAGGAGGCATACCTATAGGCTAGTGTGCCTTTTTATGTGTCTGTGTATTGGAGGAGTAGGTTAGTGTGTCTATCTACATAACTTCGAATTTGAGGAAGAGGAGGAGGCTACCGTGTGTGTGTGTGTGTCTGTGTGTCTGTGTGTGCGTGCGGGTCTGTGTATCAATGAAGCGGAAAGTAAAGGGGGGTATTCTACTGTATATTTGTATCAGTCTATGTGTGCATCTAATGGAGGGGGAGTAAGCTAGTATGTCTGTCTCTCTGTCAGTGTAACAGATATCTATATATGTACGTTTATCTAATCGAGAAGAAGGAGGCTACAGTGTCTATCTCTCTGTCTCTCAGGGGAGGAGAAGACTAGTGTGTCTGTCTGTCTGTGTGTCTGTGAGTCTGTCTGTATTATTATCTAATGGAGAAGAAGAAGGATTCCAAAGTGTCTGGCTATCTGTCTGTCCCTCTACAGGAGAACAAAGAGGCTAGTGTGTTTATCAGTCAATCTCACTATCTATCTAATGGAGGATGAGGAAGAGTCTATTGCGTTTCTCGATCTATTATCTAATGGAGGAGGAGATTAGTGTGTCTCACTACCTAATTAAGTGAGGAGAAGTAGGACGCCAGTGTGTGTATGTGTGTGTCTGTGGGTGTCTGCCTATGTATGTATGTGTCTACCTATAGAATGCATGAGGAAGAGGAGGTTAGGATATATGGCTGTTTCTAAATGGAGGAAGAGGCTAGTGTGTCTGTCTGTCTATTTCTTTGTCTCTCTGTGTGTCTACTGTAGGAAGAATCCCAGTATTCGTGCCACCTGGGGGGATGGCAACTGCCACCCTGAAGCAGCAGGGGGCGCCCCAACTGCAGGCTGAGGGGGACACTGGATGGAAACCCACAGGCTTGCCTGGGCAGCCCATGCCTCCTGCTTCTGCCCTCTTTGTTTCCGCCCCCGCCCCGCCCCCGCCCCGCCCACAGGCCACCCCTGCCCGCCTCCCGGGAGCCGGGAAACGCAAAGATGTGCAGCTCGTGTACCTAGGGTAGCAGAGATCAACCCTAGAACCGGCCAAGGGGGAGCTCTGAGCAATAACAGGGGCTCGGTGGGGCAGCCCCGACTACTCACTGCAGCCCCTGATCGCACCGCGCCTGCCTCCAGGGCGGACGCTGACATGGAAACATGCATACGGTGAACCTGGGGCAGGAGAGGCCGCCCCCAGGCCAGGCGGCTGTGGAGATGGGAGCAAACTGATCGGCTGATCAGAGGCAGTCCGCTCCCCACGACGTCCCTGTCCTCTGAAGTCACCTCACCAGCATCCCAGGACCTGGCTGACCAGGAGAATTAATCCCGGAACCCTGGGTTAGCAGAGGCCGCCCCCCCGAGGGCAGAAGAGGTGGAGTTCGGAGGAAAATGACCAAGCCGCCGAGGCATCCCCGTTTGCTGCTGTGCAGCCTCTGTCTCCGCCTCTGCTGCCGACCTCTTCCCCTGACCTCACCACGCCCGCTCCCAGGAGCAGGGCGACTTTAAAAGTTTGAGTCCCGTGAACTTGGGGGAGCGGATGCCTCCTCCAGGCAAGGCAGCTAGGGACATGGGAGAATATCCTCTAGCTCGACAGTGGCACCCTATTCCCCAGTCGCTTCCGTCAAACCCCTTCCCCAGAGCACCCATGTCTAGATTGTGCGTCTGTCTGACTACCAGCCTGACGGCCTAGATGTTTCAGAATGGGAGGGGCTAGTCTACGTGTGTGTCTGTCGTTTTACCTAACGGAGGAGCAGCCGGCGAGTAGGTCTCTCTATTGGCCTGCCTATCTATCTATCAATCAAACTATCTATCTATCTATCTATCTATCTATCTATCTATCTATCTATCTATCTATCTATCTATCAAGTGGAGGCATAGCAGGAGCCAAGTGTGACTTTTTACTTGTGTGTCTGTTGGAGGAGGAGGTTAGTTTGTCTATCTACCTATCTACCTATTGGAAGAGAAGGAGGAGGCTAGTGTGTGTGTGTTTGTGCATGTCTGTCTGTCTATGTTTCTGTCTCCCTCTATAATGGATGAGGAGGAGGAGGTTAGGATAGATGGCTGTGTCTAAATGGAGGAAGACGCTAGTGTGTCTGACTGTCTATTTATTTGTCTCTCTGTCTGTCTAATGGAGGAAGCCTCTCAGTATTCGACTCACCTGGAGGGATGGCAATTGCCACCCTGAAGCAACAGAGGGTGGCCCCATTGCAGTCTGAGGGGGACAATGGATGGGAACCCACAGGCTTGCCAGGGCAGCCCGTGCCTGCCGCTTCTGCTCTTTCTATAGCTGCGCGCGCCAAGCCCCAGCCCGACCCCCGCCGCACCCCACCCCACACCCGCTTCACGGGAGCCGGAAAACACAGAGATGTGCACCTCGAGTACCTAGGGTAGCAGAAACCAACCCTAGGACCGGCCAAGGGGGAGATCTGAGCAAATACAGGGGCTCGGTGGGGCAGACCCGCCTCCTCACTGCAGCCCCTTATCACACCGGGCCCGCCTTCGGGGCGAAGGCTGACATGGAAACATGGATACTGTGAACCCGGGGCAGGAGAGCCCGTTTCCAGGCCAGGCCCTTGTGGAGATGGGAGCAACCTGATCGGCTCACCCGATGTAGTCTGCTCCCCTCAACGTCCCTGTACCCAGAGATCACCGCAGCAGCCTCCCAGGACCTGGCTGACAAGGAGAATTAAATCCCGCACACCTGGGGTAGCAGAGGACACCCCGAGGCCAGGAGAGGGGGAGGTGGTAGGAAAATGATCGACTCGCCGAGGCATCCCCCTTAGCTGCTCTGCCGCCTCCATATCTGCCGCTGAACTCCTCCCCTGACCTCAGCACGCCCGCTCCCAAAGCAGGGAGACTTCAAATGTCTGAGTCCGGTGAACTTGGGGGAGCGGATGCCACCCCCAGGCAAGGCAGGGTGGGACATGGGATAAAACGCTATGACTCGCCAGTGGCACTCCTGCCCCTGGTCAACGCTGCTGATCCCTGTCCACAGACCGCACCCCGACGCTAGTGTGTCTGTGTGTCTGACTGCCTGCCTGATTGCCTGCCTAGAGGAGGATGGGAGAGGCTAGCCTATGTGTGTGCCCGTCTGTTTATCTAACGGAGGAGGAGGAGACTTGTATGTCTCTGTATCTTCCTGCCTGCCTATCTATCTATCTATCTATCTATCTATCTATCTATCTATCTATCTACCTACCTACCTACCTACCTACCTAACTACCTATCTATCTAAAGAGGCATACCTATAGGCTAGTGTGCCTTTTTATGTGTCTGTGTATTGGAGGAGTAGGTTAGTGTGTCTATCTACATAACTTCGAATTTGAGGAAGAGGAGGAGGCTACCGTGTGTGTGTGTGTGTCTGTGTGTCTGTGTGTGCGTGCGGGTCTGTGTATCAATGAAGCGGAAAGTAAAGGGGGGTATTCTACTGTATATTTGTATCAGTCTATGTGTGCATCTAATGGAGGGGGAGTAAGCTAGTATGTCTGTCTCTCTGTCACTGTAACAGATATCTATATATGTACGTTTATCTAATCGAGAAGAAGGAGGCTACAGTGTCTATCTCTCTGTCTCTCAGGGGAGGAGAAGACTAGTGTGTCTGTCTGTCTGTGTGTCTGTGAGTCTGTCTGTATTATTATCTAATGGAGAAGAAGAAGGATTCCAAAGTGTCTGGCTATCTGTCTGTCCCTCTACAGGAGAACAAAGAGGCTAGTGTGTTTATCAGTCAATCTCACTATCTATCTAATGGAGGATGAGGAAGAGTCTATTGCGTTTCTCGATCTATTATCTAATGGAGGAGGAGATTAGTGTGTCTCACTACCTAATTAAGTGAGGAGAAGTAGGACGCCAGTGTGTGTATGTGTGTGTCTGTGGGTGTCTGCCTATGTATGTATGTGTCTACCTATAGAATGCATGAGGAAGAGGAGGTTAGGATATATGGCTGTTTCTAAATGGAGGAAGAGGCTAGTGTGTCTGTCTGTCTATTTCTTTGTCTCTCTGTGTGTCTACTGTAGGAAGAATCCCAGTATTCGTGCCACCTGGGGGGATGGCAACTGCCACCCTGAAGCAGCAGGGGGCGCCCCAACTGCAGGCTGAGGGGGACACTGGATGGAAACCCACAGGCTTGCCTGGGCAGCCCATGCCTCCTGCTTCTGCCCTCTTTGTTTCCGCCCCCGCCCCGCCCCCGCCCCGCCCACAGGCCACCCCTGCCCGCCTCCCGGGAGCCGGGAAACGCAAAGATGTGCAGCTCGTGTACCTAGGGTAGCAGAGATCAACCCTAGAACCGGCCAAGGGGGAGCTCTGAGCAATAACAGGGGCTCGGTGGGGCAGCCCCGACTACTCACTGCAGCCCCTGATCGCACCGCGCCTGCCTCCAGGGCGGACGCTGACATGGAAACATGCATACGGTGAACCTGGGGCAGGAGAGGCCGCCCCCAGGCCAGGCGGCTGTGGAGATGGGAGCAAACTGATCGGCTGATCAGAGGCAGTCCGCTCCCCACGACGTCCCTGTCCTCTGAAGTCACCTCACCAGCATCCCAGGACCTGGCTGACCAGGAGAATTAATCCCGGAACCCTGGGTTAGCAGAGGCCGCCCCGAGGGCAGAAGAGGTGGAGTTCGGAGGAAAATGACCAAGCCGCCGAGGCATCCCCGTTTGCTGCTGTGCAGCCTCTGTCTCCGCCTCTGCTGCCGACCTCTTCCCCTGACCTCACCACGCCCGCTCCCAGGAGCAGGGCGACTTTAAAAGTTTGAGTCCCGTGAACTTGGGGGAGCGGATGCCTCCTCCAGGCAAGGCAGCTAGGGACATGGGAGAATATCCTCTAGCTCGACAGTGACACCCTATTCCCCAGTCGCTTCCGTCAAACCCCTTCCCCAGAGCACCCATGTCTAGATTGTGCGTCTGTCTGACTACCAGCCTGACGGCCTAGATGTTTCAGAATGGGAGGGGCTAGTCTACGTGTGTGTCTGTCGTTTTACCTAACGGAGGAGCAGCCGGCGAGTAGGTCTCTCTATTGGCCTGCCTATCTATCTATCAATCAAACTATCTATCTATCTATCTATCTATCTATCTATCTATCTATCTATCTATCTATCAAGTGGAGGCATAGCAGGAGCCAAGTGTGACTTTTTACTTGTGTGTCTGTTGGAGGAGGAGGTTAGTTTGTCTATCTACCTATCTACCTATTGGAAGAGAAGGAGGAGGCTAGTGTGTGTGTGTTTGTGCATGTCTGTCTGTCTATGTTTCTGTCTCCCTCTATAATGGATGAGGAGGAGGAGGTTAGGATAGATGGCTGTGTCTAAATGGAGGAAGACGCTAGTGTGTCTGACTGTCTATTTATTTGTCTCTCTGTCTGTCTAATGGAGGAAGCCTCTCAGTATTCGACTCACCTGGAGGGATGGCAATTGCCACCCTGAAGCAACAGAGGGTGGCCCCATTGCAGTCTGAGGGGGACAATGGATGGGAACCCACAGGCTTGCCAGGGCAGCCCGTGCCTGCCGCTTCTGCTCTTTCTATAGCTGCGCGCGCCAAGCCCCAGCCCGACCCCCGCCGCACCCCACCCCACACCCGCTTCACGGGAGCCGGAAAACACAGAGATGTGCACCTCGAGTACCTAGGGTAGCAGAAACCAACCCTAGGACCGGCCAAGGGGGAGATCTGAGCAAATACAGGGGCTCGGTGGGGCAGACCCGCCTCCTCACTGCAGCCCCTTATCACACCGGGCCCGCCTTCGGGGCGAAGGCTGACATGGAAACATGGATACTGTGAACCCGGGGCAGGAGAGCCCGTTTCCAGGCCAGGCCCTTGTGGAGATGGGAGCAACCTGATCGGCTCACCCGATGTAGTCTGCTCCCCTCAACGTCCCTGTACCCAGAGATCACCGCAGCAGCCTCCCAGGACCTGGCTGACAAGGAGAATTAAATCCCGCACACCTGGGGTAGCAGAGGACACCCCGAGGCCAGGAGAGGGGGAGGTGGTAGGAAAATGATCGACTCGCCGAGGCATCCCCCTTAGCTGCTCTGCCGCCTCCATATCTGCCGCTGAACTCCTCCCCTGACCTCAGCACGCCCGCTCCCAAAGCAGGGAGACTTCAAATGTCTGAGTCCGGTGAACTTGGGGGAGCGGATGCCACCCCCAGGCAAGGCAGGGTGGGACATGGGATAAAACGCTATGACTCGCCAGTGGCACTCCTGCCCCTGGTCAACGCTGCTGATCCCTGTCCACAGACCGCACCCCGACGCTAGTGTGTCTGTGTGTCTGACTGCCTGCCTGATTGCCTGCCTAGAGGAGGATGGGAGAGGCTAGCCTATGTGTGTGCCCGTCTGTTTATCTAACGGAGGAGGAGGAGACTTGTATGTCTCTGTATCTTCCTGCCTGCCTATCTATCTATCTATCTATCTATCTATCTATCTATCTATCTACCTACCTACCTACCTACCTACCTAACTACCTATCTATCTAAAGAGGCATACCTATAGGCTAGTGTGCCTTTTTATGTGTCTGTGTATTGGAGGAGTAGGTTAGTGTGTCTATCTACATAACTTCGAATTTGAGGAAGAGGAGGAGGCTACCGTGTGTGTGTGTGTGTCTGTGTGTCTGTGTGTGCGTGCGGGTCTGTGTATCAATGAAGCGGAAAGTAAAGGGGGGTATTCTACTGTATATTTGTATCAGTCTATGTGTGCATCTAATGGAGGGGGAGTAAGCTAGTATGTCTGTCTCTCTGTCACTGTAACAGATATCTATATATGTACGTTTATCTAATCGAGAAGAAGGAGGCTACAGTGTCTATCTCTCTGTCTCTCAGGGGAGGAGAAGACTAGTGTGTCTGTCTGTCTGTGTGTCTGTGAGTCTGTCTGTATTATTATCTAATGGAGAAGAAGAAGGATTCCAAAGTGTCTGGCTATCTGTCTGTCCCTCTACAGGAGAACAAAGAGGCTAGTGTGTTTATCAGTCAATCTCACTATCTATCTAATGGAGGATGAGGAAGAGTCTATTGCGTTTCTCGATCTATTATCTAATGGAGGAGGAGATTAGTGTGTCTCACTACCTAATTAAGTGAGGAGAAGTAGGACGCCAGTGTGTGTATGTGTGTGTCTGTGGGTGTCTGCCTATGTATGTATGTGTCTACCTATAGAATGCATGAGGAAGAGGAGGTTAGGATATATGGCTGTTTCTAAATGGAGGAAGAGGCTAGTGTGTCTGTCTGTCTATTTCTTTGTCTCTCTGTGTGTCTACTGTAGGAAGAATCCCAGTATTCGTGCCACCTGGGGGGATGGCAACTGCCACCCTGAAGCAGCAGGGGGCGCCCCAACTGCAGGCTGAGGGGGACACTGGATGGAAACCCACAGGCTTGCCTGGGCAGCCCATGCCTCCTGCTTCTGCCCTCTTTGTTTCCGCCCCCGCCCCGCCCCCGCCCCGCCCACAGGCCACCCCTGCCCGCCTCCCGGGAGCCGGGAAACGCAAAGATGTGCAGCTCGTGTACCTAGGGTAGCAGAGATCAACCCTAGAACCAGCCAAGGGGGAGCTCTGAGCAATAACAGGGGCTCGGTGGGGCAGCCCCGACTACTCACTGCAGCCCCTGATCGCACCGCGCCTGCCTCCAGGGCGGACGCTGACATGGAAACATGCATACGGTGAACCTGGGGCAGGAGAGGCCGCCCCCAGGCCAGGCGGCTGTGGAGATGGGAGCAAACTGATCGGCTGATCAGAGGCAGTCCGCTCCCCACGACGTCCCTGTCCTCTGAAGTCACCTCACCAGCATCCCAGGACCTGGCTGACCAGGAGAATTAATCCCGGAACCCTGGGTTAGCAGAGGCCGCCCCGAGGGCAGAAGAGGTGGAGTTCGGAGGAAAATGACCAAGCCGCCGAGGCATCCCCGTTTGCTGCTGTGCAGCCTCTGTCTCCGCCTCTGCTGCCGACCTCTTCCCCTGACCTCACCACGCCCGCTCCCAGGAGCAGGGCGACTTTAAAAGTTTGAGTCCCGTGAACTTGGGGGAGCGGATGCCTCCTCCAGGCAAGGCAGCTAGGGACATGGGAGAATATCCTCTAGCTCGACAGTGGCACCCTATTCCCCAGTCGCTTCCGTCAAACCCCTTCCCCAGAGCACCCATGTCTAGATTGTGCGTCTGTCTGACTACCAGCCTGACGGCCTAGATGTTTCAGAATGGGAGGGGCTAGTCTACGTGTGTGTCTGTCGTTTTACCTAACGGAGGAGCAGCCGGCGAGTAGGTCTCTCTATTGGCCTGCCTATCTATCTATCAATCAAACTATCTATCTATCTATCTATCTATCTATCTATCTATCTATCTATCTATCTATCTATCAAGTGGAGGCATAGCAGGAGCCAAGTGTGACTTTTTACTTGTGTGTCTGTTGGAGGAGGAGGTTAGTTTGTCTATCTACCTATCTACCTATTGGAAGAGAAGGAGGAGGCTAGTGTGTGTGTGTTTGTGCATGTCTGTCTGTCTATGTTTCTGTCTCCCTCTATAATGGATGAGGAGGAGGAGGTTAGGATAGATGGCTGTGTCTAAATGGAGGAAGACGCTAGTGTGTCTGACTGTCTATTTATTTGTCTCTCTGTCTGTCTAATGGAGGAAGCCTCTCAGTATTCGACTCACCTGGAGGGATGGCAATTGCCACCCTGAAGCAACAGAGGGTGGCCCCATTGCAGTCTGAGGGGGACAATGGATGGGAACCCACAGGCTTGCCAGGGCAGCCCGTGCCTGCCGCTTCTGCTCTTTCTATAGCTGCGCGCGCCAAGCCCCAGCCCGACCCCCGCCGCACCCCACCCCACACCCGCTTCACGGGAGCCGGAAAACACAGAGATGTGCACCTCGAGTACCTAGGGTAGCAGAAACCAACCCTAGGACCGGCCAAGGGGGAGATCTGAGCAAATACAGGGGCTCGGTGGGGCAGACCCGCCTCCTCACTGCAGCCCCTTATCACACCGGGCCCGCCTTCGGGGCGAAGGCTGACATGGAAACATGGATACTGTGAACCCGGGGCAGGAGAGCCCGTTTCCAGGCCAGGCCCTTGTGGAGATGGGAGCAACCTGATCGGCTCACCCGATGTAGTCTGCTCCCCTCAACGTCCCTGTACCCAGAGATCACCGCAGCAGCCTCCCAGGACCTGGCTGACAAGGAGAATTAAATCCCGCACACCTGGGGTAGCAGAGGACACCCCGAGGCCAGGAGAGGGGGAGGTGGTAGGAAAATGATCGACTCGCCGAGGCATCCCCCTTAGCTGCTCTGCCGCCTCCATATCTGCCGCTGAACTCCTCCCCTGACCTCAGCACGCCCGCTCCCAAAGCAGGGAGACTTCAAATGTCTGAGTCCGGTGAACTTGGGGGAGCGGATGCCACCCCCAGGCAAGGCAGGGTGGGACATGGGATAAAACGCTATGACTCGCCAGTGGCACTCCTGCCCCTGGTCAACGCTGCTGATCCCTGTCCACAGACCGCACCCCGACGCTAGTGTGTCTGTCTGTCTGACTGCCTGCCTGATTGCCTGCCTAGAGGAGGATGGGAGAGGCTAGCCTATGTGTGTGCCCGTCTGTTTATCTAACGGAGGAGGAGGAGACTTGTATGTCTCTGTATCTTCCTGCCTGCCTATCTATCTATCTATCTATCTATCTATCTATCTATCTATCTACCTACCTACCTACCTACCTACCTAACTACCTATCTATCTAAAGAGGCATACCTATAGGCTAGTGTGCCTTTTTATGTGTCTGTGTATTGGAGGAGTAGGTTAGTGTGTCTATCTACATAACTTCGAATTTGAGGAAGAGGAGGAGGCTACCGTGTGTGTGTGTGTGTCTGTGTGTCTGTGTGTGCGTGCGGGTCTGTGTATCAATGAAGCGGAAAGTAAAGGGGGGTATTCTACTGTATATTTGTATCAGTCTATGTGTGCATCTAATGGAGGGGGAGTAAGCTAGTATGTCTGTCTCTCTGTCACTGTAACAGATATCTATATATGTACGTTTATCTAATCGAGAAGAAGGAGGCTACAGTGTCTATCTCTCTGTCTCTCAGGGGAGGAGAAGACTAGTGTGTCTGTCTGTCTGTGTGTCTGTGAGTCTGTCTGTATTATTATCTAATGGAGAAGAAGAAGGATTCCAAAGTGTCTGGCTATCTGTCTGTCCCTCTACAGGAGAACAAAGAGGCTAGTGTGTTTATCAGTCAATCTCACTATCTATCTAATGGAGGATGAGGAAGAGTCTATTGCGTTTCTCGATCTATTATCTAATGGAGGAGGAGATTAGTGTGTCTCACTACCTAATTAAGTGAGGAGAAGTAGGACGCCAGTGTGTGTATGTGTGTGTCTGTGGGTGTCTGCCTATGTATGTATGTGTCTACCTATAGAATGCATGAGGAAGAGGAGGTTAGGATATATGGCTGTTTCTAAATGGAGGAAGAGGCTAGTGTGTCTGTCTGTCTATTTCTTTGTCTCTCTGTGTGTCTACTGTAGGAAGAATCCCAGTATTCGTGCCACCTGGGGGGATGGCAACTGCCACCCTGAAGCAGCAGGGGGCGCCCCAACTGCAGGCTGAGGGGGACACTGGATGGAAACCCACAGGCTTGCCTGGGCAGCCCATGCCTCCTGCTTCTGCCCTCTTTGTTTCCGCCCCCGCCCCGCCCCCGCCCCGCCCACAGGCCACCCCTGCCCGCCTCCCGGGAGCCGGGAAACGCAAAGATGTGCAGCTCGTGTACCTAGGGTAGCAGAGATCAACCCTAGAACCGGCCAAGGGGGAGCTCTGAGCAATAACAGGGGCTCGGTGGGGCAGCCCCGACTACTCACTGCAGCCCCTGATCGCACCGCGCCTGCCTCCAGGGCGGACGCTGACATGGAAACATGCATACGGTGAACCTGGGGCAGGAGAGGCCGCCCCCAGGCCAGGCGGCTGTGGAGATGGGAGCAAACTGATCGGCTGATCAGAGGCAGTCCGCTCCCCACGACGTCCCTGTCCTCTGAAGTCACCTCACCAGCATCCCAGGACCTGGCTGACCAGGAGAATTAATCCCGGAACCCTGGGTTAGCAGAGGCCGCCCCCCCGAGGGCAGAAGAGGTGGAGTTCGGAGGAAAATGACCAAGCCGCCGAGGCATCCCCGTTTGCTGCTGTGCAGCCTCTGTCTCCGCCTCTGCTGCCGACCTCTTCCCCTGACCTCACCACGCCCGCTCCCAGGAGCAGGGCGACTTTAAAAGTTTGAGTCCCGTGAACTTGGGGGAGCGGATGCCTCCTCCAGGCAAGGCAGCTAGGGACATGGGAGAATATCCTCTAGCTCGACAGTGGCACCCTATTCCCCAGTCGCTTCCGTCAAACCCCTTCCCCAGAGCACCCATGTCTAGATTGTGCGTCTGTCTGACTACCAGCCTGACGGCCTAGATGTTTCAGAATGGGAGGGGCTAGTCTACGTGTGTGTCTGTCGTTTTACCTAACGGAGGAGCAGCCGGCGAGTAGGTCTCTCTATTGGCCTGCCTATCTATCTATCAATCAAACTATCTATCTATCTATCTATCTATCTATCTATCTATCTATCTATCTATCTATCTATCTATCAAGTGGAGGCATAGCAGGAGCCAAGTGTGACTTTTTACTTGTGTGTCTGTTGGAGGAGGAGGTTAGTTTGTCTATCTACCTATCTACCTATTGGAAGAGAAGGAGGAGGCTAGTGTGTGTGTGTTTGTGCATGTCTGTCTGTCTATGTTTCTGTCTCCCTCTATAATGGATGAGGAGGAGGAGGTTAGGATAGATGGCTGTGTCTAAATGGAGGAAGACGCTAGTGTGTCTGACTGTCTATTTATTTGTCTCTCTGTCTGTCTAATGGAGGAAGCCTCTCAGTATTCGACTCACCTGGAGGGATGGCAATTGCCACCCTGAAGCAACAGAGGGTGGCCCCATTGCAGTCTGAGGGGGACAATGGATGGGAACCCACAGGCTTGCCAGGGCAGCCCGTGCCTGCCGCTTCTGCTCTTTCTATAGCTGCGCGCGCCAAGCCCCAGCCCGACCCCCGCCGCACCCCACCCCACACCCGCTTCACGGGAGCCGGAAAACACAGAGATGTGCACCTCGAGTACCTAGGGTAGCAGAAACCAACCCTAGGACCGGCCAAGGGGGAGATCTGAGCAAATACAGGGGCTCGGTGGGGCAGACCCGCCTCCTCACTGCAGCCCCTTATCACACCGGGCCCGCCTTCGGGGCGAAGGCTGACATGGAAACATGGATACTGTGAACCCGGGGCAGGAGAGCCCGTTTCCAGGCCAGGCCCTTGTGGAGATGGGAGCAACCTGATCGGCTCACCCGATGTAGTCTGCTCCCCTCAACGTCCCTGTACCCAGAGATCACCGCAGCAGCCTCCCAGGACCTGGCTGACAAGGAGAATTAAATCCCGCACACCTGGGGTAGCAGAGGACACCCCGAGGCCAGGAGAGGGGGAGGTGGTAGGAAAATGATCGACTCGCCGAGGCATCCCCCTTAGCTGCTCTGCCGCCTCCATATCTGCCGCTGAACTCCTCCCCTGACCTCAGCACGCCCGCTCCCAAAGCAGGGAGACTTCAAATGTCTGAGTCCGGTGAACTTGGGGGAGCGGATGCCACCCCCAGGCAAGGCAGGGTGGGACATGGGATAAAACGCTATGACTCGCCAGTGGCACTCCTGCCCCTGGTCAACGCTGCTGATCCCTGTCCACAGACCGCACCCCGACGCTAGTGTGTCTGTGTGTCTGACTGCCTGCCTGATTGCCTGCCTAGAGGAGGATGGGAGAGGCTAGCCTATGTGTGTGCCCGTCTGTTTATCTAACGGAGGAGGAGGAGACTTGTATGTCTCTGTATCTTCCTGCCTGCCTATCTATCTATCTATCTATCTATCTATCTATCTATCTATCTACCTACCTACCTACCTACCTACCTAACTACCTATCTATCTAAAGAGGCATACCTATAGGCTAGTGTGCCTTTTTATGTGTCTGTGTATTGGAGGAGTAGGTTAGTGTGTCTATCTACATAACTTCGAATTTGAGGAAGAGGAGGAGGCTACCGTGTGTGTGTGTGTGTCTGTGTGTCTGTGTGTGCGTGCGGGTCTGTGTATCAATGAAGCGGAAAGTAAAGGGGGGTATTCTACTGTATATTTGTATCAGTCTATGTGTGCATCTAATGGAGGGGGAGTAAGCTAGTATGTCTGTCTCTCTGTCACTGTAACAGATATCTATATATGTACGTTTATCTAATCGAGAAGAAGGAGGCTACAGTGTCTATCTCTCTGTCTCTCAGGGGAGGAGAAGACTAGTGTGTCTGTCTGTCTGTGTGTCTGTGAGTCTGTCTGTATTATTATCTAATGGAGAAGAAGAAGGATTCCAAAGTGTCTGGCTATCTGTCTGTCCCTCTACAGGAGAACAAAGAGGCTAGTGTGTTTATCAGTCAATCTCACTATCTATCTAATGGAGGATGAGGAAGAGTCTATTGCGTTTCTCGATCTATTATCTAATGGAGGAGGAGATTAGTGTGTCTCACTACCTAATTAAGTGAGGAGAAGTAGGACGCCAGTGTGTGTATGTGTGTGTCTGTGGGTGTCTGCCTATGTATGTATGTGTCTACCTATAGAATGCATGAGGAAGAGGAGGTTAGGATATATGGCTGTTTCTAAATGGAGGAAGAGGCTAGTGTGTCTGTCTGTCTATTTCTTTGTCTCTCTGTGTGTCTACTGTAGGAAGAATCCCAGTATTCGTGCCACCTGGGGGGATGGCAACTGCCACCCTGAAGCAGCAGGGGGCGCCCCAACTGCAGGCTGAGGGGGACACTGGATGGAAACCCACAGGCTTGCCTGGGCAGCCCATGCCTCCTGCTTCTGCCCTCTTTGTTTCCGCCCCCGCCCCGCCCCCGCCCCGCCCACAGGCCACCCCTGCCCGCCTCCCGGGAGCCGGGAAACGCAAAGATGTGCAGCTCGTGTACCTAGGGTAGCAGAGATCAACCCTAGAACCGGCCAAGGGGGAGCTCTGAGCAATAACAGGGGCTCGGTGGGGCAGCCCCGACTACTCACTGCAGCCCCTGATCGCACCGCGCCTGCCTCCAGGGCGGACGCTGACATGGAAACATGCATACGGTGAACCTGGGGCAGGAGAGGCCGCCCCCAGGCCAGGCGGCTGTGGAGATGGGAGCAAACTGATCGGCTGATCAGAGGCAGTCCGCTCCCCACGACGTCCCTGTCCTCTGAAGTCACCTCACCAGCATCCCAGGACCTGGCTGACCAGGAGAATTAATCCCGGAACCCTGGGTTAGCAGAGGCCGCCCCCCCGAGGGCAGAAGAGGTGGAGTTCGGAGGAAAATGACCAAGCCGCCGAGGCATCCCCGTTTGCTGCTGTGCAGCCTCTGTCTCCGCCTCTGCTGCCGACCTCTTCCCCTGACCTCACCACGCCCGCTCCCAGGAGCAGGGCGACTTTAAAAGTTTGAGTCCCGTGAACTTGGGGGAGCGGATGCCTCCTCCAGGCAAGGCAGCTAGGGACATGGGAGAATATCCTCTAGCTCGACAGTGACACCCTATTCCCCAGTCGCTTCCGTCAAACCCCTTCCCCAGAGCACCCATGTCTAGATTGTGCGTCTGTCTGACTACCAGCCTGACGGCCTAGATGTTTCAGAATGGGAGGGGCTAGTCTACGTGTGTGTCTGTCGTTTTACCTAACGGAGGAGCAGCCGGCGAGTAGGTCTCTCTATTGGCCTGCCTATCTATCTATCAATCAAACTATCTATCTATCTATCTATCTATCTATCTATCTATCTATCTATCTATCTATCTATCAAGTGGAGGCATAGCAGGAGCCAAGTGTGACTTTTTACTTGTGTGTCTGTTGGAGGAGGAGGTTAGTTTGTCTATCTACCTATCTACCTATTGGAAGAGAAGGAGGAGGCTAGTGTGTGTGTGTTTGTGCATGTCTGTCTGTCTATGTTTCTGTCTCCCTCTATAATGGATGAGGAGGAGGAGGTTAGGATAGATGGCTGTGTCTAAATGGAGGAAGACGCTAGTGTGTCTGACTGTCTATTTATTTGTCTCTCTGTCTGTCTAATGGAGGAAGCCTCTCAGTATTCGACTCACCTGGAGGGATGGCAATTGCCACCCTGAAGCAACAGAGGGTGGCCCCATTGCAGTCTGAGGGGGACAATGGATGGGAACCCACAGGCTTGCCAGGGCAGCCCGTGCCTGCCGCTTCTGCTCTTTCTATAGCTGCGCGCGCCAAGCCCCAGCCCGACCCCCGCCGCACCCCACCCCACACCCGCTTCACGGGAGCCGGAAAACACAGAGATGTGCACCTCGAGTACCTAGGGTAGCAGAAACCAACCCTAGGACCGGCCAAGGGGGAGATCTGAGCAAATACAGGGGCTCGGTGGGGCAGACCCGCCTCCTCACTGCAGCCCCTTATCACACCGGGCCCGCCTTCGGGGCGAAGGCTGACATGGAAACATGGATACTGTGAACCCAGGGCAGGAGAGCCCGTTTCCAGGCCAGGCCCTTGTGGAGATGGGAGCAACCTGATCGGCTCACCCGATGTAGTCTGCTCCCCTCAACGTCCCTGTACCCAGAGATCACCGCAGCAGCCTCCCAGGACCTGGCTGACAAGGAGAATTAAATCCCGCACACCTGGGGTAGCAGAGGACACCCCGAGGCCAGGAGAGGGGGAGGTGGTAGGAAAATGATCGACTCGCCGAGGCATCCCCCTTAGCTGCTCTGCCGCCTCCATATCTGCCGCTGAACTCCTCCCCTGACCTCAGCACGCCCGCTCCCAAAGCAGGGAGACTTCAAATGTCTGAGTCCGGTGAACTTGGGGGAGCGGATGCCACCCCCAGGCAAGGCAGGGTGGGACATGGGATAAAACGCTATGACTCGCCAGTGGCACTCCTGCCCCTGGTCAACGCTGCTGATCCCTGTCCACAGACCGCACCCCGACGCTAGTGTGTCTGTCTGTCTGACTGCCTGCCTGATTGCCTGCCTAGAGGAGGATGGGAGAGGCTAGCCTATGTGTGTGCCCATCTGTTTATCTAACGGAGGAGGAGGAGACTTGTATGTCTCTGTATCTTCCTGCCTGCCTATCTATCTATCTATCTATCTATCTATCTATCTATCTATCTATCTATCTACCTACCTACCTACCTACCTACCTAACTACCTATCTATCTAAAGGAGGCATACCTATAGGCTAGTGTGCCTTTTTATGTGTCTGTGTATTGGAGGAGTAGGTTAGTGTGTCTATCTACATAACTTCGAATTTGAGGAAGAGGAGGAGGCTACCGTGTGTGTGTGTGTGTCTGTGTGTCTGTGTGTGCGTGCGGGTCTGTGTATCAATGAAGCGGAAAGTAAAGGGGGGTATTCTACTGTATATTTGTATCAGTCTATGTGTGCATCTAATGGAGGGGGAGTAAGCTAGTATGTCTGTCTCTCTGTCACTGTAACAGATATCTATATATGTACGTTTATCTAATCGAGAAGAAGGAGGCTACAGTGTCTATCTCTCTGTCTCTCAGGGGAGGAGAAGACTAGTGTGTCTGTCTGTCTGTGTGTCTGTGAGTCTGTCTGTATTATTATCTAATGGAGAAGAAGAAGGATTCCAAAGTGTCTGGCTATCTGTCTGTCCCTCTACAGGAGAACAAAGAGGCTAGTGTGTTTATCAGTCAATCTCACTATCTATCTAATGGAGGATGAGGAAGAGTCTATTGCGTTTCTCGATCTATTATCTAATGGAGGAGGAGATTAGTGTGTCTCACTACCTAATTAAGTGAGGAGAAGTAGGACGCCAGTGTGTGTATGTGTGTGTCTGTGGGTGTCTGCCTATGTATGTATGTGTCTACCTATAGAATGCATGAGGAAGAGGAGCTTAGGATATATGGCTGTTTCTAAATGGAGGAAGAGGCTAGTGTGTCTGTCTGTCTATTTCTTTGTCTCTCTGTGTGTCTACTGTAGGAAGAATCCCAGTATTCGTGCCACCTGGGGGGATGGCAACTGCCACCCTGAAGCAGCAGGGGGCGCCCCAACTGCAGGCTGAGGGGGACACTGGATGGAAACCCACAGGCTTGCCTGGGCAGCCCATGCCTCCTGCTTCTGCCCTCTTTGTTTCCGCCCCCGCCCCGCCCACAGGCCACCCCTGCCCGCCTCCCGGGAGCCGGGAAACGCAAAGATGTGCAGCTCGTGTACCTAGGGTAGCAGAGATCAACCCTAGAACCGGCCAAGGGGGAGCTCTGAGCAATAACAGGGGCTCGGTGGGGCAGCCCCGACTACTCACTGCAGCCCCTGATCGCACCGCGCCTGCCTCCAGGGCGGACGCTGACATGGAAACATGCATACGGTGAACCTGGGGCAGGAGAGGCCGCCCCCAGGCCAGGCGGCTGTGGAGATGGGAGCAAACTGATCGGCTGATCAGAGGCAGTCCGCTCCCCACGACGTCCCTGTCCTCTGAAGTCACCTCACCAGCATCCCAGGACCTGGCTGACCAGGAGAATTAATCCCGGAACCCTGGGTTAGCAGAGGCCGCCCCCCCGAGGGCAGAAGAGGTGGAGTTCGGAGGAAAATGACCAAGCCGCCGAGGCATCCCCGTTTGCTGCTGTGCAGCCTCTGTCTCCGCCTCTGCTGCCGACCTCTTCCCCTGACCTCACCACGCCCGCTCCCAGGAGCAGGGCGACTTTAAAAGTTTGAGTCCCGTGAACTTGGGGGAGCGGATGCCTCCTCCAGGCAAGGCAGCTACGGACATGGGAGAATATCCTCTAGCTCGACAGTGGCACCCTATTCCCCAGTCGCTTCCGTCAAACCCCTTCCCCAGAACACCCATGTCTAGATTGTGTGTCTGTCTGACTACCAGCCTGACGGCCTAGATGTTTCAGAATGGGAGGGGCTAGTCTACGTGTGTGTCTGTCGTTTTACCTAACGGAGGAGCAGCCGGCGAGTAGGTCTCTCTATTGGCCTGCCTATCTATCTATCAATCAAACTATCTATCTATCTATCTATCTATCTATCTATCTATCTATCTATCTATCTATCTATCTATCAAGTGGAGGCATAGCAGGAGCCAAGTGTGACTTTTTACTTGTGTGTCTGTTGGAGGAGGAGGTTAGTTTGTCTATCTACCTATCTACCTATTGGAAGAGAAGGAGGAGGCTAGTGTGTGTGTGTTTGTGCATGTCTGTCTGTCTATGTTTCTGTCTCCCTCTATAATGGATGAGGAGGAGGAGGTTAGGATAGATGGCTGTGTCTAAATGGAGGAAGACGCTAGTGTGTCTGACTGTCTATTTATTTGTCTCTCTGTCTGTCTAATGGAGGAAGCCTCTCAGTATTCGACTCACCTGGAGGGATGGCAATTGCCACCCTGAAGCAACAGAGGGTGGCCCCATTGCAGTCTGAGGGGGACAATGGATGGGAACCCACAGGCTTGCCAGGGCAGCCCGTGCCTGCCGCTTCTGCTCTTTCTATAGCTGCGCGCGCCAAGCCCCAGCCCGACCCCCGCCGCACCCCACCCCACACCCGCTTCACGGGAGCCGGAAAACACAGAGATGTGCACCTCGAGTACCTAGGGTAGCAGAAACCAACCCTAGGACCGGCCAAGGGGGAGATCTGAGCAAATACAGGGGCTCGGTGGGGCAGACCCGCCTCCTCACTGCAGCCCCTTATCACACCGGGCCCGCCTTCGGGGCGAAGGCTGACATGGAAACATGGATACTGTGAACCCGGGGCAGGAGAGCCCGTTTCCAGGCCAGGCCCTTGTGGAGATGGGAGCAACCTGATCGGCTCACCCGATGTAGTCTGCTCCCCTCAACGTCCCTGTACCCAGAGATCACCGCAGCAGCCTCCCAGGACCTGGCTGACAAGGAGAATTAAATCCCGCACACCTGGGGTAGCAGAGGACACCCCGAGGCCAGGAGAGGGGGAGGTGGTAGGAAAATGATCGACTCGCCGAGGCATCCCCCTTAGCTGCTCTGCCGCCTCCATATCTGCCGCTGAACTCCTCCCCTGACCTCAGCACGCCCGCTCCCAAAGCAGGGAGACTTCAAATGTCTGAGTCCGGTGAACTTGGGGGAGCGGATGCCACCCCCAGGCAAGGCAGGGTGGGACATGGGATAAAACGCTATGACTCGCCAGTGGCACTCCTGCCCCTGGTCAACGCTGCTGATCCCTGTCCACAGACCGCACCCCGACGCTAGTGTGTCTGTCTGTCTGACTGCCTGCCTGATTGCCTGCCTAGAGGAGGATGGGAGAGGCTAGCCTATGTGTGTGCCCATCTGTTTATCTAACGGAGGAGGAGGAGACTTGTATGTCTCTGTATCTTCCTGCCTGCCTATCTATCTATCTATCTATCTATCTATCTATCTATCTACCTACCTACCTACCTAACTACCTATCTATCTAAAGGAGGCATACCTATAGGCTAGTGTGCCTTTTTATGTGTCTGTGTATTGGAGGAGTAGGTTAGTGTGTCTATCTACATAACTTCGAATTTGAGGAAGAGGAGGAGGCTACCGTGTGTGTGTGTGTGTCTGTGTGTCTGTGTGTGCGTGCGGGTCTGTGTATCAATGAAGCGGAAAGTAAAGGGGGGTATTCTACTGTATATTTGTATCAGTCTATGTGTGCATCTAATGGAGGGGGAGTAAGCTAGTATGTCTGTCTCTCTGTCACTGTAACAGATATCTATATATGTACGTTTATCTAATCGAGAAGAAGGAGGCTACAGTGTCTATCTCTCTGTCTCTCAGGGGAGGAGAAGACTAGTGTGTCTGTCTGTCTGTGTGTCTGTGAGTCTGTCTGTATTATTATCTAATGGAGAAGAAGAAGGATTCCAAAGTGTCTGGCTATCTGTCTGTCCCTCTACAGGAGAACAAAGAGGCTAGTGTGTTTATCAGTCAATCTCACTATCTATCTAATGGAGGATGAGGAAGAGTCTATTGCGTTTCTCGATCTATTATCTAATGGAGGAGGAGATTAGTGTGTCTCACTACCTAATTAAGTGAGGAGAAGTAGGACGCCAGTGTGTGTATGTGTGTGTCTGTGGGTGTCTGCCTATGTATGTATGTGTCTACCTATAGAATGCATGAGGAAGAGGAGCTTAGGATATATGGCTGTTTCTAAATGGAGGAAGAGGCTAGTGTGTCTGTCTGTCTATTTCTTTGTCTCTCTGTGTGTCTACTGTAGGAAGAATCCCAGTATTCGTGCCACCTGGGGGGATGGCAACTGCCACCCTGAAGCAGCAGGGGGCGCCCCAACTGCAGGCTGAGGGGGACACTGGATGGAAACCCACAGGCTTGCCTGGGCAGCCCATGCCTCCTGCTTCTGCCCTCTTTGTTTCCGCCCCCGCCCCGCCCCCGCCCCGCCCACAGGCCACCCCTGCCCGCCTCCCGGGAGCCGGGAAACGCAAAGATGTGCAGCTCGTGTACCTAGGGTAGCAGAGATCAACCCTAGAACCGGCCAAGGGGGAGCTCTGAGCAATAACAGGGGCTCGGTGGGGCAGCCCCGACTACTCACTGCAGCCCCTGATCGCACCGCGCCTGCCTCCAGGGCGGACGCTGACATGGAAACATGCATACGGTGAACCTGGGGCAGGAGAGGCCGCCCCCAGGCCAGGCGGCTGTGGAGATGGGAGCAAACTGATCGGCTGATCAGAGGCAGTCCGCTCCCCACGACGTCCCTGTCCTCTGAAGTCACCTCACCAGCATCCCAGGACCTGGCTGACCAGGAGAATTAATCCCGGAACCCTGGGTTAGCAGAGGCCGCCCCCCCGAGGGCAGAAGAGGTGGAGTTCGGAGGAAAATGACCAAGCCGCCGAGGCATCCCCGTTTGCTGCTGTGCAGCCTCTGTCTCCGCCTCTGCTGCCGACCTCTTCCCCTGACCTCACCACGCCCGCTCCCAGGAGCAGGGCGACTTTAAAAGTTTGAGTCCCGTGAACTTGGGGGAGCGGATGCCTCCTCCAGGCAAGGCAGCTAGGGACATGGGAGAATATCCTCTAGCTCGACAGTGACACCCTATTCCCCAGTCGCTTCCGTCAAACCCCTTCCCCAGAGCACCCATGTCTAGATTGTGCGTCTGTCTGACTACCAGCCTGACGGCCTAGATGTTTCAGAATGGGAGGGGCTAGTCTACGTGTGTGTCTGTCGTTTTACCTAACGGAGGAGCAGCCGGCGAGTAGGTCTCTCTATTGGCCTGCCTATCTATCTATCAATCAAACTATCTATCTATCTATCTATCTATCTATCTATCTATCTATCTATCTATCTATCTATCTATCTATCAAGTGGAGGCATAGCAGGAGCCAAGTGTGACTTTTTACTTGTGTGTCTGTTGGAGGAGGAGGTTAGTTTGTCTATCTACCTATCTACCTATTGGAAGAGAAGGAGGAGGCTAGTGTGTGTGTGTTTGTGCATGTCTGTCTGTCTATGTTTCTGTCTCCCTCTATAATGGATGAGGAGGAGGAGGTTAGGATAGATGGCTGTGTCTAAATGGAGGAAGACGCTAGTGTGTCTGACTGTCTATTTATTTGTCTCTCTGTCTGTCTAATGGAGGAAGCCTCTCAGTATTCGACTCACCTGGAGGGATGGCAATTGCCACCCTGAAGCAACAGAGGGTGGCCCCATTGCAGTCTGAGGGGGACAATGGATGGGAACCCACAGGCTTGCCAGGGCAGCCCGTGCCTGCCGCTTCTGCTCTTTCTATAGCTGCGCGCGCCAAGCCCCAGCCCGACCCCCGCCGCACCCCACCCCACACCCGCTTCACGGGAGCCGGAAAACACAGAGATGTGCACCTCGAGTACCTAGGGTAGCAGAAACCAACCCTAGGACCGGCCAAGGGGGAGATCTGAGCAAATACAGGGGCTCGGTGGGGCAGACCCGCCTCCTCACTGCAGCCCCTTATCACACCGGGCCCGCCTTCGGGGCGAAGGCTGACATGGAAACATGGATACTGTGAACCCAGGGCAGGAGAGCCCGTTTCCAGGCCAGGCCCTTGTGGAGATGGGAGCAACCTGATCGGCTCACCCGATGTAGTCTGCTCCCCTCAACGTCCCTGTACCCAGAGATCACCGCAGCAGCCTCCCAGGACCTGGCTGACAAGGAGAATTAAATCCCGCACACCTGGGGTAGCAGAGGACACCCCGAGGCCAGGAGAGGGGGAGGTGGTAGGAAAATGATCGACTCGCCGAGGCATCCCCCTTAGCTGCTCTGCCGCCTCCATATCTGCCGCTGAACTCCTCCCCTGACCTCAGCACGCCCGCTCCCAAAGCAGGGAGACTTCAAATGTCTGAGTCCGGTGAACTTGGGGGAGCGGATGCCACCCCCAGGCAAGGCAGGGTGGGACATGGGATAAAACGCTATGACTCGCCAGTGGCACTCCTGCCCCTGGTCAACGCTGCTGATCCCTGTCCACAGACCGCACCCCGACGCTAGTGTGTCTGTCTGTCTGACTGCCTGCCTGATTGCCTGCCTAGAGGAGGATGGGAGAGGCTAGCCTATGTGTGTGCCCATCTGTTTATCTAACGGAGGAGGAGGAGACTTGTATGTCTCTGTATCTTCCTGCCTGCCTATCTATCTATCTATCTATCTATCTATCTATCTATCTATCTATCTACCTACCTACCTACCTACCTACCTAACTACCTATCTATCTAAAGGAGGCATACCTATAGGCTAGTGTGCCTTTTTATGTGTCTGTGTATTGGAGGAGTAGGTTAGTGTGTCTATCTACATAACTTCGAATTTGAGGAAGAGGAGGAGGCTACCGTGTGTGTGTGTGTGTCTGTGTGTCTGTGTGTGCGTGCGGGTCTGTGTATCAATGAAGCGGAAAGTAAAGGGGGGTATTCTACTGTATATTTGTATCAGTCTATGTGTGCATCTAATGGAGGGGGAGTAAGCTAGTATGTCTGTCTCTCTGTCACTGTAACAGATATCTATATATGTACGTTTATCTAATCGAGAAGAAGGAGGCTACAGTGTCTATCTCTCTGTCTCTCAGGGGAGGAGAAGACTAGTGTGTCTGTCTGTCTGTGTGTCTGTGAGTCTGTCTGTATTATTATCTAATGGAGAAGAAGAAGGATTCCAAAGTGTCTGGCTATCTGTCTGTCCCTCTACAGGAGAACAAAGAGGCTAGTGTGTTTATCAGTCAATCTCACTATCTATCTAATGGAGGATGAGGAAGAGTCTATTGCGTTTCTCGATCTATTATCTAATGGAGGAGGAGATTAGTGTGTCTCACTACCTAATTAAGTGAGGAGAAGTAGGACGCCAGTGTGTGTATGTGTGTGTCTGTGGGTGTCTGCCTATGTATGTATGTGTCTACCTATAGAATGCATGAGGAAGAGGAGCTTAGGATATATGGCTGTTTCTAAATGGAGGAAGAGGCTAGTGTGTCTGTCTGTCTATTTCTTTGTCTCTCTGTGTGTCTACTGTAGGAAGAATCCCAGTATTCGTGCCACCTGGGGGGATGGCAACTGCCACCCTGAAGCAGCAGGGGGCGCCCCAACTGCAGGCTGAGGGGGACACTGGATGGAAACCCACAGGCTTGCCTGGGCAGCCCATGCCTCCTGCTTCTGCCCTCTTTGTTTCCGCCCCCGCCCCGCCCACAGGCCACCCCTGCCCGCCTCCCGGGAGCCGGGAAACGCAAAGATGTGCAGCTCGTGTACCTAGGGTAGCAGAGATCAACCCTAGAACCGGCCAAGGGGGAGCTCTGAGCAATAACAGGGGCTCGGTGGGGCAGCCCCGACTACTCACTGCAGCCCCTGATCGCACCGCGCCTGCCTCCAGGGCGGACGCTGACATGGAAACATGCATACGGTGAACCTGGGGCAGGAGAGGCCGCCCCCAGGCCAGGCGGCTGTGGAGATGGGAGCAAACTGATCGGCTGATCAGAGGCAGTCCGCTCCCCACGACGTCCCTGTCCTCTGAAGTCACCTCACCAGCATCCCAGGACCTGGCTGACCAGGAGAATTAATCCCGGAACCCTGGGTTAGCAGAGGCCGCCCCCCCGAGGGCAGAAGAGGTGGAGTTCGGAGGAAAATGACCAAGCCGCCGAGGCATCCCCGTTTGCTGCTGTGCAGCCTCTGTCTCCGCCTCTGCTGCCGACCTCTTCCCCTGACCTCACCACGCCCGCTCCCAGGAGCAGGGCGACTTTAAAAGTTTGAGTCCCGTGAACTTGGGGGAGCGGATGCCTCCTCCAGGCAAGGCAGCTACGGACATGGGAGAATATCCTCTAGCTCGACAGTGGCACCCTATTCCCCAGTCGCTTCCGTCAAACCCCTTCCCCAGAACACCCATGTCTAGATTGTGTGTCTGTCTGACTACCAGCCTGACGGCCTAGATGTTTCAGAATGGGAGGGGCTAGTCTACGTGTGTGTCTGTCGTTTTACCTAACGGAGGAGCAGCCGGCGAGTAGGTCTCTCTATTGGCCTGCCTATCTATCTATCAATCAAACTATCTATCTATCTATCTATCTATCTATCTATCTATCTATCTATCTATCTATCTATCTATCTATCTATCAAGTGGAGGCATAGCAGGAGCCAAGTGTGACTTTTTACTTGTGTGTCTGTTGGAGGAGGAGGTTAGTTTGTCTATCTACCTATCTACCTATTGGAAGAGAAGGAGGAGGCTAGTGTGTGTGTGTTTGTGCATGTCTGTCTGTCTATGTTTCTGTCTCCCTCTATAATGGATGAGGAGGAGGAGGTTAGGATAGATGGCTGTGTCTAAATGGAGGAAGACGCTAGTGTGTCTGACTGTCTATTTATTTGTCTCTCTGTCTGTCTAATGGAGGAAGCCTCTCAGTATTCGACTCACCTGGAGGGATGGCAATTGCCACCCTGAAGCAACAGAGGGTGGCCCCATTGCAGTCTGAGGGGGACAATGGATGGGAACCCACAGGCTTGCCAGGGCAGCCCGTGCCTGCCGCTTCTGCTCTTTCTATAGCTGCGCGCGCCAAGCCCCAGCCCGACCCCCGCCGCACCCCACCCCACACCCGCTTCACGGGAGCCGGAAAACACAGAGATGTGCACCTCGAGTACCTAGGGTAGCAGAAACCAACCCTAGGACCGGCCAAGGGGGAGATCTGAGCAAATACAGGGGCTCGGTGGGGCAGACCCGCCTCCTCACTGCAGCCCCTTATCACACCGGGCCCGCCTTCGGGGCGAAGGCTGACATGGAAACATGGATACTGTGAACCCGGGGCAGGAGAGCCCGTTTCCAGGCCAGGCCCTTGTGGAGATGGGAGCAACCTGATCGGCTCACCCGATGTAGTCTGCTCCCCTCAACGTCCCTGTACCCAGAGATCACCGCAGCAGCCTCCCAGGACCTGGCTGACAAGGAGAATTAAATCCCGCACACCTGGGGTAGCAGAGGACACCCCGAGGCCAGGAGAGGGGGAGGTGGTAGGAAAATGATCGACTCGCCGAGGCATCCCCCTTAGCTGCTCTGCCGCCTCCATATCTGCCGCTGAACTCCTCCCCTGACCTCAGCACGCCCGCTCCCAAAGCAGGGAGACTTCAAATGTCTGAGTCCGGTGAACTTGGGGGAGCGGATGCCACCCCCAGGCAAGGCAGGGTGGGACATGGGATAAAACGCTATGACTCGCCAGTGGCACTCCTGCCCCTGGTCAACGCTGCTGATCCCTGTCCACAGACCGCACCCCGACGCTAGTGTGTCTGTCTGTCTGACTGCCTGCCTGATTGCCTGCCTAGAGGAGGATGGGAGAGGCTAGCCTATGTGTGTGCCCATCTGTTTATCTAACGGAGGAGGAGGAGACTTGTATGTCTCTGTATCTTCCTGCCTGCCTATCTATCTATCTATCTATCTATCTATCTATCTATCTATCTACCTACCTACCTACCTAACTACCTATCTATCTAAAGGAGGCATACCTATAGGCTAGTGTGCCTTTTTATGTGTCTGTGTATTGGAGGAGTAGGTTAGTGTGTCTATCTACATAACTTCGAATTTGAGGAAGAGGAGGAGGCTACCGTGTGTGTGTGTGTGTCTGTGTGTCTGTGTGTGCGTGCGGGTCTGTGTATCAATGAAGCGGAAAGTAAAGGGGGGTATTCTACTGTATATTTGTATCAGTCTATGTGTGCATCTAATGGAGGGGGAGTAAGCTAGTATGTCTGTCTCTCTGTCACTGTAACAGATATCTATATATGTACGTTTATCTAATCGAGAAGAAGGAGGCTACAGTGTCTATCTCTCTGTCTCTCAGGGGAGGAGAAGACTAGTGTGTCTGTCTGTCTGTGTGTCTGTGAGTCTGTCTGTATTATTATCTAATGGAGAAGAAGAAGGATTCCAAAGTGTCTGGCTATCTGTCTGTCCCTCTACAGGAGAACAAAGAGGCTAGTGTGTTTATCAGTCAATCTCACTATCTATCTAATGGAGGATGAGGAAGAGTCTATTGCGTTTCTCGATCTATTATCTAATGGAGGAGGAGATTAGTGTGTCTCACTACCTAATTAAGTGAGGAGAAGTAGGACGCCAGTGTGTGTATGTGTGTGTCTGTGGGTGTCTGCCTATGTATGTATGTGTCTACCTATAGAATGCATGAGGAAGAGGAGCTTAGGATATATGGCTGTTTCTAAATGGAGGAAGAGGCTAGTGTGTCTGTCTGTCTATTTCTTTGTCTCTCTGTGTGTCTACTGTAGGAAGAATCCCAGTATTCGTGCCACCTGGGGGGATGGCAACTGCCACCCTGAAGCAGCAGGGGGCGCCCCAACTGCAGGCTGAGGGGGACACTGGATGGAAACCCACAGGCTTGCCTGGGCAGCCCATGCCTCCTGCTTCTGCCCTCTTTGTTTCCGCCCCCGCCCCGCCCCCGCCCCGCCCACAGGCCACCCCTGCCCGCCTCCCGGGAGCCGGGAAACGCAAAGATGTGCAGCTCGTGTACCTAGGGTAGCAGAGATCAACCCTAGAACCGGCCAAGGGGGAGCTCTGAGCAATAACAGGGGCTCGGTGGGGCAGCCCCGACTACTCACTGCAGCCCCTGATCGCACCGCGCCTGCCTCCAGGGCGGACGCTGACATGGAAACATGCATACGGTGAACCTGGGGCAGGAGAGGCCGCCCCCAGGCCAGGCGGCTGTGGAGATGGGAGCAAACTGATCGGCTGATCAGAGGCAGTCCGCTCCCCACGACGTCCCTGTCCTCTGAAGTCACCTCACCAGCATCCCAGGACCTGGCTGACCAGGAGAATTAATCCCGGAACCCTGGGTTAGCAGAGGCCGCCCCCCCGAGGGCAGAAGAGGTGGAGTTCGGAGGAAAATGACCAAGCCGCCGAGGCATCCCCGTTTGCTGCTGTGCAGCCTCTGTCTCCGCCTCTGCTGCCGACCTCTTCCCCTGACCTCACCACGCCCGCTCCCAGGAGCAGGGCGACTTTAAAAGTTTGAGTCCCGTGAACTTGGGGGAGCGGATGCCTCCTCCAGGCAAGGCAGCTACGGACATGGGAGAATATCCTCTAGCTCGACAGTGGCACCCTATTCCCCAGTCGCTTCCGTCAAACCCCTTCCCCAGAACACCCATGTCTAGATTGTGTGTCTGTCTGACTACCAGCCTGACGGCCTAGATGTTTCAGAATGGGAGGGGCTAGTCTACGTGTGTGTCTGTCGTTTTACCTAACGGAGGAGCAGCCGGCGAGTAGGTCTCTCTATTGGCCTGCCTATCTATCTATCAATCAAACTATCTATCTATCTATCTATCTATCTATCTATCTATCTATCTATCTATCTATCTATCTATCAAGTGGAGGCATAGCAGGAGCCAAGTGTGACTTTTTACTTGTGTGTCTGTTGGAGGAGGAGGTTAGTTTGTCTATCTACCTATCTACCTATTGGAAGAGAAGGAGGAGGCTAGTGTGTGTGTGTTTGTGCATGTCTGTCTGTCTATGTTTCTGTCTCCCTCTATAATGGATGAGGAGGAGGAGGTTAGGATAGATGGCTGTGTCTAAATGGAGGAAGACGCTAGTGTGTCTGACTGTCTATTTATTTGTCTCTCTGTCTGTCTAATGGAGGAAGCCTCTCAGTATTCGACTCACCTGGAGGGATGGCAATTGCCACCCTGAAGCAACAGAGGGTGGCCCCATTGCAGTCTGAGGGGGACAATGGATGGGAACCCACAGGCTTGCCAGGGCAGCCCGTGCCTGCCGCTTCTGCTCTTTCTATAGCTGCGCGCGCCAAGCCCCAGCCCGACCCCCGCCGCACCCCACCCCACACCCGCTTCACGGGAGCCGGAAAACACAGAGATGTGCACCTCGAGTACCTAGGGTAGCAGAAACCAACCCTAGGACCGGCCAAGGGGGAGATCTGAGCAAATACAGGGGCTCGGTGGGGCAGACCCGCCTCCTCACTGCAGCCCCTTATCACACCGGGCCCGCCTTCGGGGCGAAGGCTGACATGGAAACATGGATACTGTGAACCCGGGGCAGGAGAGCCCGTTTCCAGGCCAGGCCCTTGTGGAGATGGGAGCAACCTGATCGGCTCACCCGATGTAGTCTGCTCCCCTCAACGTCCCTGTACCCAGAGATCACCGCAGCAGCCTCCCAGGACCTGGCTGACAAGGAGAATTAAATCCCGCACACCTGGGGTAGCAGAGGACACCCCGAGGCCAGGAGAGGGGGAGGTGGTAGGAAAATGATCGACTCGCCGAGGCATCCCCCTTAGCTGCTCTGCCGCCTCCATATCTGCCGCTGAACTCCTCCCCTGACCTCAGCACGCCCGCTCCCAAAGCAGGGAGACTTCAAATGTCTGAGTCCGGTGAACTTGGGGGAGCGGATGCCACCCCCAGGCAAGGCAGGGTGGGACATGGGATAAAACGCTATGACTCGCCAGTGGCACTCCTGCCCCTGGTCAACGCTGCTGATCCCTGTCCACAGACCGCACCCCGACGCTAGTGTGTCTGTGTGTCTGACTGCCTGCCTGATTGCCTGCCTAGAGGAGGATGGGAGAGGCTAGCCTATGTGTGTGCCCATCTGTTTATCTAACGGAGGAGGAGGAGACTTGTATGTCTCTGTATCTTCCTGCCTGCCTATCTATCTATCTATCTATCTATCTATCTATCTATCTATCTATCTACCTACCTACCTACCTACCTACCTAACTACCTATCTATCTAAAGGAGGCATACCTATAGGCTAGTGTGCCTTTTTATGTGTCTGTGTATTGGAGGAGTAGGTTAGTGTGTCTATCTACATAACTTCGAATTTGAGGAAGAGGAGGAGGCTACCGTGTGTGTGTGTGTGTCTGTGTGTCTGTGTGTGCGTGCGGGTCTGTGTATCAATGAAGCGGAAAGTAAAGGGGGGTATTCTACTGTATATTTGTATCAGTCTATGTGTGCATCTAATGGAGGGGGAGTAAGCTAGTATGTCTGTCTCTCTGTCACTGTAACAGATATCTATATATGTACGTTTATCTAATCGAGAAGAAGGAGGCTACAGTGTCTATCTCTCTGTCTCTCAGGGGAGGAGAAGACTAGTGTGTCTGTCTGTCTGTGTGTCTGTGAGTCTGTCTGTATTATTATCTAATGGAGAAGAAGAAGGATTCCAAAGTGTCTGGCTATCTGTCTGTCCCTCTACAGGAGAACAAAGAGGCTAGTGTGTTTATCAGTCAATCTCACTATCTATCTAATGGAGGATGAGGAAGAGTCTATTGCGTTTCTCGATCTATTATCTAATGGAGGAGGAGATTAGTGTGTCTCACTACCTAATTAAGTGAGGAGAAGTAGGACGCCAGTGTGTGTATGTGTGTGTCTGTGGGTGTCTGCCTATGTATGTATGTGTCTACCTATAGAATGCATGAGGAAGAGGAGGTTAGGATATATGGCTGTTTCTAAATGGAGGAAGAGGCTAGTGTGTCTGTCTGTCTATTTCTTTGTCTCTCTGTGTGTCTACTGTAGGAAGAATCCCAGTATTCGTGCCACCTGGGGGGATGGCAACTGCCACCCTGAAGCAGCAGGGGGCGCCCCAACTGCAGGCTGAGGGGGACACTGGATGGAAACCCACAGGCTTGCCTGGGCAGCCCATGCCTCCTGCTTCTGCCCTCTTTGTTTCCGCCCCCGCCCCGCCCCCGCCCCGCCCACAGGCCACCCCTGCCCGCCTCCCGGGAGCCGGGAAACGCAAAGATGTGCAGCTCGTGTACCTAGGGTAGCAGAGATCAACCCTAGAACCGGCCAAGGGGGAGCTCTGAGCAATAACAGGGGCTCGGTGGGGCAGCCCCGACTACTCACTGCAGCCCCTGATCGCACCGCGCCTGCCTCCAGGGCGGACGCTGACATGGAAACATGCATACGGTGAACCTGGGGCAGGAGAGGCCGCCCCCAGGCCAGGCGGCTGTGGAGATGGGAGCAAACTGATCGGCTGATCAGAGGCAGTCCGCTCCCCACGACGTCCCTGTCCTCTGAAGTCACCTCACCAGCATCCCAGGACCTGGCTGACCAGGAGAATTAATCCCGGAACCCTGGGTTAGCAGAGGCCGCCCCCCCGAGGGCAGAAGAGGTGGAGTTCGGAGGAAAATGACCAAGCCGCCGAGGCATCCCCGTTTGCTGCTGTGCAGCCTCTGTCTCCGCCTCTGCTGCCGACCTCTTCCCCTGACCTCACCACGCCCGCTCCCAGGAGCAGGGCGACTTTAAAAGTTTGAGTCCCGTGAACTTGGGGGAGCGGATGCCTCCTCCAGGCAAGGCAGCTAGGGACATGGGAGAATATCCTCTAGCTCGACAGTGGCACCCTATTCCCCAGTCGCTTCCGTCAAACCCCTTCCCCAGAGCACCCATGTCTAGATTGTGCGTCTGTCTGACTACCAGCCTGACGGCCTAGATGTTTCAGAATGGGAGGGGCTAGTCTACGTGTGTGTCTGTCGTTTTACCTAACGGAGGAGCAGCCGGCGAGTAGGTCTCTCTATTGGCCTGCCTATCTATCTATCAATCAAACTATCTATCTATCTATCTATCTATCTATCTATCTATCTATCTATCTATCTATCTATCAAGTGGAGGCATAGCAGGAGCCAAGTGTGACTTTTTACTTGTGTGTCTGTTGGAGGAGGAGGTTAGTTTGTCTATCTACCTATCTACCTATTGGAAGAGAAGGAGGAGGCTAGTGTGTGTGTGTTTGTGCATGTCTGTCTGTCTATGTTTCTGTCTCCCTCTATAATGGATGAGGAGGAGGAGGTTAGGATAGATGGCTGTGTCTAAATGGAGGAAGACGCTAGTGTGTCTGACTGTCTATTTATTTGTCTCTCTGTCTGTCTAATGGAGGAAGCCTCTCAGTATTCGACTCACCTGGAGGGATGGCAATTGCCACCCTGAAGCAACAGAGGGTGCCCCCATTGCAGTCTGAGGGGGACAATGGATGGGAACCCACAGGCTTGCCAGGGCAGCCCGTGCCTGCCGCTTCTGCTCTTTCTATAGCTGCGCGCGCCAAGCCCCAGCCCGACCCCCGCCGCACCCCACCCCACACCCGCTTCACGGGAGCCGGAAAACACAGAGATGTGCACCTCGAGTACCTAGGGTAGCAGAAACCAACCCTAGGACCGGCCAAGGGGGAGATCTGAGCAAATACAGGGGCTCGGTGGGGCAGACCCGCCTCCTCACTGCAGCCCCTTATCACACCGGGCCCGCCTTCGGGGCGAAGGCTGACATGGAAACATGGATACTGTGAACCCGGGGCAGGAGAGCCCGTTTCCAGGCCAGGCCCTTGTGGAGATGGGAGCAACCTGATCGGCTCACCCGATGTAGTCTGCTCCCCTCAACGTCCCTGTACCCAGAGATCACCGCAGCAGCCTCCCAGGACCTGGCTGACAAGGAGAATTAAATCCCGCACACCTGGGGTAGCAGAGGACACCCCGAGGCCAGGAGAGGGGGAGGTGGTAGGAAAATGATCGACTCGCCGAGGCATCCCCCTTAGCTGCTCTGCCGCCTCCATATCTGCCGCTGAACTCCTCCCCTGACCTCAGCACGCCCGCTCCCAAAGCAGGGAGACTTCAAATGTCTGAGTCCGGTGAACTTGGGGGAGCGGATGCCACCCCCAGGCAAGGCAGGGTGGGACATGGGATAAAACGCTATGACTCGCCAGTGGCACTCCTGCCCCTGGTCAACGCTGCTGATCCCTGTCCACAGACCGCACCCCGACGCTAGTGTGTCTGTGTGTCTGACTGCCTGCCTGATTGCCTGCCTAGAGGAGGATGGGAGAGGCTAGCCTATGTGTGTGCCCATCTGTTTATCTAACGGAGGAGGAGGAGACTTGTATGTCTCTGTATCTTCCTGCCTGCCTATCTATCTATCTATCTATCTATCTATCTATCTATCTACCTACCTACCTACCTACCTACCTATCTATCTAAAGGAGGCATACCTATAGGCTAGTGTGCCTTTTTATGTGTCTGTGTATTGGAGGAGTAGGTTAGTGTGTCTATCTACATAACTTCGAATTTGAGGAAGAGGAGGAGGCTACCGTGTGTGTGTGTGTGTCTGTGTGTCTGTGTGTGCGTGCGGGTCTGTGTATCAATGAAGCGGAAAGTAAAGGGGGGTATTCTACTGTATATTTGTATCAGTCTATGTGTGCATCTAATGGAGGGGGAGTAAGCTAGTATGTCTGTCTCTCTGTCACTGTAACAGATATCTATATATGTACGTTTATCTAATCGAGAAGAAGGAGGCTACAGTGTCTATCTCTCTGTCTCTCAGGGGAGGAGAAGACTAGTGTGTCTGTCTGTCTGTGTGTCTGTGAGTCTGTCTGTATTATTATCTAATGGAGAAGAAGAAGGATTCCAAAGTGTCTGGCTATCTGTCTGTCCCTCTACAGGAGAACAAAGAGGCTAGTGTGTTTATCAGTCAATCTCACTATCTATCTAATGGAGGATGAGGAAGAGTCTATTGCGTTTCTCGATCTATTATCTAATGGAGGAGGAGATTAGTGTGTCTCACTACCTAATTAAGTGAGGAGAAGTAGGACGCCAGTGTGTGTATGTGTGTGTCTGTGGGTGTCTGCCTATGTATGTATGTGTCTACCTATAGAATGCATGAGGAAGAGGAGGTTAGGATATATGGCTGTTTCTAAATGGAGGAAGAGGCTAGTGTGTCTGTCTGTCTATTTCTTTGTCTCTCTGTGTGTCTACTGTAGGAAGAATCCCAGTATTCGTGCCACCTGGGGGGATGGCAACTGCCACCCTGAAGCAGCAGGGGGCGCCCCAACTGCAGGCTGAGGGGGACACTGGATGGAAACCCACAGGCTTGCCTGGGCAGCCCATGCCTCCTGCTTCTGCCCTCTTTGTTTCCGCCCCCGCCCCGCCCCCGCCCCGCCCACAGGCCACCCCTGCCCGCCTCCCGGGAGCCGGGAAACGCAAAGATGTGCAGCTCGTGTACCTAGGGTAGCAGAGATCAACCCTAGAACCGGCCAAGGGGGAGCTCTGAGCAATAACAGGGGCTCGGTGGGGCAGCCCCGACTACTCACTGCAGCCCCTGATCGCACCGCGCCTGCCTCCAGGGCGGACGCTGACATGGAAACATGCATACGGTGAACCTGGGGCAGGAGAGGCCGCCCCCAGGCCAGGCGGCTGTGGAGATGGGAGCAAACTGATCGGCTGATCAGAGGCAGTCCGCTCCCCACGACGTCCCTGTCCTCTGAAGTCACCTCACCAGCATCCCAGGACCTGGCTGACCAGGAGAATTAATCCCGGAACCCTGGGTTAGCAGAGGCCGCCCCCCCGAGGGCAGAAGAGGTGGAGTTCGGAGGAAAATGACCAAGCCGCCGAGGCATCCCCGTTTGCTGCTGTGCAGCCTCTGTCTCCGCCTCTGCTGCCGACCTCTTCCCCTGACCTCACCACGCCCGCTCCCAGGAGCAGGGCGACTTTAAAAGTTTGAGTCCCGTGAACTTGGGGGAGCGGATGCCTCCTCCAGGCAAGGCAGCTAGGGACATGGGAGAATATCCTCTAGCTCGACAGTGGCACCCTATTCCCCAGTCGCTTCCGTCAAACCCCTTCCCCAGAGCACCCATGTCTAGATTGTGCGTCTGTCTGACTACCAGCCTGACGGCCTAGATGTTTCAGAATGGGAGGGGCTAGTCTACGTGTGTGTCTGTCGTTTTACCTAACGGAGGAGCAGCCGGCGAGTAGGTCTCTCTATTGGCCTGCCTATCTATCTATCAATCAAACTATCTATCTATCTATCTATCTATCTATCTATCTATCTATCTATCTATCTATCTATCTATCTATCTATCAAGTGGAGGCATAGCAGGAGCCAAGTGTGACTTTTTACTTGTGTGTCTGTTGGAGGAGGAGGTTAGTTTGTCTATCTACCTATCTACCTATTGGAAGAGAAGGAGGAGGCTAGTGTGTGTGTGTTTGTGCATGTCTGTCTGTCTATGTTTCTGTCTCCCTCTATAATGGAGGAGGAGGAGGAGGTTAGGATAGATGGCTGTGTCTAAATGGAGGAAGACGCTAGTGTGTCTGACTGTCTATTTATTTGTCTCTCTGTCTGTCTAATGGAGGAAGCCTCTCAGTATTCGACTCACCTGGAGGGATGGCAATTGCCACCCTGAAGCAACAGAGGGTGCCCCCATTGCAGTCTGAGGGGGACAATGGATGGGAACCCACAGGCTTGCCAGGGCAGCCCGTGCCTGCCGCTTCTGCTCTTTCTATAGCTGCGCGCGCCAAGCCCCAGCCCGACCCCCGCCGCACCCCACCCCACACCCGCTTCACGGGAGCCGGAAAACACAGAGATGTGCACCTCGAGTACCTAGGGTAGCAGAAACCAACCCTAGGACCGGCCAAGGGGGAGATCTGAGCAAATACAGGGGCTCGGTGGGGCAGACCCGCCTCCTCACTGCAGCCCCTTATCACACCGGGCCCGCCTTCGGGGCGAAGGCTGACATGGAAACATGGATACTGTGAACCCGGGGCAGGAGAGCCCGTTTCCAGGCCAGGCCCTTGTGGAGATGGGAGCAACCTGATCGGCTCACCCGATGTAGTCTGCTCCCCTCAACGTCCCTGTACCCAGAGATCACCGCAGCAGCCTCCCAGGACCTGGCTGACAAGGAGAATTAAATCCCGCACACCTGGGGTAGCAGAGGACACCCCGAGGCCAGGAGAGGGGGAGGTGGTAGGAAAATGATCGACTCGCCGAGGCATCCCCCTTAGCTGCTCTGCCGCCTCCATATCTGCCGCTGAACTCCTCCCCTGACCTCAGCACGCCCGCTCCCAAAGCAGGGAGACTTCAAATGTCTGAGTCCGGTGAACTTGGGGGAGCGGATGCCACCCCCAGGCAAGGCAGGGTGGGACATGGGATAAAACGCTATGACTCGCCAGTGGCACTCCTGCCCCTGGTCAACGCTGCTGATCCCTGTCCACAGACCGCACCCCGACGCTAGTGTGTCTGTGTGTCTGACTGCCTGCCTGATTGCCTGCCTAGAGGAGGATGGGAGAGGCTAGCCTATGTGTGTGCCCGTCTGTTTATCTAACGGAGGAGGAGGAGACTTGTATGTCTCTGTATCTTCCTGCCTGCCTATCTATCTATCTATCTATCTATCTATCTATCTATCTATCTACCTACCTACCTACCTAACTACCTATCTATCTAAAGGAGGCATACCTATAGGCTAGTGTGCCTTTTTATGTGTCTGTGTATTGGAGGAGTAGGTTAGTGTGTCTATCTACATAACTTCGAATTTGAGGAAGAGGAGGAGGCTACCGTGTGTGTGTGTGTGTCTGTGTGTCTGTGTGTGCGTGCGGGTCTGTGTATCAATGAAGCGGAAAGTAAAGGGGGGTATTCTACTGTATATTTGTATCAGTCTATGTGTGCATCTAATGGAGGGGGAGTAAGCTAGTATGTCTGTCTCTCTGTCAGTGTAACAGATATCTATATATGTACGTTTATCTAATCGAGAAGAAGGAGGCTACAGTGTCTATCTCTCTGTCTCTCAGGGGAGGAGAAGACTAGTGTGTCTGTCTGTCTGTGTGTCTGTGAGTCTGTCTGTATTATTATCTAATGGAGAAGAAGAAGGATTCCAAAGTGTCTGGCTATCTGTCTGTCCCTCTACAGGAGAACAAAGAGGCTAGTGTGTTTATCAGTCAATCTCACTATCTATCTAATGGAGGATGAGGAAGAGTCTATTGCGTTTCTCGATCTATTATCTAATGGAGGAGGAGATTAGTGTGTCTCACTACCTAATTAAGTGAGGAGAAGTAGGACGCCAGTGTGTGTATGTGTGTGTCTGTGGGTGTCTGCCTATGTATGTATGTGTCTACCTATAGAATGCATGAGGAAGAGGAGGTTAGGATATATGGCTGTTTCTAAATGGAGGAAGAGGCTAGTGTGTCTGTCTGTCTATTTCTTTGTCTCTCTGTGTGTCTACTGTAGGAAGAATCCCAGTATTCGTGCCACCTGGGGGGATGGCAACTGCCACCCTGAAGCAGCAGGGGGCGCCCCAACTGCAGGCTGAGGGGGACACTGGATGGAAACCCACAGGCTTGCCTGGGCAGCCCATGCCTCCTGCTTCTGCCCTCTTTGTTTCCGCCCCCGCCCCGCCCCCGCCCCGCCCACAGGCCACCCCTGCCCGCCTCCCGGGAGCCGGGAAACGCAAAGATGTGCAGCTCGTGTACCTAGGGTAGCAGAGATCAACCCTAGAACCGGCCAAGGGGGAGCTCTGAGCAATAACAGGGGCTCGGTGGGGCAGCCCCGACTACTCACTGCAGCCCCTGATCGCACCGCGCCTGCCTCCAGGGCGGACGCTGACATGGAAACATGCATACGGTGAACCTGGGGCAGGAGAGGCCGCCCCCAGGCCAGGCGGCTGTGGAGATGGGAGCAAACTGATCGGCTGATCAGAGGCAGTCCGCTCCCCACGACGTCCCTGTCCTCTGAAGTCACCTCACCAGCATCCCAGGACCTGGCTGACCAGGAGAATTAATCCCGGAACCCTGGGTTAGCAGAGGCCGCCCCCCCGAGGGCAGAAGAGGTGGAGTTCGGAGGAAAATGACCAAGCCGCCGAGGCATCCCCGTTTGCTGCTGTGCAGCCTCTGTCTCCGCCTCTGCTGCCGACCTCTTCCCCTGACCTCACCACGCCCGCTCCCAGGAGCAGGGCGACTTTAAAAGTTTGAGTCCCGTGAACTTGGGGGAGCGGATGCCTCCTCCAGGCAAGGCAGCTAGGGACATGGGAGAATATCCTCTAGCTCGACAGTGGCACCCTATTCCCCAGTCGCTTCCGTCAAACCCCTTCCCCAGAGCACCCATGTCTAGATTGTGCGTCTGTCTGACTACCAGCCTGACGGCCTAGATGTTTCAGAATGGGAGGGGCTAGTCTACGTGTGTGTCTGTCGTTTTACCTAACGGAGGAGCAGCCGGCGAGTAGGTCTCTCTATTGGCCTGCCTATCTATCTATCAATCAAACTATCTATCTATCTATCTATCTATCTATCTATCTATCTATCTATCTATCTATCAAGTGGAGGCATAGCAGGAGCCAAGTGTGACTTTTTACTTGTGTGTCTGTTGGAGGAGGAGGTTAGTTTGTCTATCTACCTATCTACCTATTGGAAGAGAAGGAGGAGGCTAGTGTGTGTGTGTTTGTGCATGTCTGTCTGTCTATGTTTCTGTCTCCCTCTATAATGGATGAGGAGGAGGAGGTTAGGATAGATGGCTGTGTCTAAATGGAGGAAGACGCTAGTGTGTCTGACTGTCTATTTATTTGTCTCTCTGTCTGTCTAATGGAGGAAGCCTCTCAGTATTCGACTCACCTGGAGGGATGGCAATTGCCACCCTGAAGCAACAGAGGGTGGCCCCATTGCAGTCTGAGGGGGACAATGGATGGGAACCCACAGGCTTGCCAGGGCAGCCCGTGCCTGCCGCTTCTGCTCTTTCTATAGCTGCGCGCGCCAAGCCCCAGCCCGACCCCCGCCGCACCCCACCCCACACCCGCTTCACGGGAGCCGGAAAACACAGAGATGTGCACCTCGAGTACCTAGGGTAGCAGAAACCAACCCTAGGACCGGCCAAGGGGGAGATCTGAGCAAATACAGGGGCTCGGTGGGGCAGACCCGCCTCCTCACTGCAGCCCCTTATCACACCGGGCCCGCCTTCGGGGCGAAGGCTGACATGGAAACATGGATACTGTGAACCCGGGGCAGGAGAGCCCGTTTCCAGGCCAGGCCCTTGTGGAGATGGGAGCAACCTGATCGGCTCACCCGATGTAGTCTGCTCCCCTCAACGTCCCTGTACCCAGAGATCACCGCAGCAGCCTCCCAGGACCTGGCTGACAAGGAGAATTAAATCCCGCACACCTGGGGTAGCAGAGGACACCCCGAGGCCAGGAGAGGGGGAGGTGGTAGGAAAATGATCGACTCGCCGAGGCATCCCCCTTAGCTGCTCTGCCGCCTCCATATCTGCCGCTGAACTCCTCCCCTGACCTCAGCACGCCCGCTCCCAAAGCAGGGAGACTTCAAATGTCTGAGTCCGGTGAACTTGGGGGAGCGGATGCCACCCCCAGGCAAGGCAGGGTGGGACATGGGATAAAACGCTATGACTCGCCAGTGGCACTCCTGCCCCTGGTCAACGCTGCTGATCCCTGTCCACAGACCGCACCCCGACGCTAGTGTGTCTGTGTGTCTGACTGCCTGCCTGATTGCCTGCCTAGAGGAGGATGGGAGAGGCTAGCCTATGTGTGTGCCCGTCTGTTTATCTAACGGAGGAGGAGGAGACTTGTATGTCTCTGTATCTTCCTGCCTGCCTATCTATCTATCTATCTATCTATCTATCTATCTATCTATCTACCTACCTACCTACCTACCTACCTACCTAACTACCTATCTATCTAAAGAGGCATACCTATAGGCTAGTGTGCCTTTTTATGTGTCTGTGTATTGGAGGAGTAGGTTAGTGTGTCTATCTACATAACTTCGAATTTGAGGAAGAGGAGGAGGCTACCGTGTGTGTGTGTGTGTCTGTGTGTCTGTGTGTGCGTGCGGGTCTGTGTATCAATGAAGCGGAAAGTAAAGGGGGGTATTCTACTGTATATTTGTATCAGTCTATGTGTGCATCTAATGGAGGGGGAGTAAGCTAGTATGTCTGTCTCTCTGTCACTGTAACAGATATCTATATATGTACGTTTATCTAATCGAGAAGAAGGAGGCTACAGTGTCTATCTCTCTGTCTCTCAGGGGAGGAGAAGACTAGTGTGTCTGTCTGTCTGTGTGTCTGTGAGTCTGTCTGTATTATTATCTAATGGAGAAGAAGAAGGATTCCAAAGTGTCTGGCTATCTGTCTGTCCCTCTACAGGAGAACAAAGAGGCTAGTGTGTTTATCAGTCAATCTCACTATCTATCTAATGGAGGATGAGGAAGAGTCTATTGCGTTTCTCGATCTATTATCTAATGGAGGAGGAGATTAGTGTGTCTCACTACCTAATTAAGTGAGGAGAAGTAGGACGCCAGTGTGTGTATGTGTGTGTCTGTGGGTGTCTGCCTATGTATGTATGTGTCTACCTATAGAATGCATGAGGAAGAGGAGGTTAGGATATATGGCTGTTTCTAAATGGAGGAAGAGGCTAGTGTGTCTGTCTGTCTATTTCTTTGTCTCTCTGTGTGTCTACTGTAGGAAGAATCCCAGTATTCGTGCCACCTGGGGGGATGGCAACTGCCACCCTGAAGCAGCAGGGGGCGCCCCAACTGCAGGCTGAGGGGGACACTGGATGGAAACCCACAGGCTTGCCTGGGCAGCCCATGCCTCCTGCTTCTGCCCTCTTTGTTTCCGCCCCCGCCCCGCCCCCGCCCCGCCCACAGGCCACCCCTGCCCGCCTCCCGGGAGCCGGGAAACGCAAAGATGTGCAGCTCGTGTACCTAGGGTAGCAGAGATCAACCCTAGAACCGGCCAAGGGGGAGCTCTGAGCAATAACAGGGGCTCGGTGGGGCAGCCCCGACTACTCACTGCAGCCCCTGATCGCACCGCGCCTGCCTCCAGGGCGGACGCTGACATGGAAACATGCATACGGTGAACCTGGGGCAGGAGAGGCCGCCCCCAGGCCAGGCGGCTGTGGAGATGGGAGCAAACTGATCGGCTGATCAGAGGCAGTCCGCTCCCCACGACGTCCCTGTCCTCTGAAGTCACCTCACCAGCATCCCAGGACCTGGCTGACCAGGAGAATTAATCCCGGAACCCTGGGTTAGCAGAGGCCGCCCCGAGGGCAGAAGAGGTGGAGTTCGGAGGAAAATGACCAAGCCGCCGAGGCATCCCCGTTTGCTGCTGTGCAGCCTCTGTCTCCGCCTCTGCTGCCGACCTCTTCCCCTGACCTCACCACGCCCGCTCCCAGGAGCAGGGCGACTTTAAAAGTTTGAGTCCCGTGAACTTGGGGGAGCGGATGCCTCCTCCAGGCAAGGCAGCTAGGGACATGGGAGAATATCCTCTAGCTCGACAGTGGCACCCTATTCCCCAGTCGCTTCCGTCAAACCCCTTCCCCAGAGCACCCATGTCTAGATTGTGCGTCTGTCTGACTACCAGCCTGACGGCCTAGATGTTTCAGAATGGGAGGGGCTAGTCTACGTGTGTGTCTGTCGTTTTACCTAACGGAGGAGCAGCCGGCGAGTAGGTCTCTCTATTGGCCTGCCTATCTATCTATCAATCAAACTATCTATCTATCTATCTATCTATCTATCTATCTATCTATCTATCAAGTGGAGGCATAGCAGGAGCCAAGTGTGACTTTTTACTTGTGTGTCTGTTGGAGGAGGAGGTTAGTTTGTCTATCTACCTATCTACCTATTGGAAGAGAAGGAGGAGGCTAGTGTGTGTGTGTTTGTGCATGTCTGTCTGTCTATGTTTCTGTCTCCCTCTATAATGGATGAGGAGGAGGAGGTTAGGATAGATGGCTGTGTCTAAATGGAGGAAGACGCTAGTGTGTCTGACTGTCTATTTATTTGTCTCTCTGTCTGTCTAATGGAGGAAGCCTCTCAGTATTCGACTCACCTGGAGGGATGGCAATTGCCACCCTGAAGCAACAGAGGGTGGCCCCATTGCAGTCTGAGGGGGACAATGGATGGGAACCCACAGGCTTGCCAGGGCAGCCCGTGCCTGCCGCTTCTGCTCTTTCTATAGCTGCGCGCGCCAAGCCCCAGCCCGACCCCCGCCGCACCCCACCCCACACCCGCTTCACGGGAGCCGGAAAACACAGAGATGTGCACCTCGAGTACCTAGGGTAGCAGAAACCAACCCTAGGACCGGCCAAGGGGGAGATCTGAGCAAATACAGGGGCTCGGTGGGGCAGACCCGCCTCCTCACTGCAGCCCCTTATCACACCGGGCCCGCCTTCGGGGCGAAGGCTGACATGGAAACATGGATACTGTGAACCCGGGGCAGGAGAGCCCGTTTCCAGGCCAGGCCCTTGTGGAGATGGGAGCAACCTGATCGGCTCACCCGATGTAGTCTGCTCCCCTCAACGTCCCTGTACCCAGAGATCACCGCAGCAGCCTCCCAGGACCTGGCTGACAAGGAGAATTAAATCCCGCACACCTGGGGTAGCAGAGGACACCCCGAGGCCAGGAGAGGGGGAGGTGGTAGGAAAATGATCGACTCGCCGAGGCATCCCCCTTAGCTGCTCTGCCGCCTCCATATCTGCCGCTGAACTCCTCCCCTGACCTCAGCACGCCCGCTCCCAAAGCAGGGAGACTTCAAATGTCTGAGTCCGGTGAACTTGGGGGAGCGGATGCCACCCCCAGGCAAGGCAGGGTGGGACATGGGATAAAACGCTATGACTCGCCAGTGGCACTCCTGCCCCTGGTCAACGCTGCTGATCCCTGTCCACAGACCGCACCCCGACGCTAGTGTGTCTGTCTGTCTGACTGCCTGCCTGATTGCCTGCCTAGAGGAGGATGGGAGAGGCTAGCCTATGTGTGTGCCCATCTGTTTATCTAACGGAGGAGGAGGAGACTTGTATGTCTCTGTATCTTCCTGCCTGCCTATCTATCTATCTATCTATCTATCTATCTATCTATCTATCTACCTACCTACCTACCTAACTACCTATCTATCTAAAGGAGGCATACCTATAGGCTAGTGTGCCTTTTTATGTGTCTGTGTATTGGAGGAGTAGGTTAGTGTGTCTATCTACATAACTTCGAATTTGAGGAAGAGGAGGAGGCTACCGTGTGTGTGTGTGTGTCTGTGTGTCTGTGTGTGCGTGCGGGTCTGTGTATCAATGAAGCGGAAAGTAAAGGGGGGTATTCTACTGTATATTTGTATCAGTCTATGTGTGCATCTAATGGAGGGGGAGTAAGCTAGTATGTCTGTCTCTCTGTCACTGTAACAGATATCTATATATGTACGTTTATCTAATCGAGAAGAAGGAGGCTACAGTGTCTATCTCTCTGTCTCTCAGGGGAGGAGAAGACTAGTGTGTCTGTCTGTCTGTGTGTCTGTGAGTCTGTCTGTATTATTATCTAATGGAGAAGAAGAAGGATTCCAAAGTGTCTGGCTATCTGTCTGTCCCTCTACAGGAGAACAAAGAGGCTAGTGTGTTTATCAGTCAATCTCACTATCTATCTAATGGAGGATGAGGAAGAGTCTATTGCGTTTCTCGATCTATTATCTAATGGAGGAGGAGATTAGTGTGTCTCACTACCTAATTAAGTGAGGAGAAGTAGGACGCCAGTGTGTGTATGTGTGTGTCTGTGGGTGTCTGCCTATGTATGTATGTGTCTACCTATAGAATGCATGAGGAAGAGGAGGTTAGGATATATGGCTGTTTCTAAATGGAGGAAGAGGCTAGTGTGTCTGTCTGTCTATTTCTTTGTCTCTCTGTGTGTCTACTGTAGGAAGAATCCCAGTATTCGTGCCACCTGGGGGGATGGCAACTGCCACCCTGAAGCAGCAGGGGGCGCCCCAACTGCAGGCTGAGGGGGACACTGGATGGAAACCCACAGGCTTGCCTGGGCAGCCCATGCCTCCTGCTTCTGCCCTCTTTGTTTCCGCCCCCGCCCCGCCCCCGCCCCGCCCACAGGCCACCCCTGCCCGCCTCCCGGGAGCCGGGAAACGCAAAGATGTGCAGCTCGTGTACCTAGGGTAGCAGAGATCAACCCTAGAACCGGCCAAGGGGGAGCTCTGAGCAATAACAGGGGCTCGGTGGGGCAGCCCCGACTACTCACTGCAGCCCCTGATCGCACCGCGCCTGCCTCCAGGGCGGACGCTGACATGGAAACATGCATACGGTGAACCTGGGGCAGGAGAGGCCGCCCCCAGGCCAGGCGGCTGTGGAGATGGGAGCAAACTGATCGGCTGATCAGAGGCAGTCCGCTCCCCACGACGTCCCTGTCCTCTGAAGTCACCTCACCAGCATCCCAGGACCTGGCTGACCAGGAGAATTAATCCCGGAACCCTGGGTTAGCAGAGGCCGCCCCCCCGAGGGCAGAAGAGGTGGAGTTCGGAGGAAAATGACCAAGCCGCCGAGGCATCCCCGTTTGCTGCTGTGCAGCCTCTGTCTCCGCCTCTGCTGCCGACCTCTTCCCCTGACCTCACCACGCCCGCTCCCAGGAGCAGGGCGACTTTAAAAGTTTGAGTCCCGTGAACTTGGGGGAGCGGATGCCTCCTCCAGGCAAGGCAGCTAGGGACATGGGAGAATATCCTCTAGCTCGACAGTGGCACCCTATTCCCCAGTCGCTTCCGTCAAACCCCTTCCCCAGAGCACCCATGTCTAGATTGTGCGTCTGTCTGACTACCAGCCTGACGGCCTAGATGTTTCAGAATGGGAGGGGCTAGTCTACGTGTGTGTCTGTCGTTTTACCTAACGGAGGAGCAGCCGGCGAGTAGGTCTCTCTATTGGCCTGCCTATCTATCTATCAATCAAACTATCTATCTATCTATCTATCTATCTATCTATCTATCTATCTATCTATCTATCAAGTGGAGGCATAGCAGGAGCCAAGTGTGACTTTTTACTTGTGTGTCTGTTGGAGGAGGAGGTTAGTTTGTCTATCTACCTATCTACCTATTGGAAGAGAAGGAGGAGGCTAGTGTGTGTGTGTTTGTGCATGTCTGTCTGTCTATGTTTCTGTCTCCCTCTATAATGGATGAGGAGGAGGAGGTTAGGATAGATGGCTGTGTCTAAATGGAGGAAGACGCTAGTGTGTCTGACTGTCTATTTATTTGTCTCTCTGTCTGTCTAATGGAGGAAGCCTCTCAGTATTCGACTCACCTGGAGGGATGGCAATTGCCACCCTGAAGCAACAGAGGGTGGCCCCATTGCAGTCTGAGGGGGACAATGGATGGGAACCCACAGGCTTGCCAGGGCAGCCCGTGCCTGCCGCTTCTGCTCTTTCTATAGCTGCGCGCGCCAAGCCCCAGCCCGACCCCCGCCGCACCCCACCCCACACCCGCTTCACGGGAGCCGGAAAACACAGAGATGTGCACCTCGAGTACCTAGGGTAGCAGAAACCAACCCTAGGACCGGCCAAGGGGGAGATCTGAGCAAATACAGGGGCTCGGTGGGGCAGACCCGCCTCCTCACTGCAGCCCCTTATCACACCGGGCCCGCCTTCGGGGCGAAGGCTGACATGGAAACATGGATACTGTGAACCCGGGGCAGGAGAGCCCGTTTCCAGGCCAGGCCCTTGTGGAGATGGGAGCAACCTGATCGGCTCACCCGATGTAGTCTGCTCCCCTCAACGTCCCTGTACCCAGAGATCACCGCAGCAGCCTCCCAGGACCTGGCTGACAAGGAGAATTAAATCCCGCACACCTGGGGTAGCAGAGGACACCCCGAGGCCAGGAGAGGGGGAGGTGGTAGGAAAATGATCGACTCGCCGAGGCATCCCCCTTAGCTGCTCTGCCGCCTCCATATCTGCCGCTGAACTCCTCCCCTGACCTCAGCACGCCCGCTCCCAAAGCAGGGAGACTTCAAATGTCTGAGTCCGGTGAACTTGGGGGAGCGGATGCCACCCCCAGGCAAGGCAGGGTGGGACATGGGATAAAACGCTATGACTCGCCAGTGGCACTCCTGCCCCTGGTCAACGCTGCTGATCCCTGTCCACAGACCGCACCCCGACGCTAGTGTGTCTGTGTGTCTGACTGCCTGCCTGATTGCCTGCCTAGAGGAGGATGGGAGAGGCTAGCCTATGTGTGTGCCCGTCTGTTTATCTAACGGAGGAGGAGGAGACTTGTATGTCTCTGTATCTTCCTGCCTGCCTATCTATCTATCTATCTATCTATCTATCTATCTATCTATCTACCTACCTACCTACCTAACTACCTATCTATCTAAAGGAGGCATACCTATAGGCTAGTGTGCCTTTTTATGTGTCTGTGTATTGGAGGAGTAGGTTAGTGTGTCTATCTACATAACTTCGAATTTGAGGAAGAGGAGGAGGCTACCGTGTGTGTGTGTGTGTCTGTGTGTCTGTGTGTGCGTGCGGGTCTGTGTATCAATGAAGCGGAAAGTAAAGGGGGGTATTCTACTGTATATTTGTATCAGTCTATGTGTGCATCTAATGGAGGGGGAGTAAGCTAGTATGTCTGTCTCTCTGTCACTGTAACAGATATCTATATATGTACGTTTATCTAATCGAGAAGAAGGAGGCTACAGTGTCTATCTCTCTGTCTCTCAGGGGAGGAGAAGACTAGTGTGTCTGTCTGTCTGTGTGTCTGTGAGTCTGTCTGTATTATTATCTAATGGAGAAGAAGAAGGATTCCAAAGTGTCTGGCTATCTGTCTGTCCCTCTACAGGAGAACAAAGAGGCTAGTGTGTTTATCAGTCAATCTCACTATCTATCTAATGGAGGATGAGGAAGAGTCTATTGCGTTTCTCGATCTATTATCTAATGGAGGAGGAGATTAGTGTGTCTCACTACCTAATTAAGTGAGGAGAAGTAGGACGCCAGTGTGTGTATGTGTGTGTCTGTGGGTGTCTGCCTATGTATGTATGTGTCTACCTATAGAATGCATGAGGAAGAGGAGGTTAGGATATATGGCTGTTTCTAAATGGAGGAAGAGGCTAGTGTGTCTGTCTGTCTATTTCTTTGTCTCTCTGTGTGTCTACTGTAGGAAGAATCCCAGTATTCGTGCCACCTGGGGGGATGGCAACTGCCACCCTGAAGCAGCAGGGGGCGCCCCAACTGCAGGCTGAGGGGGACACTGGATGGAAACCCACAGGCTTGCCTGGGCAGCCCATGCCTCCTGCTTCTGCCCTCTTTGTTTCCGCCCCCGCCCCGCCCCCGCCCCGCCCACAGGCCACCCCTGCCCGCCTCCCGGGAGCCGGGAAACGCAAAGATGTGCAGCTCGTGTACCTAGGGTAGCAGAGATCAACCCTAGAACCGGCCAAGGGGGAGCTCTGAGCAATAACAGGGGCTCGGTGGGGCAGCCCCGACTACTCACTGCAGCCCCTGATCGCACCGCGCCTGCCTCCAGGGCGGACGCTGACATGGAAACATGCATACGGTGAACCTGGGGCAGGAGAGGCCGCCCCCAGGCCAGGCGGCTGTGGAGATGGGAGCAAACTGATCGGCTGATCAGAGGCAGTCCGCTCCCCACGACGTCCCTGTCCTCTGAAGTCACCTCACCAGCATCCCAGGACCTGGCTGACCAGGAGAATTAATCCCGGAACCCTGGGTTAGCAGAGGCCGCCCCCCCGAGGGCAGAAGAGGTGGAGTTCGGAGGAAAATGACCAAGCCGCCGAGGCATCCCCGTTTGCTGCTGTGCAGCCTCTGTCTCCGCCTCTGCTGCCGACCTCTTCCCCTGACCTCACCACGCCCGCTCCCAGGAGCAGGGCGACTTTAAAAGTTTGAGTCCCGTGAACTTGGGGGAGCGGATGCCTCCTCCAGGCAAGGCAGCTAGGGACATGGGAGAATATCCTCTAGCTCGACAGTGGCACCCTATTCCCCAGTCGCTTCCGTCAAACCCCTTCCCCAGAGCACCCATGTCTAGATTGTGCGTCTGTCTGACTACCAGCCTGACGGCCTAGATGTTTCAGAATGGGAGGGGCTAGTCTACGTGTGTGTCTGTCGTTTTACCTAACGGAGGAGCAGCCGGCGAGTAGGTCTCTCTATTGGCCTGCCTATCTATCTATCAATCAAACTATCTATCTATCTATCTATCTATCTATCTATCTATCTATCTATCTATCTATCTATCAAGTGGAGGCATAGCAGGAGCCAAGTGTGACTTTTTACTTGTGTGTCTGTTGGAGGAGGAGGTTAGTTTGTCTATCTACCTATCTACCTATTGGAAGAGAAGGAGGAGGCTAGTGTGTGTGTGTTTGTGCATGTCTGTCTGTCTATGTTTCTGTCTCCCTCTATAATGGATGAGGAGGAGGAGGTTAGGATAGATGGCTGTGTCTAAATGGAGGAAGACGCTAGTGTGTCTGACTGTCTATTTATTTGTCTCTCTGTCTGTCTAATGGAGGAAGCCTCTCAGTATTCGACTCACCTGGAGGGATGGCAATTGCCACCCTGAAGCAACAGAGGGTGGCCCCATTGCAGTCTGAGGGGGACAATGGATGGGAACCCACAGGCTTGCCAGGGCAGCCCGTGCCTGCCGCTTCTGCTCTTTCTATAGCTGCGCGCGCCAAGCCCCAGCCCGACCCCCGCCGCACCCCACCCCACACCCGCTTCACGGGAGCCGGAAAACACAGAGATGTGCACCTCGAGTACCTAGGGTAGCAGAAACCAACCCTAGGACCGGCCAAGGGGGAGATCTGAGCAAATACAGGGGCTCGGTGGGGCAGACCCGCCTCCTCACTGCAGCCCCTTATCACACCGGGCCCGCCTTCGGGGCGAAGGCTGACATGGAAACATGGATACTGTGAACCCGGGGCAGGAGAGCCCGTTTCCAGGCCAGGCCCTTGTGGAGATGGGAGCAACCTGATCGGCTCACCCGATGTAGTCTGCTCCCCTCAACGTCCCTGTACCCAGAGATCACCGCAGCAGCCTCCCAGGACCTGGCTGACAAGGAGAATTAAATCCCGCACACCTGGGGTAGCAGAGGACACCCCGAGGCCAGGAGAGGGGGAGGTGGTAGGAAAATGATCGACTCGCCGAGGCATCCCCCTTAGCTGCTCTGCCGCCTCCATATCTGCCGCTGAACTCCTCCCCTGACCTCAGCACGCCCGCTCCCAAAGCAGGGAGACTTCAAATGTCTGAGTCCGGTGAACTTGGGGGAGCGGATGCCACCCCCAGGCAAGGCAGGGTGGGACATGGGATAAAACGCTATGACTCGCCAGTGGCACTCCTGCCCCTGGTCAACGCTGCTGATCCCTGTCCACAGACCGCACCCCGACGCTAGTGTGTCTGTGTGTCTGACTGCCTGCCTGATTGCCTGCCTAGAGGAGGATGGGAGAGGCTAGCCTATGTGTGTGCCCGTCTGTTTATCTAACGGAGGAGGAGGAGACTTGTATGTCTCTGTATCTTCCTGCCTGCCTATCTATCTATCTATCTATCTATCTATCTATCTATCTATCTATCTACCTACCTACCTACCTACCTACCTAACTACCTATCTATCTAAAGGAGGCATACCTATAGGCTAGTGTGCCTTTTTATGTGTCTGTGTATTGGAGGAGTAGGTTAGTGTGTCTATCTACATAACTTCGAATTTGAGGAAGAGGAGGAGGCTACCGTGTGTGTGTGTGTGTGTCTGTGTGTCTGTGTGTGCGTGCGGGTCTGTGTATCAATGAAGCGGAAAGTAAAGGGGGGTATTCTACTGTATATTTGTATCAGTCTATGTGTGCATCTAATGGAGGGGGAGTAAGCTAGTATGTCTGTCTCTCTGTCACTGTAACAGATATCTATATATGTACGTTTATCTAATCGAGAAGAAGGAGGCTACAGTGTCTATCTCTCTGTCTCTCAGGGGAGGAGAAGACTAGTGTGTCTGTCTGTCTGTGTGTCTGTGAGTCTGTCTGTATTATTATCTAATGGAGAAGAAGAAGGATTCCAAAGTGTCTGGCTATCTGTCTGTCCCTCTACAGGAGAACAAAGAGGCTAGTGTGTTTATCAGTCAATCTCACTATCTATCTAATGGAGGATGAGGAAGAGTCTATTGCGTTTCTCGATCTATTATCTAATGGAGGAGGAGATTAGTGTGTCTCACTACCTAATTAAGTGAGGAGAAGTAGGACGCCAGTGTGTGTATGTGTGTGTCTGTGGGTGTCTGCCTATGTATGTATGTGTCTACCTATAGAATGCATGAGGAAGAGGAGCTTAGGATATATGGCTGTTTCTAAATGGAGGAAGAGGCTAGTGTGTCTGTCTGTCTATTTCTTTGTCTCTCTGTGTGTCTACTGTAGGAAGAATCCCAGTATTCGTGCCACCTGGGGGGATGGCAACTGCCACCCTGAAGCAGCAGGGGGCGCCCCAACTGCAGGCTGAGGGGGACACTGGATGGAAACCCACAGGCTTGCCTGGGCAGCCCATGCCTCCTGCTTCTGCCCTCTTTGTTTCCGCCCCCGCCCCGCCCCCGCCCCGCCCACAGGCCACCCCTGCCCGCCTCCCGGGAGCCGGGAAACGCAAAGATGTGCAGCTCGTGTACCTAGGGTAGCAGAGATCAACCCTAGAACCGGCCAAGGGGGAGCTCTGAGCAATAACAGGGGCTCGGTGGGGCAGCCCCGACTACTCACTGCAGCCCCTGATCGCACCGCGCCTGCCTCCAGGGCGGACGCTGACATGGAAACATGCATACGGTGAACCTGGGGCAGGAGAGGCCGCCCCCAGGCCAGGCGGCTGTGGAGATGGGAGCAAACTGATCGGCTGATCAGAGGCAGTCCGCTCCCCACGACGTCCCTGTCCTCTGAAGTCACCTCACCAGCATCCCAGGACCTGGCTGACCAGGAGAATTAATCCCGGAACCCTGGGTTAGCAGAGGCCGCCCCCCCGAGGGCAGAAGAGGTGGAGTTCGGAGGAAAATGACCAAGCCGCCGAGGCATCCCCGT